>NC_024321.1:12935973-12978864 GCF_000523025.1 Cynoglossus semilaevis
CTCAAGATTTTCCAAATTCATCGTCTACCTTTATGGAAATGTTAAAGCTCTGCAAAGTGTCCCAAATCACACAGAGCTTGTTTGTAGACAACCTGCTGTCCTCTAATCCGAGACGCAGGAATTCCAACTATGCGCAGCTCTGTTTATCGAACTGTTCCATCCTCTCACTGATGTCCCACAGAGATCAGTTCAACTGTGTCAGATCAAGCTGTTAAATCCCGCATGAAGAATTTCAATCACAGCAGAGGAGAAACAGCAACAAATATATTTGATTTCCAGCCCAACAAAAACATGTAAAAAAAGACACCAAATAAAACAATAAGATTTTCCACAGATCTTTACATTCAGTGTCTACAGATGCTTACATCTAACCCGTATGGCAGATTGTAAGAGTCCTCTTAGATGTGGAGGCTCTTTCAACTCCAGATCATTGCTGGATGTCTGAAGGAAACAGCTGATATCACAGCAGGCAGAAAGAAGGAGATAACAGACACAAAAATATGTGGGAAGACCAAGCAATGTGGTGTTCCATGACCAAACAAAGATATTCTTGTTAGGCCCTTCAGACTAGTGGTAAAGACAGAAAAGAAACAGCGACAGTAGCTGCAAAGACAATCAGATGCAGACACAGATGAAATCACTGGGGTTCAAGGAGCTACAAGTTTGGTTTTATATGGAAAAATAACAAGAGAAAAACAAGAAAAAATGTAGAGTATTATGTTTCTACAAGCAGGCATCGCTCATGCAGACCAGGCTGGACAACATTTAGTCAACAACCTACACATACTGGAGTTGCACCAATAGGTGGCACTAATTGTTACAGACTGGACCTTTAAAGCGAATCCAATTATCTGACACAATTGCATGATGTTTTTTTAGATCAAAACTTTCGAAGATGCACCCCCTGCAGGGGGCTGCCAAAAACAGTTTCAACTGTAACTAGACACATGTCATCTCATCTGAGGGTCAGTTAAGATAATTCTGCCAACTTTGGGCTATTTGGACACTCTGAATTGCACTACTGTCACCTACAGGACGTATTTTTCAATTGGTTCTGGTCTGTTCTGGTATGAGATGAACTTTAATGTTGTGCTTGGTGGAAAGAGCACATCCTTCTGCCCATTTACAACATCACACTTCATCAGGTTCGGGTTCACATTCGGACTCCTCTCTCCTGGGTTTACAAATGTAAATATGTGTTTAGTCATTTCTCAACGCAGTGAAACGGAAAGAAACGGTGGAGGTGGTGGAAAATGGAGGTGGACAGAGAGCGCGTTGCCTCGGCTCATGGAAAAATGCAGAGCGTAAAGACAGGAGCAGTTTACTTTAGCATTCTCAGCTCATTTTCTAACTGAGGTCTGATTCAGTCGAGTTTTTATTTCTGTGACTAAACAGGAAAAATTACACAATTTACATTTCAACTGTAAAAAGAATGGGATGCCTGGGAATGTCTGTTCACCAAAAAAAGAAAAAACACAAACAGAAGCAGAAACAGACCATTACAGCACATGGTGCCAGAAAACAGAGAGAGTGGACAGTGTACAGACAGAGCAGTGATGCATGTTGTGTTCACATGCTTTTTTTCCCTGCTGTGGGCAGAGTTGAAGTATAGTCATCTGTGTCCAAGGTTTTTTTTTCTGTGGCAACAAGGAACGTTTAGACACAGACATCTACCTTTGAATATACAGTTAAATATATAATAATAATAATTAAAAAGTTAAACGTCTCTTTTCTTTTCTTTGTGTTTCCTCAGACTTTAAAGATGAGGGTGTGGATCGTCTTCCTTCTGTGTCTGGCAGGACATGCCATGGCCGCTCCTGTAAGTCCAACTGTGGTGTCCTCAAATATCAATTCTGTGAAATCACTTTCTAAACAAGTTGAACTTTGGCTCAGGATTTGTGTTTCAGGAGTTTTAGTTTCAAAAGTGAGTAAAGGGTTAAGGGGCGATGAACGCACGGGACGGATTTACATTCTCACAGTTACAGAAAGGAAAGAATGTGTGTGTGTCTTTATGAGTGTGTTCCTCCCTTTGTGTCTTTTCCTGTCTGTGTCTCCGTCTTTATTCTATAGGGATCCTCAGTTCACTCCAGAGTTACCAATGTGTGTGTGTGTTTATTGTGTTTTCTTGTTTGTGTGTAGTCCCTGTGTTTATCCGTTTGTGTATGTGTGTATGTGTGTGTCCGGGTGTGTTTAGTCTGCTAGGATGACAGATTGGTTTCTAGTCTCGCCTCCATATTTGAATGTGTGTGTAAATGTGGGTTAAACGTGTGTGTGTGTGTGTGTGTGTGTGTGTCAGAGCTGTAAGGGAATCCCTATATGAAATCATCAGGTTTGGTATTTTTTATTCTACAAATGTATTTGCTCTGAGTGTCTGTTTCATCTCTTCTTACATATTAGCTAAACTCCAGTGAGTCAACAGTGTGATACGATCAGCATTTAGTGGATGACAAACCCATGGTATATTAAGCTTTTCCAGCACTTTCTGTGCAGAAGACAATGTGCAAAAAAAAACATGTTTCTCTTGCACAGGCACAGAGGCATTAAAAGTGAAGATCAAAACTTTGGAGAAAGGGATGCATTTATTGTTCTACAGAGTTGCGTCACTTTTCAGACATTTTTGTGGGACACTCACAACCATACAGAATGATTGTTTAGCGTGTTCGACAAAAAGGAAACTGGTTTCAAATGAGTGCGTGTTTTTGTTTCAGACTGAAGAGGAGCCAATGACTGAGGAGCCTGTGTATGAGGTCAGTCCACGAGATCTTGTATTATTTCTTCAAACATTTAACAAAATCCAGAATGATCTCTTGGAATAATAAAAAAAACCTCACTTAAACAAGTTTGCTTTCCTTAAACTCAGATGAGCTTTCAAAACATGGTCTCAAGCCCATTTACACACGTGTGTGTCCTGTGTGTGTTTATCCAGGTGTTAAGTCTGTATGTGTGAGAGCTATGTGGTCTATAGGTTTGGTTAAAAATCTTTAAAAACACAAGTTTCATGTGTGTGTGTTTTTATATTTCTGTCTTCCAGGTCGAGGAGGAGGTAGTTGTTGAGGACCCAGTCATGGAGGTCAGTTTACACATTTCTTTAAAGGTTTAATCACTTTAAAAGTGATAATATTAAACATCTAAAACTAAATCAATCAGATAAAAACTAAAATTGTAATATAGTTTACAAAATTTTCCTTTTTATCCAATTATGTATGACCTTGATCGTCTCATCTTAGTTGAGAAAAGGCCAAATTCTTTCGTTGTCTTCTGAGCCTTATTTGGCGTCTAAGCCTCACAGCTGCACTGGCAGAGATAATTTGATCAGTGATGGAGCTCTGTGGTTTGTGAAGCCTGCGGTCCAGCTGTATTTAACTATACATGTGACAGAATTGATGATGTTTGGTATGAACGCCCACATCTGGCCAACGGGAATTTAAAATAATTATCATATAGATATAAAGTGGCTAGAGGAGACTAGAACAATCCTAGAACTTTACAAAATATACAGCATAACCATCTATTATAAGAATGGACATGCTAACATCAAAATGAAACCAAAAAATACTTTTTGGACAAAGTGGCATATTTTTAACATCTCTCTCTCTCTGGGAGCTAAAAAATGTTAAAGCTAACACCCTGTGGTCATTAATGGTACTGCAGCTACTAATATTGGTACAAGGATGTTCTTCATGATGGAGGCAAAGTTCAAACAGCTGTTAAAATGTAGTTTTTTTGTGATGATTTTTAGACTTTTTTGTTGAGAAAGGGTGGAAACTACAATTTTCCTAAAGACTAATAATAGCTAAATTTAAACTTAATCCTTTAAACATCCTTGGGTCCTTAAATTTACAAATATGTCAGATGAAAAACTTCTATAAATTCAGTTCCATTTTTAAGCAACACTTTCTTCACATTTAAACATTAACTTTAAAGGTCAATGCTGCGCCACCATTGTTGCTGTAGAACTATTGGCTCTGTCTGTAAAATTCAGCTGTTGTTTAAGCTCTAAGAGCATGATTGTGTGCCTAACTCAGGTTCAATAATCCGTGGTAAACATTGTGGATCCAGCAGTTTTGTCTGGTCTCCGTCTTCATGAGAACGTTATATCGTTTCCTGCTGCAGAGGTCCAGTGGGACCAGAAGATCCCACAGCTGTTAATTTTAGTTACTGGCACGGTCTGACAGGAAGCCATTACGTCTTTCATGGCTTCACCACATGTGGACGCAGCTGCTTGTTATTCAGGGAGGAGCCTTCTTTAGTGGTGACGTTCAAACTCGTCTTGTTTTCAGGACGGCGGTCCAGTTCATGTTTATGTGGTCTGCTTTATGTTGGGTGTTATGCAGATATAGACCAAAGGAGAAGATGCTATTTTGATCACAAGGCTGTCGGGACTTGTTTACGTTTGAAAGACTCTGACCTCTGACCTCTCTGCTGCAGGAGACTGAGGTGGGAGCCAACCCTGTGCAGGTGGATGTCGGGGATTTTGATGAAGCCATCGACATTGTCGAGGAGGACGTCGAAGACAGTGAGTCCACACTCTGTATAACACACGCAGTTTAAACATAATGTAGAAAATGTAAACCATGCAAACTTTACAAGGAGTAGGTTAAAAAGTTCTGTTAGGCAACTGGACGTAAATTTTCTAAAAGAAGCCGTTTCACCTCTCATCCAAGAGGCTTCTTCAGTTCAAGTAGTACTTACAACTTGTACCAAACTAATTATTTTTAATTCTCTTGCCCATAAAGTTATGCAAAACGTACAAACTCACTTGCTCCAGGCCTTCAATCTGTGTTTTTATTTTTATAACTAAACGTTTGTACATTGCCAACCGTCTGAACTAGGGATGTCCGATATTAACTTTTTGCTGATACCCGATATGCCGTTATTGTCCAAACGCTTTCCAATTCCGCAGCCGTTTTCCCCCAAAACTGAGGTAAACCTCTCAGGACCCTAAATGCAATTCCAGCAAAAAACCCTGGCGAGTTTTCATTGTTTGAGGAAAAACCAATAAGGTTCTTACCGATATTACATAATTACGCTAATATTGGGTTGATAATATTGGCCCACCGATATTATCGGACATCCCTAGACTGAATCTGTCAGCTGTTTTTCCCCATTAACTTCATCATTGTTGAAGTGATGAGCTCATGGTGTTTCCGTGTCCTGGTGCAGATCCCTGCCTGAACTACCACTGCAAGAAGGGCAAGGTGTGTGAACTGGACGAAGGCAACACCCCCATGTGTGTGTGCCAGGACCCCTCCACCTGCCCCCCTGCCGAGGGAGAGTTTGAACACGTGAGTGGTCTCTCTTTAGACAAAATTATCCAATTATCCTCTTTCCCCTGGGCCAGACCAAAGACGTGGTCTACAGCGAACATAAAACCTGAAATGAAACATTTGGTTTTTTCCTCAGAACTGCGGCACTGACAATAAGACCTACGAGACCTCCTGCCACTTCTTTGCCACCAAGTGTGCACTGGAGGGAACCAAGAAGGGCCACAAGCTGCACCTGGACTACATCGGACCCTGCAAATGTGAGCCCACAGAAACGATCACAGAAGATTTGACGTCATGTCATAATCTCAGCATGTATACTGGGGAAAAACTAAAAAGAACAAAACTGAAGGATGATATTTGTTATTATCTTCCTTTGGAATTTCTGTTTTATCCATATTGTTTCTGGTCTGAATAAGAAGCTGAGCTTTAAAGCCTGTCAGCTCTTCCCTTTTATAAAGTTCTGCCTTGATTCCTGGGCGTGATCTGGCTGTGTCTCAGTCGAGGGAGGACCAGTTCAGACAGGCAGTGTGTTTCCTTTGATTGAACACTGGAAGTGGGTGAGAGGACAAGTCTGACTGCAGGGTGTACACGGTGCACGAGGTGTTTCACTTGGTGAACCAAGACACAATAGTTATTAACAGGTACCAGAAGGAGGCCAAGGTGGTCACATGGGGAGATTATTACACATTACTTGTTACTTTTTCAAGACGTGACATGTTTGGTTTGATGTGGTTTTTGTAAATGGATTAAGATAAGTTAAGACCTGTATGAAGACCTCAACAATCTATCCTGGGTGTGAATGGGTTTGGATAAAATGGTTGATTGATGTTGGCTGTCTGTCTTTGCAGACATCGAGCCCTGCATGGACAATGAGCTGAAGGAGTTCCCCATGCGTATGAGGGACTGGCTGAAGAACGTTCTGGTGACTCTGTACGAGCGCGACCAAGACAACGATCTGCTGAACGAGAAGCAGAAGCTGAGGGTAAGAATTGTTTAGTGTTTATATGTCGTCTGTGGGCAACCACTGATGACATTCAAACAAAACATTTATAGTATGAAAGCTAATGTTTATTATTGTTATTGTTTCTTTCAGGTGAAGAAAATCTATGAGAACGAGAAGAGGCTGCAGGCTGGTGACCACTCTCTGGACCTGCTGGCTCTGGACTTCCAGAAGAACTACAACATGTACATCTTCCCCGTCCACTGGCAGTTTGGTCAGCTGGACCAGCACCCTGCTGACGGGTACGACCACAGCCTCTTTAATCTGAAGACTGGCCGTAGTCGATGTTTGTAAAAGTTAGCTGACAGGCTTTTAACCAGAGCACACCAGGTTCAGACACACCACACAGTAAAGCATCCCAGGGTTTGGCAAAACCCCTGCTTTTCCAGTGTGGATGATGCAACGTCTGAGTGTGACTCCAACACGTCACCCAGCTGCTGCTTCTTTTCACTTTCACAGTGTAGTAAAGTGATGATGTGGCATTGAGGTTTTGAGTGTTTAATATTTGGTCAACGTGCAAAAAACGTCTCATAAACTCACTATTTTGTCCAGTTATAAGGAGTTGACAGGAGAGTTGCTCTCTGTGTGCACAGTGTACGACTCGGCAGTGACTTAGTCAGAAGACATTACAGCCATCTCTTTGACTCAAGAATGGCTTGAGTCGAGTTATAGCACTGACTTGACAGTGACTCAGGCAAAGGAAAGGTCAGCTACTGTACAGCAGTGACTTAACAGTGAATATGGCACAGGTACAACATTAGCTCTGAGCTAGCTGTGACTCAGGTAAAGGTCAACACACCCATAGTATTGACTTAATAGATCCTCGGCAGAGTACAGTACAGCTTTAGCACTGAGTTAATAGTGACTTAGGCAGAGGACAGCACAACTGGATACAAGTCCATGCAACAGTGATTCAGGAATGACTTGATGGGGAAACAGCACAACAGAGCTACAGAAGTGACTCAACTGTAGTACAGGCAGAGCCTACAGTGGCTACAACAGCAAGTGAGAATTGAGCTATACTTATGACTTAGCAGTGACCTGAGTGGTTGAGAGTGCAGCCATAATGACACTGTAGTGTCTTAGTTGGAGGATAGTGGAGCTTCAGCCCTGGGGCTGCTACTTGTGGACAACGATTGACAGAAAAATTAAAATGACCTTATGACATACTATTTGTCTTACTCTACGACCTACTACGACTATAACTGTACTTTTACTATTTATTATTATTTATTTACTTTTGTATTTTGTATGTTTACTGCAGCTTGAGTGTTGATTTACTGACTCAAATTGTAAGTCGCTTTGGATAAAAGCGTATGCTAAATATATTGTAGTGTCATGTATTGCTAGGAAATACACAACATCTTCATTCGTTACACCTAATGTATGTTCATTCTGGTTTTCGTTTTTCTGTACAACCACCAGATACCTGACCCACACAGAGCTGTCTCCCCTCCGTGCTCCTCTCATCCCAATGGAGCACTGCACCACCCGCTTCTTTGAGGAGTGTGACACTGATGCTGACAAATATGTGGCTCTGGAGGAGTGGGCCGCATGCTTTGGCCTCAAAGAGCGTGAGTGTCAGCAAAATGCTCAATTTAGTGATGAGCAAATACAAAAAGATGTCCAAAAGGATCCAAAGTTCTGTCTTTCTGAACATCTACTTCTGTAAATTAATAAAGGTTTATTATTTATGTTTGCAGAGGATGTGGACAAAGACCTCATCATCTAAGCTTCCAAAAGCAGCAGCAGCAGCAGCAGCAGCAGCAGCAGCAGCAGCAGGAGCAGCAATAGCAACAGCGTGACAACTCCTAGTGGCTACTAACAGGAGGAGGTGCCGGACCCTAAGTTAAAAAGAAAATAACAGTAACGGTGCTAATCACAATTTATTTTATTTTGTTTTTTATTTTGAAATAAGATATTGACTTTTTCTACCTATACCACTAAAAAAGAGAGAGAAAAGATTAGAAAAGAGAAAAGTGCACAGTCTGTACTAACCGTGGTGTCATCGTGTAAATCAAACTGAAGACCTCTGATGTAAATGTATGTTGATGATGATCTTCTATAAATTTGTTTGGGGATTTAAACATTTGAATAAAAAAAAATATTTTCGAGGAGACAAAACTGTAAAGTCCAAAATAAAGTTTCTAAATAAATGCTCACTTTGCTTGCTTTCTACTAAACAACTAGTTTTAGTTTTTGCACTCTTTTGGTGGTGGACTCTTTATTGTGTTTTTTTTTTTGTCTGACTACTGCTACAAGAAAACTGTCACTGCTACAAGAAAACACTCAGGCACCGAGACGCACGTGTGATAATATCTTGAATCATTAAAGGATGATGTAAAATTGGAGAGAAAAGTGGGGAAATCTCGCAGGCTGAGTTTTTCCTCAAGACTAACTTTGTTTCTACTGACACTGAGAAAACCAGCAAAAAAAAAAAAAAAAATTGCCACAAATAAAAGAATCTCTGGGAATCTCTGCATACGTTCATATCTGCGTTTGTTTCTCCTTTTTCTTTTGCAAACTCTTTAATCAGAGCAGGGATCAGAACGACTCCACTGGCACTGTAAGGCAATAGAACAGGGTCGTACTGGTCCTTTGAAAATGAATGGAGTATCTTGATAAGAAACTCAGGTCTCCTCCTCAGTTGGATGTTGATAACATTCAACATGAACCTTCACAAATTTGGCACATGAAAATAATAATAATAATAAAGCTTTATTTAATTCTTAAAGGTTTTTTGAATGTTTAAAAAATGTTACTTCAGCTGTAAGATCACAATATCCGGCTGAAAACACAAAGCTGCTGGTTTACTGCTGCCTCGTGTGGTAGGTACATGTTGCTGCAGATTTGAATTGCAGGCAGAATTAAAATTTAAAAAGACACTGAAACTAACTGCACTTCAGGTGTAGGTAAGACAGAATTGTGCACAATAACTGCAACACTTCAAACCAAAACCTTTTGCAAATTCAATCAACAGCTGGACCGCAGTGAAAAACAACAATGTAAAAATATAAAAATTTAATAAAATCCAAAGTAAAAAAAAGTACAATGTAAAAGTGGTGTAACTGGGTGTGTTTCTGTGCTTACACTCCCCTGGGGAAAGGGAGAGTCGGAGCACCCTGTTACCATCCCCACCCGTTCCTCCAGACTCAAGAATGTGTAACAACAGCTGAGCCTCATCCACAAAGCCTGGAGTAACTCCTCTCAAACACAGATGGAAAAAAAGGTCTGTTTTTTCCCTTTAATACTGAGGCTCCACAGGAAGAAAATGGGCTTTGAGAAATGTAAGGTTAATGTAATTATTAGTTTGAAGGCTAAAAACTCACAAACATAATCATCAAAATCATCTTAGTTTCTATCAAGTTGAAATGTGAGTGTGTGTTAGTCTCAGGAATGTATTTTAAAAAGTACGTTACCCTTTTAGGTACAAACCTTTCCCATGGGATACCAAGGTTGGACGTTAGATGGTGACGAAGCAGAATCCAATCCTACCATTGGGCCACCAAAAAAAAAGAGAGAAAAAAACAGGTTACTTTTTCAAACAGTTACTATGTGGAAGTATTTTGTTATGGAGTATTGTTAATGTTTTGGGAAGTTTAAAACTTTTTGAACAGATGTAGTTATCTTCTCTGGAATAGTTTCCTTGAATGATCATTGAAGAATTCTTCATTCTAAGTTGCAAAACCTCCACGGTAAAAACTTTTCATCGATCTGCAAACCCTGTCTAGCCGAGTCTCCCAGATTTAAACCTATGGTTAATGTTTCAAAAAGTGGCGTAACTTTAACATTGTGGTACAGTTGTTGTAGGTGTACTGCTCCACAGAGTATTCAAGTGTTATATTCAACACCTCAGCCATGTCAGTGTTACTTTCTTGCCTGTCTTTCATCAAAAAAGTGTAAATTCTCGTAAATCCTCCAATACAGCATTAGACTTTTATTCATTTAAACGTGCACTTGTGTTGAAGAGTTTTCTATAAATGAATTATCTAATCATACAAGCTGCTGGGACAACAGTGGGAGGGGTCGGCTTCCACCTAGTGGTCACGTGACAGTTTGTGGCAGATAGCAATCAACTCTGTCACAAATAAACAAATAACTCAGCTTGCCTCCATCTATGTTTATACACAGCTATTTGGTGTTCTCTCTTTTTTTTTAATACAGCTGCGTAGATGCTAAGGCAGCATTCGCGACAACCATGTGGGAATAAACAAATCTGCAATTAATGCCTTAGCCTAGCTAGAACAACTAAAGGAAGAGAATGAGCCTGAAAAAGAAGAGCAGTGGCAGCAGATAGAGGAAGACGACGAGTATTGGGCCTGTTGTGCAATATGGTAGCACTCCCATTTCAGTATACCGCATTAACAGGTAAATTATTAGTATGAGGGTTAGTTCAAACATGTGAATCGGTACCGTCGCCCATCTCCGAACTTCAGAGGTGACAGAGGACACCTGCTCTACCACTGCTGAGGAGGTGCTCTTCAATATGCTTCCTATTTCCCTTTCCTTACTAGTCCATACGTGTTCACGAATACAGTTGAGGTATGGGTCCACAGAACTTTCTTGGTAATGCGGCAGATTTTTCAGTTGTCTATTACACATATATAAACACGTGTTCTTGTGTAGTTCTTGTTCCGGTGTGGTAACATACGAATAATCGCTTAGAACTTTTGGATGCCTATGTCCGTAACAACGACACGATAGGGTAGTGTTTAAATGATCAACACTTCTGACCACATTTGATGAACTCTGCTCAAAAATTTGTACGTCCTGATCTTGGCTGAGTGTTGGGCCAGGGATTTCGGTCTGACACAAGGTCAAAGACTTGTCGTGGTAAAGTGGTCTGTCAGAAATTTGGACAAGGCTTGAACACGGAGACACGTCTTGGTGAAGTGGTGTATCTGTAACTTGCCCAGTACTTGTTAGTCCAGGATCAGGATCCTGGTAAATCGTGGGCTCAGGTGGTTGGACAAGACTTGTGCTAAAGAACTCATCTTTGTAAATAGGCGTGTCAAAAAGTGGGCTCTGACTTATGCACAATCTGTTGTCCTGGTTTGTGCTTCTAATGACCTCTGCTTCTGTGGGAGTGTCTAAATAATGTAGGTCTGCCCTGTTTCTGTCCTCATCTTTAGGAGGGAGGAGATATTCTGTGATTGTCCTAATAGTGACAGTAACGGCAGTACCTACAAGATAACTCACCAGAATGGCCATGACGATGTGGTGTGTTTCTTTATTTCTCCTTTTCAAGTGTTTGACAGCAATCGACATCAGCAATGACTTTATGGACATCCTATTTGGCTCCCTCTCCTTTGGATGTCACCTACTTTCAGACCTACTTTACCCATGCTTAATGGAGTAGAAGGGACTTCAAAGTCAATTAAAAATAGATCTAAGGAGTAAGTTTGGGGGGTTTATGACACGGTCAACCTGATGTAAACATTGATGGGAGTAGCATAGCTCTGCTGTGTTGATCAGACATTTTTTTATTATTTATTATTTTGTTAGTTTTCAGGTGAGGTAATTGTTCCATCCATCCTTGTGTCATCCTTGTTGTTTTTTTTTTCAAACACAGCAAGCAACCATTTATCAAAATGTTAAATGCATTTTAACATATAAATGTCATATTGACTTTCAGAAAAAAATTGAAAATTAAAGTATAAAGGAACATCTGTTCAAACAGATAAACTCACCCAAACAATTCTAGTAGCTCAGTTACGAAATAAATAAAAAAAGTAATAATAAAAATAAATCAATTTAATTGTAGTTCTTTCAAGTAAATTCCCGAACACACCAGTTTTAAAGATTTTTTTTGTTTTGTTTAAACCGCTCCATTTATTCGGTTTCTATTGACAGAAAATCTTTCAAGAGTATATTTACTGTACCATTATGATTAGGTACCGGTTTGTTAGTCTGTATAAGAATAAATGAGTAAATTGATGAGTCATTTGCTCCACTTAAACCAATGAATCCATCAGACGCGCTTTTGTCGCCTCCATGCGAAAAAGTGGTGCAATACACCGCTTTCTGTAAACTCGCCATCGGTAGACGCCATGCAGTAAAACAAACCTAAAGCCCTTGAACGCGCCTGTGACGCAAATGGCATCCGCTATGATGTACCCACACCTTATTGGTCAATTATTCCGGAAGCTTTCATTTAATTGGCTAAAATAGGGATGGGGCTGGATTGAGAGGACAGAGTTACCGAGCCGGTAGGAGAGCAATCTTCTAGCACGTTGCGAAGCCGCTAGTGTTTTCTGGCAGCAACCACCACCCAGGTGTTAGGAGTCACTCCTTAGTAAATCAACTATATAGATTTTTTTTTTACAATTGACTCACTGGTAAGTTGGTAATTTATCAAATATAATTAGCAGTGGATAGTTTTAAGGTTTCTTTTTTAACCGTATATACTTAAGTGTGGCACTGTAGCTAGCTGGAGTGGCTAACAGTTGGAGTGAGCTTAGTTGTCGGTGTCGCAGTTCCTTTTCATATATATATGTATTTAGAATTTAAGAGACACGTCTGCTTTTGTGCTCAACATTTGTCTGTTTTGTTTTGCACGTGAACCCCTCGGATGCTGTGGTTTTTGCACGCCGCCATTACCGCCTTGTGTCACTTAGGGCCCACCATTGCTAGCTCATTCAGTCGTGACTCCCTCCCTTCCTGTACTTTTTACCGCCTTAGCCACGACATTTGGCTGTTAATGTCAGTTTCATTTTTCCCACTTCAATAAATGTTATTTTAATGACTAGGGCGAAACATGAAAACATTTGAAATGATAAACTATAGTTGATGGGTCCCGTCGACACACGTGCTGAGGCTGTTCCTGTAGCCCACTACCAGCCCCTGGCTACGGGGCCCGTGTGTTCCCACCTGTCTAACAAAGCTCTGCGGTGGCCGGCGAATTGTTTCATATTTTAACTGGAGTTGATATCTAGAATGTTCTTCTTTTGTGTGGTTTGTCGTGTTGAAGATCGAACACGAACCTGTTATTTGAGGCGCCGTAGCTGGTACTGAGCGTGTGTAGGCCGATCTAAGGCGTGGATGGCACCGCAACTGTGGGCACGGCGTGTCCTTTGTCCGCATGGCATGCTCCCTGCAGCCGGATCACAACCTCCCCGATACCCTTTTATACCCACGTGAATTGACGTTGATTTGATTGGTTTCAGGCCAGAACAAAATTGCTAATTTTATTACATTGAAACCACACTTTAAGTTAATTTAAAATGCAATTTTCTATCAATGTTCTGCTCTCCAGACCCCAGTTGTCAGTTAAACAATTTAAAAATTGACAAATTCCTCGATTTTACTTTTTATGTCGGTAGAGAAAAAAAAGACCGTTTAATAACTAGTTTAAAATGGTTCAAACGGCAATCGCAACTTTAATAAGTTAGAGTAAAGGAATCCATAATGTATTTGTTAATTGATTTAAACCATGTTACATGCAGATTTAAAATCTGCTGTTATAAGTGGGAATCACAAGTTTTATAAAGGTCAAGGGAACGTTCTTTCAGGTGTTTTCTTGAGATCTGTATCAAGATATAGTTAGTAAATTGCGATGTAGTCTAAAAATATTAATGCTATTTATAAGCTCCATTGCAGTAGCATGGCCTCTACTTGTTCTGTCCCAGCACCTCTTAAGTTTGTTGGGTTAATTTATCTTTATATTCTAATCTACTACACTCATTGTTTTTGAAATGACACTAACATCACAATTTGTTCTTAGCAACATGTTTTTAACTGGGTCACTAAGGTGTAACTTTAGAAACTGGGTCTACAGAATACATTTGGGAACCAGTGTTGAGTCCTTTCAATGCAGTCAGTATTTGTTTAGTTAAATTACTTTAATTGTGCTGACATTACAACAGTGTTGCAACAATTATACTTTTTTTATTTTTATGAGTTGCAAGACTTGTCACTCCACCGCAACAAGGCTAATTCCTAGAACCAAATGCAACTTGTGAAATATTTGACGTCACCTTCTTGGACTGTTGTTTAGCCCTTGGGTTACAAGGACTGTTGTCTCAGCAACTATTTGGTCTCTAGTAGTGTCTCACGTTAGATTATATAGTTTTGGGCTATTGAGATGTTTCTTTCCTTTTTTTTTTATTCATGTGCAATTGAAGAGATCTTACATTATGTGGCTGTTTCAGATATTTCCAGTTGACCAAAGAAATGGTGATGGAGAAGCCAAGTGCCCAGCTGGTCGGGCGGGAGTTTGTCCGACAGTATTACACGCTCTTGAACCAGGCCCCGGACTACCTGCACAGGTGCAAACAACAATACTATACAGTTATACTGTCAATAGTACTATCTACAAATAATTAAATATAGGCTGTTTTTTTGCGTGTATGGATGTGATGTGGAAATGGCAATTGTCCTTTGAAATTGCAGTAGATTCTTTTTTTCCCTTACTGTACAGTTTTTAAAAGTTACTTTTGTGTGTTGAGCAATTTTCCAACCTGTTCTGTTGTCTCTTCTGCAATAAATTGATTTTGCCGTTGACTCAAAAATGCAGGGTTTTAAGGCACCATTAATGATGTGAATGTGTTGTGAACATACATATGCTTGTTTGTATATTTATTAAACTGTGCTTTTGTGTCTCTGCTCAGGTTTTATGGAAAGAACTCCTCCTATGTACATGGTGGGCTGGACTGTAACGGAAAACCAGCAGAGGCTGTTTATGGCCAGTCTGTATGTTGACTTTATTAGTTTCTATAGAGAAATGCCAAATCTGACTCTCAACCACTAACAGGAAGGTAAAAATGGGCATAAATCCAAAAAAAATTTGTGTGCAGGAGATCCATAAGAAAGTGATGGCCCTGAGTTTCCACGATTGTCACACAAAGATTCGTCACGTGGATGCTCACACCACCCTGAATGAGGGTGTGGTGGTGCAGGTTATGGGTGAGCTATCCAACAACATGCAGCCCATGAGGAAGTTCATGCAGACGTTTGTGCTGGCACCTGAGGTTTGCTGACCTTCGTTTGTCAATACTGATATTAAAACCATTGTGTTCGTCCAATTTTTAACTTTACTCAACTTCCTCCTCCCAGGGTACTGTTGCAAACAAATTCTATGTCCACAACGACGTTTTCCGTTACCAGGATGAGGTGTTTGGTGACTCTGATTCAGAGCCTCCAGAAGGTGAGAGAACATTTTAAGCAACATTTGGCTACAGTTGCTTATATTTAGCTAAAGATAAAAATTACTTAATTTTCTATTCGTATGTTAAACTCGCTTAAAGCAAAAACAGGATTTAAAACCACATTTGGGTTGTTAACATATTTACTTCTTACCGTTTCCATTTAGAATAATGCTACAGTGTTGTGACCCAGTCTGGATACCCTAGTGTTGTGCTGAGAAGTGTCTTACAGTGAGTTAATACAAAGGACATATTTCTAAGCTGACAGAGATTTTATTAGTGGAGGCTTTAGGTAGCTCAAATCTGGTTTGCTTTGTGTCCCTGATGCCAGACATTTTTGTGCAAGCCAAGCCAAGTTATCAGTGCTCCTGGCACAGAGTCAAGTGGACAGTGTGCCAGGAGCTTCGATCAAACCCATTTTGAAACACCTGAACTACATGCTGTGCAGCGGAAAAAGATTAAGTTTAGTTAAGTATTAAATTAAGCAAGTTTAATTTCCTCTCTTGTGACTGTTTTATCAGAGTCTGAAGATGAGGAGGAGATCGAGGAGAGGGTTGCTTCTCCTGACGTCGCTCCTGAGGAATCTGCCCCCTTCTTCGACCCCACAGCTTGGTGTGTATCCTACAAGTGGTGTTTGACTCGATGGTATATGTACGTGTGTCTATACTAACTTTGATGATGTTGTCTTCTGCAGTCCAGAACCAGCTGTTCCTGGAGAGGAAGAAGAAGCAGTGGCCGTGGCCAGTCCTGAACCAGAACAAGACCTGGAGAAGGAATCTGAGCCTGTGGAGCTGAAGTCGGAGACCTTGGTGGAGGCGCAGGCTGACACTGTTGATGATGCCACAGAGAAAAGTCAAGCTGCTGCACCGACTACTGTTGAAACGGCTCCTGTATCCGCTGAACCGGTACCTGCTGCTCCAGAAGAGAACAGGGTAATGACATTGGCACACGCACAATGTTGCAATGTTGCAAGTTAACATCAAAATCCTCTCATTCTGTCTTTGAAATTTTTTGTCTACCATCATAATCATTCTTGTTTTCTCTGCAGCCATTCTCATGGGCTTCAGTTACTAGTAAGAATCTTCCTCCCAGTGGTGCAGTCCCCGTCTCAGGAATTCCTCCACATGTCGTTAAAGCCACTCCCTCAGCACAGGTAGATTTTTGGCAAGATCTGTTTTTTTTTCTTCTTTTTTTTCTCCCACCTTGAGATCTCTAACAAATTCTTTTGTTCATTTAGCCCCGAGTAGAAGTAAAACCAGAGTCTCAGACATCCACACAAAGACCACAGAGAGATCAGCGGCCCAGGGAGCTAAGACCTGGAGGTCCTCCACCTGTGCACAGAGGACCCAGACCAGGTACTTGCACTAACAACCTCCAATCAACAGTTGGTGAATACAGAATGAACAGAATCTGTATACTGGCCACTCACCAAAGGATTTTTTTTTGGGGGGGTGTTCAGTGCGAGAAGGTGAGCAAGGTGAATCTGAGGGCCGCAGGGTGATCAGGTATCCAGATGCCCACCAGGTGTTTGTGGGCAACGTTCCACATGACGTGGACAAAAGCGAACTTAAGGAATTCTTTGAACGTAAGATGACTTGTGGATTCTGAAGTGAAAAACGTGAACACATTTTTAAAAATAATTTGGTTGTACATAAAAACATGCTTACTTTTTCATGCAGAGTTTGGAACAGTCCTGGAGCTGAGGATCAACAGTGGAGGGAAGCTGCCAAACTTTGGCTTTGTCGTGTTTGACGACTCTGAACCAGTCCAGAAAATCCTTAGTAGCCGGGTAAGATTTTTTTTTTTCTTCTTCACACTTTACTCAGTGTAGCCCTCTAGTGGTATTGCAACAACTTATTGTCTACATCAAAAGTACACCAATATAAAATTCTTATTTTATTCAGCCCATCAAGTTCAGAGGTGATGTTCGTCTTAATGTGGAGGAGAAGAAAACACGCTCAGCCCGGGAGGGTGACCGACGGGACACAATGCCCCGTGGTCCTCGGGGTCCTGGTGGTATTAGAGAGCGCATAGGAGGTGGAGGCCGTGGAGGTCCTTCAGCCCGTGGAGGAGTAGCACAGAAACCCAGCTTTGGCTCCGGACGTGGTTCTGGGCCCAGTGATGGACGCTACTCCGCCCAGCGCCAGTGAGGCAGTTCATCCACATCCTCCTCGTTCCTCCATCACCTTCCCAGGCTTCAAACCTTGAGTTAGTTTGCTGTTTGAATTCAAGTTACTTGCGTGTTCACCAATTAATTTTTACTCATTTTACTGCCACAGGAGGCAATGGTTTAAAAGCGATTAAAACAATTGGACCAGAACTCGGTAGGATTAAGCATTGTACGACTTGCAGTACAGATGACAACCGAAACACTTTTTACACACATTTTTAATTGGCTGTTCAAGAGTTCCTGGACTGTGGGCTGTTGTGTTGTTTTGGTTTTAAGAGAAGTTCACTGCATCTTTAGTTACATTCACTGAACAGGGACAGAGTCATGCCCTTCAAATCCATGCATAAAATGACACATCCATGACAAGGTGGCGCTGTATCCGCAGCTAATGCCTTAAATCCTCGACACTGAGAAGTGACTTGTATTAAAGGTAAAACATGCATGTAATCCTTTTTTTAGGGGCTGAACCTCAGTTTAGACCACACCATTCCTCACTTTTCTTTTCCTCGTCACCATGATGGTGAACACGTCTGGAAAGGATCACTCTGTAACTGACACAGGTTTTTAGGCCGAGAGCTCGACACAGACTCCTGCTAAACATCCAGTGTTTTTGTCTGTTTCCAAGATGGCTTCCTCCTCAGACCTCCTCATTGCCCTCTTGTGGAGGCCTCACATGTATTATCTGGACTTGTCATTTTGTTTTCTTTTCATGCTGAACTTGGATTTATTACAGATTAACAAGTTAAATACACACACACAAAAATAAGAGTAAATACTACTTGAAATGGGGATTTAAAAACCCAGGCGTTAGGTTGTTTGTTTTTTCGCGTTCTCTCTCCCTGTTTCTTAAAGGAACGTGTACTTTACTGCTTGGGCAATCCTGTGTATTGCTGCCACCGTTGTATCTAGCGATGATCTGTCTCATCTTTTTATTCTGTCAGGTCGAGAGCTAAATCTGTAGTTTGTTTTTTTTTATTTGAGTTGACATTGGCTCGTAGAACTGCGTGAGTTCATGAATGCGTCCAAAAACTGAGCACATTTCATACCATGAATCTAGTTAGGCTTCTTGTACAGGCGCACTTCATTTGTTGTCACCATGTTTAAACTGAGCTCACCTGTCAATGAGAGAACTAAATTAAAGTGATTTACTGTTTTAAATCCTTTGTCTCCTCCTGTCTTTTTCTAGAGTGAAGCAAAGGACAATGATTTCTGACCTGGTGAAATATTTTTGGGGAATATGGAGAATCAATAAATTCCATTTGCTACTCTTTAAGACAAGTGCCAGTTTCCTGACATGTTCTCTTGGTAATAGACATGTTATGAAAAAAATGTATTCCTGGCAAAAAAGAGGCCCAGTAGGGGGCGCCGTTCTCCCTCCTGATTACAACACGTCTTACAAACGCATGACCACCAACAGCCTGATATTTGTAGCCTCATAGGTTTAATGAGTAGTATTTAAAACGTTGGGTTTCAAATAATATTAGGCAAACTTGTCTAATGAGTTCAGGCTTTGACTATTCTTTCTGTCGTGGGTTCTTGACTCACAAATGTAAAATGGCTCCTGGTTTATGTCTCACTGTGAGCTAAATATAAATCTGTTGGAGGTTCAATCTCATGAAAGATATACTGACGCCCAACTGTCTTCGCATCTACTAGTCTGGGCCTGTAAGGTTCACTAAAGTGTTGAGAAATGGTACTGTCTCTAATGGAACAAAGACGTGATGTGTTGTGTTTACATGAAACTGACAAATAAAACTTGTGAACTTGTGTCAAAGATCCATAAAGTGTCGGCTTGTGTCTCTGTAATCATTACAACTGTGAAGCACTGGAGGTGTCACAGTCCAGACTGCAGTCATGTGACCTTCAGCTCTGAGTTGTCATGCAGCTGAATATCTGCTGTGATATCTTTAGCATGAATAATTTATTTTTAATACATATCAAATCATTTATTAATAACATTTCATTGTTACCTTCAGCAGAAGACCTTGATTTAGAACAGCTGGAGACTTGAGGCTGAAATGGAAATTAAGGAAATTTTACAACACTGTTCAAAAATACTGTATAATTACATTGTTGTACTAAATATTTATTGTTTTTTTTTTTGTCAAAAAAAAACAAATTTTTACACACACAACAAAGGCTCATTATGGGGTAGAAGCTTAATTATTTAATCATTGAAGCATTAGGAGGAGAAGGAGTTCTTCATATTCAGCTCTATTATTAAGTTATGAGCTGAACAATGGACAACGTGGAGATAATTGACACCAAAACGAGGATCAGATCGTTACATCAGATGACGGAAATCATGTTCCTCAAATATTCTCTATATCTCAAAGGGAGTTAAACGCAGATGACAATTTCTTTTGTCTTTTATATAAAACATCCTTTAAGAATATACTTACTTATACTTCAGTTGGTTAAACAGATTAAAAAAAAAACGCATTCATTCACTTGCCTGCAAAGAAAAGCCCACTGTAAGTCCTGTGAAAATCCATCAAGCGAACTAAAGGCCAGAGTTACTGGTCGTAAAAAGTGGTACAAAAACAATCCAGAATATTTCTGAGCTGAGTTCTGAGTTGAATGAAATGATAGTACTAAGATTACTTTTACTTTGAGGCAAACTGACTAGAATGCAGCTGAAACGTTTGCACTCAGCCTGACAAGGACTGTTTGTTTTACACTTTCTGCTGGACACAGTCTGTCCTCACCTGTCCAATACTCTGTGTAAAAAGCAGTAAAAATAAAAGTTAAACCAACAACACACTTAAAGGAAAACGAGCAGAGCTCTTTAAAGGTCTGTGTTCAGGACAGGTGGCAGTTTGGAAATGAGGAAAGAAACTCAGCAGCTGCACCTCCTGGGATTTGAAGGTTCCTCACAGGTGATTCCTGTCAGCTAATTATCCACCAATGAAACGCAGCCTGTGTCCTCCTGAACTGAGGCTCAGAAATGGGGGATTTACACACATACACACACGTAAGGGGGGCTTGTAGCTTCAAATGTTGGTCTCTTATCTAAAAAGTAAAGGTTGACACTTGGTGGGCAGCGGTGGTGAGTCCACCTGAAAAAATAAAAAAGACCCTGCAGCGAGGATTTATTTGCAATTTTTAATACATTTTCTTTCATGATTACACAGATCCTTGAGTAGAAGAACAGAAAGCAAAAAGATCCAACTCCAACAACCTTGACAATGTTCAAAAACAGGTAAAGAGATTTTTGTTCAGAAAACCTTTAATCGTTAATAGAATTAGTAGTATGACATATTTCAATAAATATTTAGATATATACAGATACAGCAGAAACGGTACATTCTTTTTTTTCTCTTCAAATTGCTTTACTTTTTTTGTACAAGCCAAAATATCTGCCATTGTATTCATATTCATGCAAAATATTGTTTTTTAGATTAATGAAAAAATAAAAACCAAAAAATCTGCTGAATTTTAATATTATCATTATTATTTTTTTTCATCCTGCTCTGATGTGCACTCTCAGATTATAAGCTTTATAATTTTCAGCGAAAAAACCATAAACCAAACGGGTGCACTTTGTGCCAATACACAATAGAAGCAAGTAAAGCAAACGTAAGGCCATTCCAACATGTGCAAAGAAAATAAGGAATTATAATATCATCAGTAATAATAATAATAATAATAATAATAATAATCACAACAATAATCATAATAATGTTTCTTTTAGTTCACAGCAGATCAGGAGTCACTGTAGTTTGTCTTCTCCTTCAGGGCATCGGATTGTACAATACATACAGTACAATAAGATACGAGAGAAAACAAAAGAAGCAAAAATAGAGTCGTTTATCATCAACAAATCAAATCATGCTACTTCAAAATCTATCGTTTTTATAAACTTTCAAAGACACGTCCTTTCATCGCTCAGTCCGTAGGAATCAGAACACAATAAACCAGGAACCCAGCTCATGTTGTTCACCCCTCCCCCCTCCATCCTTCCTTTACCCCACCAGTACAACAATGATTAATAATAGGTGAGGCCGATGACTAAGCTCTAATATTACTTTGACACACACACACAGAACATCCACACCTGAGGAGGAAACAAGTGATGTAAAAAAACAAACAAACCAAACCAAACCGTTCACAGTAAATGGCAGACAAATGCACTGCAACCTTTAGGTCCAGGGTATTTTTTTCCGGTTGCAAATCCAACCCACATATGGCACGATGAGATGTGTAACTGACACAGAGACAGATTATAGGCAAGATGGATTCTTACATGATCAGATGGGAGCGTCATCGCTAATAGTGATCAAATTTATTCAGGGCACTGGTTTAGTTTCTATGGCACGGACGAGAAAAAAAAAAAAAAGCTTTTCCAGTTGTGTTTAGGCCATAATCAAAGAGGAGACACTACACACATAGGGGTTAATATTAATAAGAACCTCCTCCCTGGTATTAATACAGTAGTTACATGAGGCTGCTCTGCTCTGCTCAGCACTCCCATAAGAATGCACCCCTGCCTGCTCAGCTTCTTTAGTCCTTCATGTTTTATCTTCAAACCCTTCTGTTTATTTACTTTGCTGCAGCAATTCTCTGATCAGCTGTTGTAAACAGGCGGTTAAGTTGATAGTAATCTAGTAAATATTGACAGTATATTAACTTTGGTATTTACCAGCGATAGAAACTGGGAAAGAACACGACGTGGTTTCTAACGCACACAAATTGTCTTTGAAGCTAACTAAGAAAGGAAACACTTCTGCTACATAGCGCTGGAGAACGGGTGAACAAATTTGCTCTCTGCTACTAGCTAACATTTAACATCTAAAGGCATCTCACGGTTCTACATAAATGTTTTTGTGCAAAGTGCTACAGAGCCTGTGTTCTGGCGTTTTCTTTTTAAATAACTGATTTTATCTAGCCACATAAAATTTGACACAGACGAAGCAAAACACACAGCTAAGCATGTGAGCCAACGTCTATAACCAGTGCTGAGCTGCTACCCTAGAAGATGTTTATGTTCTGAAAATGTGTTAAAATGACTCTAAATACCAAAGCTAATTCTCAGTCCTTCAGATGTTTTTGCCTACATTTACATCACATTTCTGCATTTAGCAGACGCTTCTATCCAAAGCGACTTACGTGGGGAGAATTAGCAATCAAGCTACAAAGAGGAACTCTGTCTACTATCTAGTGAAACCTAACCAGGGTGGAGATAAGTGCAGAAGGAGAAGGGAAGAGTACAGGAGAGTGCTGGGGCAGGAGGCGCTCTCTGGCCAACCCTGTGTGTGTGAGAGGCTCTCATTGGACGAACTGCTTCCTCATTGACCGTAGCCTTAAAATGGCCGACATGAATCTTTTCTTTAGTCGATATAATGCATAGTCAGGAGGGTAAATTATTGTCTATGGCACTAACACGTCGGAATGTATGAAGACGAAGAATGAACATGACAAAGGTTAGCCCTTCCAATCAGTCTGATGCACTCTGAAATCAAAACACTGAAGTGAACATGAGTGGATACAGGACAACTCTTTGACACGTGTACTGTCGCAGTGATCTTTGTTCTTGTCAACAAGATCAGATCACCTGACTGTAAATAAATAGATTCATAAATTATTAAATAAAGTGACAATATAATCTGCTCCATTCAAAAAAGAATCAAACCTTTTTTTACACCAGAGGAGGTAAGGTATGAAAATAGTTTGTACACAGAAATATCTGTTTATCTTAAGATACAATAAATCCAAACATCTTACAGTGATCAAATACTGAACTCAAAAACAAAGTATAATTTGATATTACAGTACATAATCTTGCCTTAAAGCCACAGCAAAAAAAGAAAAAAAAAAAAGAGAAGCAACAATGACTGTGTTAAACATGAGGAGCAACCAAACATACCAACACAATCTTTGGCTCTGCGTTAAAACCAACTCAGACTGGTGTTAAACTGCCAGTGACATGTGGATGATCGGTTCTGGTACCAGTTAGATAAGAAAAGACCCTTTTCTGTATTTGAAGGATTGACCTTTAACCTATCTGGTAAGGGAAACCAGCCACAACCAAAACTTTTGAAATATATGTTTACTACTTCTTAACAAGTAGACACATTTTTTACTCCTTGTATAGATCTTAAAATCCATAAACACCCATGAGAAAACCGTCAGAATAGCTAAGCTAGGCTAGTCTGTTGTGTTTCACAGCATTTGTATTTATTCAGTAATTCACTGTCTCCTTCCTTTTACTCTTGATTTGTTTTTTAAACAAAACAGTACGATGACACAGCTGTGCAGAAAAAAATGTATTAAATAAATGTTGTATTAAAAGAAATGAGAAATATTTAATTATAAAAATAAAAACCCATGAAGTTGTATTTTTAAAATTTGCTACAAAAACTTCCTTTTTGTATCTTTTAAGGAAAAAAGCACTTTTTGGGTTTTTAACCAATATGCAAACATTACAAATAAAGGAAAAACAAATGTTAAAAAAAACAAACATTCCATTAAAATCAGAATATTTAAGCGTTGTCTATTGTTTGTGTTAACTCAACCAGCTTATAATAGATTTTCAGACTCTCTCATACTGTGTGTATTTTAAGTGGTTTTCCTTCAACACTGTCAGTTCTGTTCTGTCCTCAGTTCATAATACATTTTATTTGGGATGGACACAAAAAACAAAACTGCACTACCACAGATACTGATCGTTGCATAGAGAAGCCCGCTGCAAAGTAAAAAGGGAGAAAACCACTGACGATTAGCTGCTGCTATCAGATGCTTCTTGTCACATCCTAAACTTGCATTTTCTTTTCTTTTTGGTGTTTAATGGCAGTTGACGCCCGAATTAAAAACAAACAAAAAAAAAGAATAAATATGCTGACCTGGAAAAACAAAAACAAAAATAACCAAAAAAAAAAAAAAAAATCACAGGTAGAGAAATTTTTTTTTTTTAAATGATACGAACAAATCCAAACAACTCAACGTTGCATAGAGAAGCCTGCTGCTAAGCGAAATAAATAAATACACAAATCGGACCAAACAAACCTAGTTTGAGGTAATAGAATGGACGAGAATATTTTTTTTCACAAGTTGGGACATTTGCAGCTACAATTTGCGCAAGTAAATAAAATAAAAATACAGTTAATTAAGGTATATCAGGTGTATAATCTGTACATTTAACTACACATGTCCTCATGGTATGGGAGGCTGGGGGAGCGGGGGTGGACCAAAGCAAGGAAGCACTAAGAATAAAATGTAAACATGTCTATAGTTTCGCTTCATACAAAACAAAAAAAAATACCTCTTCAGAAACGAAGACTGTCGCTGGAACCAAACGTTATAAAAAACAGGAACAAAACACAACAACCAAATGTTTCTGAAGCTGCACAGCGCCACACAATGGACACACAGATAACATGGTTAAAATTGGCACGTGAGTTATAAAAGCCAAAAGAAAAAAAAAAATCTGCGACGTGACCCTAAATAAATGACATGTAGAGAATTCAACCACAGATACATTTTTCTCCGTAATATTCAACACTGTCCAGTGTTTTTTTTTAGTTTTTTGTTGTTGTTTTATGTCCAGTCATGTGATTGACGGCGGCAGCAGCAAAACCTCAAGTGTTTCATGGAGGGAGAATGAAGCGTTGACGAGTGCTCGCAATACACATTAGAAGCAAATCTAGATATAGAAGAATGTGTCACATCCTTGCATCGCCTTAATTCATGGAAGCACTGAATTCACCTTCCAACCTATTCTATTTTTTTTTTTTGGAAAAGCAGGAACAGTGTATGAAAACAATCCCTTTTTCCCCATTTTTCAACACATTTTTTAAGTTTATACCTTTTATTCCACATTTTATAAGCATGAGAACATTACACCGCCCTGCCAACCTCATGTTGAGCATCATCTGTTTATCTGTCTTCCCACAAAAAATAAAACAAACAAACGAGACTCCAGTCTGTCTTTCCCGCGCGTTAAAATCCTTCCGTTCTTCCAAAGTCAGTGGTAACGTTTTCGTTTTTCATCTTTTCTTTATATATTGCCACATTCATTGATCATGCATTTTACTGCATTGCTATTGCACTGGTCCGGATAATTCTAGGGAGGGTTGAGGAGAACATGGAAAGAGCAGGGAGCGAGGGCAGAGTCAGGGCGGAAGAGGACAACAAAGTGGGGGCAGGGAAGCAAAGAACGGGTAGTAGGAGTCACGGGGGGCGGATTTGGAGCGATCGCGACAAAAGCACCTCATCCTCGAGCAAAAAGAGGAAGAGGACGAATAAAGGTGGAGTGAAAAAAGTGGCTGTGACATCTCTGTTTCAAGGGATCTCTCTCTTTATCTCTTTTTGATTCCTTCCTTCTCCTCTTCATGCTGTTGTAATCCTCCCCCCTCCTCCTTGGCCTCTGAACTACTGCTTATGGATGTCCTCACTGCGAATGATCTTGTAAATGATCCAGTAGAAAATGTTAAAAATGAGGAAGACAAGTGGGAAGGCCACGCGGGACACGGTGTCGATACGCTTGGCCCGGCTAATAAACAGCTTCTTCATCTCTTCGATGCTCTTCTCGGGTGCGGCTGAAGTCGCCCCGGCGTTGTTGTTGTTGCCCTTGATGGCCATGCCATCCTTGGCCTGCAGGCAGGCAGGACCCATGCCGTAGCCGGGGAAGCTGAAGCGCCCTTCGCCCGTCTCATCCTCCTGCAACACAGGCCAAGACTCAGGCTGTTAGGAACCAGAGAAAGACGTTACTGTTGAGGAGGTGTGTGTGAGGATGATAGTGCAAGAACAAGTTCAAGATGTGTGTGTGAGTCACAAACTGATGTGTCAACAAAAAAATCAAACATGACAATGACTGCGATGAAGTGAAACATCACAACTTTATGAAGTGAGTTTGACTGGAGTGGGGTTTTTTTTATCCATGTCATTTTTTCCTCTCGTTATTTTATGCCAGTTATTTCCAGCTTGAAGATTTATAACAGATGACGGGGATTTTTACTGATGTCAAAACTGGTTTTGTTAGAATCAACGAGAAGGTAAGGCTGTAAATGTCTAATATGAAGTAACACCAACTCACAGCAGGTAACAACTAGGTAGTTCAGATGAATTTTTTTTAAATACGCCCCCATGTGGCCAGGATTAGGCACAAAATGCTTCTACGTGGCGACAGTCCAGTCCAGACAGTTCTTCTGACTGTCTTGTAAATCTTCTTGTAGAGCTAGATCCACCAGATATGAGAGTTTGACCTGTCTTTGTGAAAACACTCAGCAGAATGTTCTCATTTAAAATGAATGACATCAAAAATCTGTAGCAGAAGTTTCGACCTTCGCATTGAAGTTTGATCTGCAGCTTGGCAGAAGTCTCCTTTCACTTCTTCACCTCTCTCCCTCTTACTTTTTTTAAGGACTTTGGCATTTTCCCATCACTCATTGATAACCTTATCCATTTCTCTACCACATGGTTATAACATATTTATAACGCACAGTCGTGGCATAAATCAATCAGTACAAAATGGGACACCTCTTCCAAACATCTCAAATGTCAGTTAATAATTTATGTCGAGCTGACAGAGAGACACTGTTGTGGTTAGCATAGCCGCTCGTTATAAAATTTATGAAAATAATTTTACCAGAAACACACCAGTGTACTCAGTGTACGTGACTGACACGCCATGATTATGTGTGTGAATATGTGTGTGTGTGTGTTAAGGTTATTGCTTGGTGTTTCCACCAGAACACAGTCCGATTATTAAAAGTCTTATCTTCAACGTCAGCCTTCCATGTCATCACAGGAGACACAATGGGCTTTTTATCAGGTTCACAAACACTGGGCGTTATATATGTGTGTCCTTGTGTGAATTGAAATAGAAAAACACGAGGAGGTGGTCCTTCAGAGTTAAAAAGGTCACCCATAGAGATTTTTAAAAACACACACTCCAATATCCCCTGGAAAGGTAGATTATCCTGTAGAAAATTGCTAATTATAAACAGACAGGTTCCTGTGCTCCAGTATGACAGTATGAAGAACGAGCTGTGGAGCTGTACACCTCCACCAATATCATGTCAAAACTGTAATTAAGATTTTTTTTCCAGGGATTGTTGACTGACTACAGGTTCAAAGTGGAGTTTAAATTGTGTGTCTGTGAATGGACCCAGGTGTGTCAATGAGTGTGTGTTTCAGACCACCAGGTAGTGATCCATTTTTAGAGCCCCGTGTCCCCATTCTGTCCTTTCTTCCTACCGAACCCATTCATTACTGTTAATACATGCACACACACACACACACACACACACACATACAGAAACACTGG
Organism: Cynoglossus semilaevis; assembly: GCF_000523025.1. Classification (NCBI taxonomy): domain Eukaryota; kingdom Metazoa; phylum Chordata; class Actinopteri; order Pleuronectiformes; family Cynoglossidae; genus Cynoglossus; species Cynoglossus semilaevis. Next base: position 12,963,821 of record NC_024321.1, read on the forward strand.
AGCTGCAGCCGTCGACCTCTGCCTGTCCTTCAGTGATGCTACTAAACTATTACAGATGCTGTGCTTTATTCTTCCTGCCATGTGATTAATGTGGTCGTGTTGGGGGAGGTAGCGAAAGGGAGACGAAGGAGAGACGAGGAGGAGAAAGAGTGAAAGGGGAGGAGGAAAATTCTGCAGCCCGTAGACACACACACTTCTGCTCTAAACCTTCCATTAAGACCGAGAGCCGTGGACATTTGGACATTAATGTCAAATCACATACTTTATCAATTAGTGCAATACGGACAACGTTCCTCCTTCACCACCACTTCATCATGTCAGGTTTTAAAAGGAAACGCTCACACTGTTGGACTAGATGTCAGCTGTAGTAGTTAATAATATTTGAATGATTTGATGAGACAGACCGGAGCTGGTGAACTCCTCCATCTCCTACGGCCAAGTCTACAGAGATTATGAGGAATTTCAGAATAAAACGATCCTGGCACACTGCTGCCTCTGTTGGTAAGATCAAGTGTGATTTTATATTTAACTTATTTTTTTGTTCAGTCTGTCCTGTTATGGTCTGGAAAAAGGTGTTAACGTCACTCAGGATCATCTATTTGACCTTTTGCCTCAAGGTCAACTCCCTCTTTTCAGAGACCTATTTGACAGTGGAGCCAGCATGGACGGCTTCACAGTAACAGTCAGCATGTATTCATATCAGCTGTACTGAATGTACTTTGACTAAAGGTATTAAAAAGTCAATCTCTTATTATTGTAAAATTCCTCTTTTCATGATGAAATTCAACTCATAAAATGTAACTCCCCCTTGTGTAAACAGAACTTCACAGTACCTGAAGTCTATGGATGATGTGGGAGGTGGAAGGTTTAGAAAAGAGAGAGGGGGAAATAAATGGTAGGAGGACCATTCAGCTGGATCATCCATCATGTTTCACCTTCCTTGACTGAAGCCTTTATATCGGCGCCTCTGTTGATGTGATTAATCGAGCAGATTAGCAGGAAGCAGCAGCATCTCCCTGCAAATATAACCCTTGGACGTTTGTTTTGGAAGGCCCTGCATCTTTACATTCAACAGGATTGGGAAAAGGTGTCAGCCCCAACTAGCGGCAGCATCAGTCTCCCCCCAAGAGAGCGCGGCCTGAGGCACAGGAATTCTTCGGCTTGTGTTCTGCTTCATGATTTCCCTCCAGAAGCAATTGCGGGACGGCACCAGGGAAAGGAAATATATTATACATTTGCCTTAGCTGATCTATTTTCTGGTGGATTTATCTCCAAGTGTCCTCCCCCTCCTCCCGTTTCTGTCTCCCTTCCTGCTTCTCTCTCCTCAATTCAGGGCATTTGGAGCTTTTTAGGAGGTTTCAGTATCAATATGTCAGCGGTGAGAGGATTCTGTGGAGCTGAGGGGAATTACAACGCGGGTGTGACTTTGAAAACATCTCTCTGCTTTGCTTTATAGAGACATTTATTTAAGGACAGACTTGTGCTCTAATGTGGACACACTCCTACAGCTATACAAACTCTTATCTTATTCAGAGCGTATAATAAAATAAGACAGAAATAACCACATGATCTGAAGAGTGAAGCCCAGAAGTTGACAGGTAACCACTAGGGGGTGTCTCCACCGGGTACCAAAACAAGTGTCTGTGAATAGAAGTCTACAGGAATAGTGCATATTTTGTTAAAGGTAATGACTGTAACCAGTGTGGTGGTGTGTTTAAGGCCCGAACAAATGTATCAGTAGTTCTAAAAGAGATGAGGGAGTCGGAGAGTGAAACAGAGGTGTGTGAACAGCATGTGTGGCGGCCATCATTCTAATGAAATCCTAGAGGAACGATGTGTTAGGCAGACAGTGTAGTTAACGCTCTGTCAGGAGCCAGCTGTCAATCCAGGGCCTGGAGTTCAGCCTGCAGAGATCACTGATCACTCTCCTGGTGCTTTGACACTTCCTCCTTGATCCTCACACTCACTTATCTGCCTTTGTTCTGAGAGAGGATGAACAGCCTGAGGGATCAAAGGCATTTAAAAGAGGACAACCCTCCCTCCCCGTCTGCAGGGTTATTACTGATCAATGTTTAATCCTGATTCCCTTGTGAGGCATTAGCGCTGTAAATGTTTGAGTTTTTTTTTTTTTTTACGCTGTGCGCTGCCTGTACAAACACTGACGGATGTCTGTGGATAAATGTCGGCTTCCTTCAACACTTGATCCTGAAAATCAACAAAGTTCATTTTGTAATTTAACAAAATCCTGACATGACTGTAAACAACGCATTATATCACCTAATCCTGAGGAGACGACGGTTCCGTCTGCAAGCCGCACCAACCACTTCTTCTCAGAGAGACACTACAGAATGTTGTCCTCTTCATACAACACATCAGCCTTACTGCATGTTCAACACACCAAAGCTGGGCTTCAGCCCTGGCAGGGGGCAATCTACCAATCACAGGCCTGGTCCTTTTAACCTCCAGGCCATTGTTATATAACAGGATGTCATAAATGTTCTAGGATGTACCAAACTGCTCTGTCTTCACTAAGTCAGAGGACGTTCAGACAAGTGAGCTGCAGCTGCCAGACAGGTGGAGCTGTAGCTCCTGCAGTTACCTAAGACCCCCAGCAGGAGGGAGTGTAACTCTGAACGTGGACACTGCTCTCTCTCTCTCTCCCTCTTTCTCTCAGCTGCAGTATCTGTGGTTTTGACGCCCTCGCTTCATCTCCCTAATTAGACAGACTTGTGAGACAGGTACAGCCTCGGTCTCCTTCTTCTTCTCTCTGGACTATCAGTGTCACTAACGAATCAATAAAGCATCGAGGAAGAAACTACAGAAATCAGCACAACTGGGACTCCAGCTGCTGCTGCTGCTGCTGCAACAACGGCTTCTCTGCCCAACACTGAGAGCTTAGCTGAGTCAAAGACGGCGATGTAATTCACCCTCTGCACACTCTGATTGATTGGACGCTATGCGACTGTGCTGACAATTCCCAGAAACGTTCGACTGCCGCTTCCAGAAATCACAAAAACACTTGGCTCTTTATGCTTCGCCTCCATCGTCGGCCTGATCCCAATGTTGCTGCTTCAGCAGAGCACGTTAAACCTTTTGTTCATTCTACACACACACAAAAAACAACAACCTGACCTTAAACGTTCTAACAATTTCTTTCTAAAACATATCACGTGGAAAAAAAAAATGGTTGAAAACATTTTAGATTAGTTAAGAGCAGTTAACTCTGGCTAACATTCTAGCATAGCTCAGCTAGGCTACGTTAAGCTGGGTGTGATTAAACTACTTTGTTTACTACTACTTGCAACAGTATACAACATTATTTCATTATCTAAATTGTTAAAAACACCCGACTCAGTTCTGTTACCATATAGCCCACCTAGTTATTGTAGTCTTTTGGCAAGATACTGTACCAAGCTAAACATTTAATACTTCAATATTCAGTATATTGAGTACCTGCTGTAGCCTACTTTTTAATTTTTGTTTTATACACATAGGAATTTACCCATCATGTTTACTGTATTATTGAAGACTGGGTGAAACCACTGCTTGGATATGGTGTGCTACCAAATTGCTAGCACAAATGCTACAAACTATGTTGCTTTTGCCATTTGCGAAGTAAAATCCTGGAGGGAGCTAGCTAAAGGCTAAGTCCCCTTCCCTTAACATTGCAACATCTTCACCACTCTTCACGTTTGGCGCATGGCTCCATGTGACTGTTCTTTTTTCACTAACACAGGCTTTCCTTCAAGGCTTTGTGGTTATTGAGGACATATGAGGACACTGGGTTTTTCAGAGCAAAACTAGTGCTGGCTGCTGCTGCAGATTTGAGGTCAAACTGTGGCACAGACTGTTCATATGCTGAACATGTCAGAGACTTGAATTTAAACAACACTATATGGTTGGGTTGAATCATACTGACATGTTTATACATACATATATGTTTTGAAAAAAATCGATATTTAGTCAGGCAGCGTTATCCCACACTGATGCCCTCGAAATCAAAACCATCAATTCCCATCTCTTATGGAGAGTGTTGTAGAATTATCTAAGCGGCTCGGCGAAAGTCGTTCAAACCCTGGAGGACATTGTGCCCTCTGAGGGTAGAGACTTCCCAGCATACACTCAACTGCACCCCATTCATCACTGTTACCAAGACAAAATGAACAGACTCAACAAAGCCCTCTGGGGAAATATTATTCTAATCCAATCCAGGCTAACGCAGTTATGTGTGCTAACCATACTGGCTGTGTTAGTCCAACACCAACAGACCAGTGTGTTCAGGCTACTGTTCTTTGAGATGTTTGCTGAGGTGGAACTTTTCAGGAAGTCATGTCCTCTCTCTCTCTCTCTCACACACACACACACATTTGCACATCTTTAAAATCGTTCGACCATAGAAGAAATTTATCTCCACTGAGCGTGTCATTATTTGTATTGTGCGATAAGTGAATGCAGGAATTCAGGATGTTGTTCCATAATCCAACACAATCCTGACAGTTTTTACACATTCAGCAGTTGAAATACTTCTTTCATTCTCTGCTCTCAAAGAAGCTGTTCTGACTGGGTGGGAAAATCAATTTGGGGCGAACCATTGTCCTGGCAGTTGAACGCTTGGACAATCACGTGTGGAAATACAAAGAGCTGTTTGTGCCCTGAATATTAAACCAGGTTGAGTCTTGAGTTTTGGGTTTTTGTGTTCCACGTGTGACTTTGTGAGGACAAAGGGAGATGCTGCTGATGTTATTATTGGGTTCCACTGTGTATTCTGTCTATAATGCTCTACTGTTTGTCAGTAGTACCACAATAATACTGCATATACTGAAATACATTTTCCCATTTTTGGAATCAGGGTTAGTTTAGAGTCCAACATGCTAATATTTAGAAAGATAGTTTTTTTTTTCAACCAGAGTTGGAGTCCAGTAAGTGACAGTGAGCTGAAACCTGACAGATGACCCTCTCAGAGCAGTAATGGACAATGGTGGATCACATTAGACTCACATTAGAGCGAGTGGGCAAAGAAGTTAATCAACAATGTCCGATGCCTGAGGACTCCTCCGCTCTGTTTCTCTCTCTCTCTGTCGCTCTGTGTCAACGTGGCTCCACTACTGCTGGATTTATTACACATCGGAGCAGATGGAATGAATGTTGACTGTCTTATTGTGGTTTTCTATCGTGAATGTTCCCTTTGCTTGATTTGTTCAGCGATCTTCCGGTGTTAATTACGTATATAGACTCAAAGCAGTGTGGCTAAAAGTGTCAAGTGTTTTTATTTTTTCCCAAAGACACGAAGAGTACTTTTTATTTTACTGGATATAATTAATGATTTTTTTTTAAGAAGTCAGAAAAAATAATTTTCCCCTCAGCCACCTACAACATTACAATTCCACACACATTTTTTTTAATTTCTACAAAAATTTTTAAAAGTCAAAATTTCATTAAAATTTGATTGCTAAATGTTTCTGAACAGTGAAACATCACCAGTTACACATTGATGTGTCTGTTCAACGATTTATCACGAAGTAATTACATGGATCTGTCAAAGAACTGTGGGAAATCTGACTTTAAAGTTACCTTGACGATAAATAATTAAAACAATTTTGAATTTTGATTTAATGTCTTTGTAAAAAAAAGATTCATTTATTTTTATGATGTCTTCATCACTTAATTTGAAACAGATGACATTGCTGAGCAACATCAGTTAAATTTCCTGACAACCGTTACATAACTGACCCACATCTACGCACATTTCCATTTGTTTGCTGTTTCAGATACAGTTCATTCATGCTGTCAGTTTTTTTCACTGACTGAACACTTCTGTCTGCCTCAGTCCCCGTCTGAAATCGTCTAATATTTATGCCGTCTCAGGTGACGTGTCTGTGCTCAGTGAAAACATGCTGAAAGCCAATGTTGACATAAATGCACATGTTTATTTTATGACGTGTCTGTCGCGATGGGACGGATAAGCAGAGAAAGTTAGTTCCAGTCACATGACCAGTCTTTTTGCTACATAAAACTGAAACTAGAACATGGTGGACTGAACTCATCTCTGACAGACTCACTGTCTGTTGGGTTTTCACACACAAAAAACACAATGCTTCTAAATCTAATGGAATCAGTTTTTATCAAATACCCTGAAAATATTTCTCGCCTTTTGTCACACAAGTGAAAATGAACTGCGGGGCAAAAAAACATGTTAAAGGTTCAGTGTTACAGATGTGGGTCGCTCTGGAGCCGCTGGTTCTATTTCATTGTCCTACACTAGAGTCTGTCTCTGAAGAAGATCAATAAGAGCAGCTGAGGGTACAGGAACTGAACAAACAACAAAAGAGAGCGCCTCTGTCCCCGATTCACCTGGAAATGCAGCAGCAGGTGGAACAATAATCTCTCCACACGCTGACACAGCTGAGAGGATTACAAGAATGACATTTATTTACTCACTTATTTATTTATTTATTTAGTTATTGTAATCCTCTCTTACAGCATCACTACTACTTGTCTTTATTATATTAAAAAATATAACATTTCTGGTATAACAATGAAAGAAAGAAAGCAGAATTATTCAAGTAAAATGTTTCATGTTTCAATTTTAGTCGTTATATTAACCTGGATCAAACTCTCGTGTCATTTTGGATAAAAAAGTCTCTTGTAGCAAGCCTGTTTTCTCTCTCAATGAGAACATACTTTATTTAAAAAAGTATTACTGTACAGTTACTTCCACAAGAAGTACAATTGTATTCCCAATTGTTTTTCTGTAGTAGTATTTTCACCCTGCGGCTCTTGTCTTTATTACTGACATTCATTTCCTCAACAACTGTCCTTTGGTTCTTCCTTCTTGCCTCCACCAGTTTTGACAACCAATGTTGTTAACCTGTGTAGTCGCCCCCTAGTGGTGTACCACTCTCTTCTCCTTTTAAAGTTTCCCCAGTTCAGTTGCTGACTTATGGCAGTACTAACCCAAACCAGTCAAATCTAATACATAGACACTCAAGAATATTGGTCATTTCAATTTTAAATGTAATGGAAATGTCCTTATATGGAAGTTTAAAAGTGCAACTTTTAAATTACAACTGTGTTTTACTTCTAAAAACCTATGCATCATAGTCTCCAGTCTGTTTACTGGAAAGTTGCTGGTTTGACTATCAGAGCTAGACTAAAAAGAAAACAACTCTAATTCAACTTGGTTTGTTACAGTGTGAAAATATGATTAAGTCAAAACCAAATGATAAACCTCAGGGCATAATACGACTATTAATCTTACTTTCAGCTGTGTTTTCGCATGATTGATTACCCTCCTACTGACTGTGATTAAAAAGTGTTTTCTAGTTTGCTTGTAAAGTTTTGTCCTTTACTAACAGAGACATTTATTTTCTCAGCGCTGCACAGATAACGACTTTCCTTCCCACCGTCTCCCTGTTGCAGTGAAACTTATGAAGATGAAAAACCAAAATAAAAAAAAAATGGGGGTGGATTTTCAATTTTTCTGCTCGGCCGTACCTTCATGTGTCGTCGTCTCCTTCTGCTGAAGCGCAGCAGCTCCTTGTGTTGTCGAGCGATGAAGTTGACGGCGGCGTACTCCAGCAGGGCAGAGAAGACGAAGAGCAGACACACGGCCATCCAGATATCGATGGCTTTAACGTAGGACACCTACAGGTAGACAGAGGAAGTGGTTTTAAGAGAAATATGTTCTTTTTTTCTCATATTAATAAAATGTAAATATCCCTTTTCTTCTCAGGAGAGTAGAAGTTAACAAACACAATTTTCCCATCTGCCAGATGTTCAATTTAAAATGTCAAATGTATAATTTAAATTTATAGAGTCAATTAAATAATAGCAGTGTGTCAGTTTTTATGTAAGGGTTTAATATATATATATGTGTGTGTGTGTATATATATATGTATCATAAAGGCTGTTGAATTATTCCTGGCCTCTCCACCTCTGGTTTTCACATTCAGTCCAATAAGTTTGAAGTGAGGGGAGGTGGAGGGGGTGAGGACCCTCTCTACAATAGTAATGAAGTCTCACTGGATCACAACCGCACTGCTGTCCTGGAAAATGCATGAACTGTGTTGACAACTCTCTCTGTATCGGCCTCTGTGCTCACACAGAGCAGCCTGCAGGGGGCGATCTAATCTGTACTACGCAAAATGAAGGCACGATTCGCCATTAAAGAGCGAATTAAATCATGACATTAGATCAGAGCACACACACCGACGACTGTCAATGGTCTGTGAGGTCTGGTAGTGATTGAGGCAGAGATCGTTGAGACATCCAGCTGTGATCGCTGTCTTTCTGACTCTCTCTTTCTCATTTCCTCACTCTTTTTCTTCTTCTTCTCTTCATCAAATCTCTCTTCTTTGTTAATGTACTCTACATCTAGTTCTGCCAAAGTTAACTTCTTGTTAAACATTAGTTAGTTAAATGCTGAATTTTCTTATTCTCTTTAATATTGTATCGGCCTTAAAATGTAAAATGTTCAACTCTAATATCTGTCTCAGATCAGATCAGATAAAAGTTAGCTTATATGTTATATTCAGTATATTTGAATCTCTCTCTCTTCTTTTTACATTTTTGCAACAGGAAGTCATATTAGTAAACCACCACTGTCCGTGGTCTTACATCAGATGTTTAGTGAAGAAGACTGAAGATTACCAAACACCCTGATTTTTCTCTCTTGGCTTAGACCGTTGTTTACATTACTTTCTTGTTGAGCGGCAAAACTGAAACCCTCCATTTTCCTAGCCGAAGGCTGAATAACGCTTTATCGACGGAGTATTTTTTTTTTTACAGATGAAAATCTTACAAAACAAACCCTTTACTGAGGCAGGTAGGAATATTTATAAAAGCAGAGGACTTTTTATCTGTGACATCAGTGTCAACGACGACTGCGCGACAGCCTCTTGAGTCTATTTACCCAAACAAACATCCCTCTGAGTTGATGTCCTCTTTTTTTCCGTCTTTTAATTTTACCTTTCTTCCTTCTTTCCTTCACATAAACTCAGTTGTGCTGCGTGATCATTGTTGTGACAGCTGAACTGAAGGGGAATCACGGTTCACTCGTTTCATTTCGAGTTCATGAACCACCTAATGTCAATATACAGTATGTGTGTGTGTGTGTGTGTGTGAGTGTGTGTGAGAGAGATATAAGGATTAGAGCTCTCCTGGAGATAATAGTACAATCCTACCTCACGCAAACACACACCGTGATTTTTTAATTTCTTTAATCTGAAAATCCCAGTAAAAAAAATCTCCTCTCGTTTGTTAGTTTGTGTTTGTTTGTATCTTAAAACACCTGCCTTCCTCAGTCATTTCCATCTTTTTTCACTTTATGCCTAATTTCCCAGGTATCTGTGTGGTTCTGTTGCCGTTCTTTACCTTGGGTAGTGAGGCTCTGGAACCAGAGCTCTGTGTGGTCATGGTCAGCACGGTGGTGATGCCCAGACCCACGCGGGCGGGTGCGGCGTCCATGTTGATCCAGAAAGAAACCCAGGACAGGATGACGATGAGCAGTGAGGGGATGTACATTTGGATCAGGTAGTAACCCATCTGACGCTCCAGGTGGAAGCGAGCCTCGATGCAGGTGAATTTACCTGGGAGGAGCAAAAAGGATGACATGTAGAAGAGACATTAGCAAAAATTAAACGGAGAGGGCGCCGTGGTAGGAAGTATGTCCAGCTGTGTCGTAGAACTCAGATCCTACCCCACGACTGGATCGGTTAACCACATCCCTCCATTACTTTGTTGTTGTCAATTCAAGTAACAACACAAAAATCTATTGACTATTAATACATGAAAAATGTCTTCAGAGAGCCAGCCCCTTTGGGCCACAAGTGGTACTGCATTCAAAACTGCATGGCAAGACTATTAAAAAAACTGGATACAAATGACATGCAATGTCCAGTATTTGCAGTTAGGCTTTAGCTAAATAACAACCTGTTCAAATACTGCAGTACCCATGGTTTGGGAGTTATAAATATCTGTTGACGTTCCAGTGAAAACACTCCACATGCAGCAGAGATAAGTGAGTGAAGTGTCAAAGCGGAGGCTTATTTACATTACAGTGGAATAACAGCAGTAACAAATGCCTCTCATTCTGCCTCTGTAATGTAACGAGCCACAGAGCTAAAGATGGCCGACATCCATTAAATCAAAGACCATGGGTGGAAGAAAGAACCACAGCAGAGGAGGGGGGGAAATAGAAAGGAGAGAAATGGAGAGAAGGAAACAGGAGAAAAGTCAATGAGGAGGCTGTTGATTTAGAGCTGTGATTCACTCCGGAGCTTTTAAGTGCTGTCCATATTTCCCTTTGATAACAGGATGGAAATTTTTCAGGCGGGTCCTATCTGTGTATGTGAGTGTGTGTGTGTGTGTTCTGTGTTTAAACAGGTCTATTTCTGACTTGATAATATTTACGGTTATGTGTTGAATATTAACTGATACTGTGACTGAGCAGCTGTGTGTCCATTCACTGCCTCAGAAAATTATTATTACTTATTATATTTTATTTCTTTATTGTTTTTTGTTTGGTGGTGTGCCGTGGGGTTTTCTGGCACAGAAACAGTTGGGAAACACTGTGTTACACTTAAACTGGGTTACACATGCGTCAATGCATCTCAGCTTTCTAGAGATTAAAATGTGTAAAATGTCTTAAGAAGTCTTTAGAAGGGAAGTGCTGGTAGATTAAGAGTAATTAAAATGTCAAAAAATATAATATATATAATATATAGTAGTGACCATAAACTGTACTATATAATGCACTTATATAGTATGTTCAGTTTACTGTATATGAGTAAATAAATATTCAGAGTCTAAAGTCAGACCACTTTAGCCTGGTCATCTGTACAGCAGCTCCCAAACTGTAAAAAAAAAAAAAAAAAAAAAAAAGTCATTGCCGTGACTTTGGTCGTCTTCACCAGACAGACATGTTTGTCTGACTGTTTCAAAAAACCTGCTGCTCTATCAGAATTTTCCTGCACAACAAGGCCTGGGTTTAAAATAGGAGGAGACAGGAGTTCTCTGTGTTGATGCTAAAGGTCAAAGGTGAAGAGCTGGACAGGACTCTCAAAGTTCTACCTTACTGTAACCAAGGTACAACCGACCAGCCTCTGACTGCACAGCACGTCTAAACATATAATAAGATGGCCAACAGTAATAGCAGTTTGCAAATGATCATTTTGTGGTATCAAAAAAATGTTCACGTCTTTTTAACATTTTTTTTAAATCAATTTGAATCATTTAATTATATTTTTGTACAAAAATGATCTTGTTTGAGACTCGGCTCTGGGATCACGTCCAAATATTTAAGAGAATACTTCGTCTTGTGTTCGACTGAGAGGTAATAATTAGAATAAATCATTACTTGGTCTGTAGTGGGCTCATTTTCTTTTTTCTTCTTTTTTAGTGCAACTCTGACAGATGGACTTCCATATTGTATACTCACTAAATATAAGCTTACAACCCACTTCTGGGCATGAACCACGGTAAAACACACACAGCAACAAAAGGACACGGAGCTAATGAACATGCAGACAAAACTCTGAGTGATAATGACATGGTAAAATCAAACTCTATCAATAATCATCATCATCAGCCACAGTCAGTCAAGGCAGTTTCCTGTGTGTGTGTGTGTGTGTGTGTGTGTGTACTCTAAAACACATGAACACACGAGCAGCCAGAAAACAAAAGTGCCCCGCAATGCACCAGAAATTAGTATTTCAAACATGACTTTTTCTTTGTGGGTGTGTGTGTGAGTGTGTGAGTGAGTGTGTGTGTGTGGGCGATGGAGAGATGGAAAGACATAAAACAGACAACAGTAAAACAGACAGGGTGAGAGAGCGAGTGTGAGGGAGAGACAGAGGGGGAGACTTTCTCCCTCACTTTCTCTCTGAGTCACAATAGACCGCAGCATATAAATCTGAGGGAAACGACACCTTAATTCCCTTTTAAAATTTGATTGCACTGCAGCGAAACGTGTGCCCCGATGAGCCAGGCGCGCCAACACACACACGCGTGCACATGTACGCCCGCGGTTAAACACGCTGCGGTCTGTGCACATGCCACGTTAACACAGCCACAGAGTATTCCACCAGGGATGAGGCGTAAAAATATTTCAAAAATATGGTTTAAGAAAAAAAAAGCTGAGAAAACAATGAAGACGTGCATAGGCTTTGGAATCTTTCACCTCTTAAGGTTTGTCCTTTGTAGTCAAAGACAAGCAAAGACACATCCAGGAAATGTCCCTAACCTCAGGAATGATGGTCGACACCAGTTTGAAATTTGAAATTTCAGTTTCTTCTGTAGATTTCTAATTTTTGAGCTTTTTTTTCCCACTGTTCCAAGCCGTACTCCAACTTATTCAAAGGTGAACTTTGCTAGAGGGTGGTGTGGTTTTCATCACTCCTGTGCTGCTTTAATTTCATATTCTCTATTTATTCAATTACTCAGTGCTTCGACTCCATAAACACACTCCAAGATATTCCTACTTTCACACTGACTCATCCTGCCAATGTTAAATGATTGGAACATTCATGAGGTAGACTGAAAACCTGACCTAGAAATGTGATTTAGCACAGGCTAATGTGATTTAGCACTTTGTTTTTAACATGATCATTCTAAAGCCCAAGACTCTTTGTAGAAGGTTTAGTTGAGAAAACAACACCGTTTTTGCAGGAAGCAGGAAACAGGAAGCAGGAAACACCTTATATGGACTGAACGATGGTATAGAGTTGAGGAGATGATCGTTCATGTACTTATATAACAAAGCTGGGGATTATCTCTGTATTGTGCATGTTTAAGTGTGTGGATTATATGTGTATCTCTGCTTTGTGCTGTGTGTGTGTGTGTGTGTGTGTCAGAGGTTTCCGTCTGGAGGTGGATCGTTTATCTCCTCTGCGGTGACAGCTGATGTCAACCTCTGTGTGAGTGATAGCTCAGAATCTGAACTAATCAGCCGGCAGGACACACACACACACACACACCCGCACGCACGCGTACACACACACACTGACCACTGCTGTAATTTATTATCACTTTGGCCATGGGAAGTTTCTCTCAAAGTTTGTTTAGTGTGGGGCTTGTGTGAAGTGATTAAAGACCAACGTTGCAGCTTTACAGTGAGAATAAAGTTTGGAACACATTTTGGTGTCAGAAGAAAAACTTTGAAAATGGTGAAAATGCCAGTCATAAAAAAACAAACAGATGATAAACAGACATGGCTCACCTGTGTTGTAGTGCTTGGTGCAGTAACGCAGGTCCTTCTCCTCCTTGAGGATGAACTGAGGCAGCGTCAGGTCGTCGGCCACCTGCACGGCTCCTTTTTCATCCCACTCAAATATGAGGTCATTCATGGTGTAGCCAACTACGGGAAGAAGAAGACGACGCCAGGTCACGCGGGTTAAACACAGCAGGTTTGTTTTTTTTTCTCAGAGGAAGAGGACAATCAGGATGTGAGGTCACGTAGGTCAGCCTTCTATAAATATCATTACACCCTCTGTCGACATTTTTCCACTTGTGAAGAATCCAGATGTTGGAGTGACCTCTCAGTCAGGTCAGGACTGTGGATAATCAGGTTTTTTAAAATGTAAACTGCAGTTTTTTTTAAGTTTGAATAGAGAAAAGCAGCACTTTTGGAAAACACTGCATGAAGCTAGTCAACCAGTGTTTGCCTTGTTTTTTCCACTAAATGGGATTTTAACAAAATTGACAAGAAGTCCTATTTAACAACGGCCTTGAAGCAAACGATTATTGCACATTTTCAGGAAAATGTCAAATTGAACATATACACATATATATGTATGTGTGTATATACAGTATATGTATATATGTATATATATACATATATGTATGTGTATATGTATATATGTGAATATATATATATATATATATATATGTATATGTATTGTTTACAAAGGCAAACACAAGTGGAGCGGCAGTAAGGAAATGTACTAGTGTGGTGGCAAAATGGCCTAAATAAATTCCTCCTCCGAACAACTGACGACAGATGGTCCCTTGTTTATCTTAATCTCTTAGCATTCGTCATATTTAAGTGCAGTATTTTAACCTTTTCCTCTTTTCTTTCCCCATTGTTTTGTTTCCATGTTCCTCCTTCTGTTCGTCTGAATCTCACCAGCGTGCTGCACACGTGACGCTCCTGTCATTTCACAGGCTGTACTGTAACTTCGGGCTTTCTAGTATCTGATTGGCTCCTTTTTGATTCTTAGAAATCACAGAGCGTCAGTCCAGATAAAGCAGCGAGTCTTTGTCCCGAGATCACAGCGCAGGTTTTTGTGCGAGAACTGAGCTGTGTGAGTTTCAGCTTCTCTGATTCTTCTCACGTCCGTGCAGAGAATGAAAAGAAAGGCCACGAGGAGAAAATCTATATCTCTCTATCTGTGAGGCTGCCAGCTGCTGTGTGACTGATGCTGCACCAGGCACTGCAGGTGTGTGTGTTTGTGTGTGTGTAATTACTCACAGCTCTCCAGCTGCATTATGCACGTCTGGACATCCATAGGGAAGTTCTTCAGATCCATTGGACAGGCCAAGACCAGTGTTATTCTGCAAACACACAGAAGGACACAGACGGAGCATCAGTTACTGTAGACTAAGAGGATTATCTGGACGCTCCTCAGTGGACAAGTTGGAAACGGTTTTGAAAATGTAATAAACACTTGTACTCTCTGTTTGGTCAAACAGAAAAAGTGAATTCTTCTCCTCATCATGGTTGGTTGGAAAAACCTAAACCAACTGTTACTGTTGTATTGACCCAGGTCTAACACAGAACAAGTCCAGACGGTGGACACAAACAAGAAACAAAAATGTCTGTTCTTAAAATATTGATGAACATAATGAAACACCGACTTTTAGGACATGTAATTATGCCGAGAGTGACCCACAACAGCCACACTGGATGTTATCACCTTCCTCCAAATACGAGCGCAACTACAACAAGCTGAGACATCTCTATAGTAATCTCTCTCTCTCTCTCTCTCTCTCTCTCTCTCTATGTATATATATATATATATATATAAATATATATATTTAATATTATC
>NC_024321.1:12978879-12982272 GCF_000523025.1 Cynoglossus semilaevis
CCCAGCAGACATTTTGACTTTTTTTTTCCACCTCTGAATACGAGTGATGTTCAAAAGTCCATTTTAAATCTGCTTCCTGCTCTGACTGACGCTGCTGTGCCGTTCCTGCAGTCTGGGTTGTCAGTCAGAAAGTGACTTCCCTGAAAATACTTATTCTTTCTGATGTAACCCATACACACAAACACGCAATAACACACACACACACACAGCCTCATGTACCAAATAAACTTTGCTGCATCTGCACATTGAGTATGCACATCGTCTGCACACTGTTACAAGTGGCTGACAGAACGCTGAATATGTATTACACACACACACACACACAGACACACACACACAGACACACACACACACACACAGAAACTGTACATTCCGCAGATGTCCCACTTACTTTACGCTGAAGTTTCTGTTTCTGCTGCATCCTGACACCTAAACGCCACATGCTGACTAAGTTTATGCCTTTCTTCACGATCACACAGAGCTGCAGCTCCAACTCTGTGGGTGTTTCTGTTAAAGGGATTTCTTTACAAAAAAATTATCAAATCTACTTCACTGTCACAGGAAGAAAAGACGGTGAGACATGACTGTTTGGCCACAAACAAAACGCAACGACTTATTTGCCCTTTCACTATATTTCTTTAGGTTGGGATTTGTTAGTGTACATTTGAATATATGTGTAATATATCGTACAATTCAGACAGAAGTCTTTATCAATATCACCATCACCATTGATAAAAAGAAGGGACTGTATGAGCCTTAATTCTTTTTTTTCTCTACAGACAGTTTCAGGCATTCTGTATAAATCACCCTGGAGTAAAATGTCAAACCATGTGGTAGAGGCAGAGCTGAAATCAGCAGTATCTCTGTGCACATACACGTCTGCGACCATATGTCATATCAGGCGAAGACCTGGTGCCATTTAATGTACGCCAGGATGTGGAAGAACATGTGAATCACTTCTTAGGATCTCAGGAAAAATTAGGTTTCATCTCGGAGGCGACGCGACCATCAGTCCTGTCTGCTTCTATTGCTCCACTGCAGCGCGATAAACATCAAAAGCGAAGAGTAAACAGCATTTATAAGACCCCTGTTCTCCCTCTACCCTCCAGACGGTTTAATATCCCGGGTCGCCTTGTTGCCTCCGAGATCAAGGGAGCTGATCAAGGCGAGAGCTCATTCTGATCTTGACAAGTTAAAAAATGAACACTGTGCAACGTTCTGATGATATTTACAAAGAGCCATCCTCTTCTCCTCCCCCTGCTGGACATGAAGGTGAAAACTGAGGTTGATAACAACAGCAGGCTCACAGTTGGAATACTAAGAGGCTGAGCAAACGCTGCTTCAGTATCTCACTCGCCACCTGAGCAGAGGCAATAAAAGCCTACAGGCTGAAAGGTTTGGCGGCTGAAGGCGGCCGTAACTCTGACAGCCTTGAACGGGAAGTCTTTTAGATTTGATGAGGAAATGGACAGGAGGAAGCAGAGCAAAGGAGGAAATACACTTCCAATTATAAGGCGATGAGAAGATACAGATAAAAGATCGTAATAACCATGATGTCAACCATCATCCATCCATCCATCCATCCATTTGTTTCTTTTTTTTTTCTTTTACAAAATTGGTTGTGCTGCTGCCTTCACCTGTTGAATGAATCAACTACTGTCTCAGTGATGATACACTACCAACACTGCAGGTGTCAGCAGCTCATTACTGTTTCACTGGACACTGTGTCTGTCTGTTGTTTACTATGGGAGTATTCAAACTGCAGCTGCACTGCAGCTCTTTCTACAGAAGTCTCCGTGAAGTGAATGTCGGACATTTTAATTATTTTTTTTTATCTTTTGGAGAAATTCGAAAATCAAAGTCAAAGAAACTGTGGTCAACTTTCTGAAACAGGTCACAACTGGATAATGGATTCTTTCATTTCTAATTTATCAGATTATCAGATTAAAGTTACCTTACATCAATGGAGATTAAACTTCTTTGACTCACCGTATGCTGTAGAGCACATTTCCGTTTTTCGAGATGCGTAGCAACTTGTTGTCGGTGGTGACCTCATGAAAGTTGGCTCCTTTTTCATTGGCAAAAAACAAGTCAGGTTTCCAGATTGAGTCCAACATAGAGGGGTCCAGGTCCAGCGAGTCGTCGGGGTACTCGCTGTACGCCAGCCGAGGATCGTTCCACTGCTGCCTCAGGAAGATGTTCACTCTGTAGTCCTGAGAGGAGGCAGAGCAGGTGGTGCAGAAAAAAATCAAGAAATGATCAGTGAAGTCTGGGGACAATCACGACTCTCATCAATTTTCACTTAAAAACTCTGTGTCCATCTGTTTAGTGGTCATTTCTCTGGACCTGGAGACGACGAGTACAATACAAAATACACTAAAACTGGTTTGGATTAAAAATAAAACCCAGCCTCAGACTTACAGCTCAACCAAAACTGAACACCATGAACTGTAGAGTTTTTTCTAAATGTCACAGCACAACTGATATTTGAGAAAATCTATTTCACTTTTGGTGGAAAGTCATTAACCGTTAACAAGACAAACATTTGGATCAAATCATTCAAATACATGAACAGAAACCTCATTGTTCAGAGTTCCACAGACATTCCACAGAAAAAAGTCCAAAAAACTGAATCTCAAATCCTGCCCTAAAACGCAGCAGTGGATTACGAGCTCCAAATCCTGTGTTCTGGATCCTCGGTGAAGCTTCTCGGACTTTGTGTTCTGTGAACCAAATCCTGCTCTGTGACTCATTGACTTTAAACCCAGAACCCTGGATTAAGCACAATAAATCTTTGACTGGCTGAAATTTGGAGTTTGGATCCCAAACATCCAAGTCTGTACTGTATATTCTCACTTTACTCTTCGTCTGTTTGTCTATCCCTGTGTTTATCTGGCACTTCGACGTCTCCGTCTCTGCATGTTTGACTCTGGAACAAGCAGCAGTTCAGTGACCTTCAGCTCTGTTCCATACAGACTCTCTGTGTGTCCATCTGCTCACCATGTTATACCAGGGTCAGAAACTAGCAGGAGCTTTGGACAATATGTCTCTGAAACACTAAAATAGATGTTGAAGATTTACACAACAAAGTCTCTAAACATTTCTATATCTGGTGAGCCACTTGTTTCCTGTCCCAGAGCACAGTGTATTCTTTTTTAATTAGTTGAGTCCAAATAATGATAATAAGACTGTGAAGCAACAACCACTCACTCTGATCTGCACCTCCAACAGACATATGGACAAGAATCCCTGAGTCACGACCGCCTGCTTAACGGACCTCAAAGTCCTGCCCTTCATCCTCCATCTCTCCATCTGATGCTATCTGTCTCTCCATTCACCTCCTCCCCCTTCATCCACATGGAGTGACAGCGTCTTGAGTCAGCACTACAGCGA
>NC_024321.1:12982472-13025083 GCF_000523025.1 Cynoglossus semilaevis
AATCCCTCCCTGCCTCAGAGAGCCCTGAACCTTCACTGCCACAGATTTAACACTTGAACCTGCAGTATTTTGGTTTGAAAACTAAAAACTAAAATCATCATCACAACGACAGCTACTGTGGAAGAAAAATGTTATGTTGAAAATGTTAATCTCTCAACTGGGCTTCGTCCATCGTGCGGAACCTACCTCTATATCTATGTTGTTCTTTACCACAGCTGCGATGCGTTTAATACCTCGTTAAAAACCATACGTACACATACATCTGTGCATTTGTGCTCATCAGCCCAGCTCCAACTACACCACCCACACCTTTAAGTGTGAATTTACAAAACAATTAGAGTTCAGCTAAGACCACGGTTCGGCCTTTAGCTCCACCGCTCTCCCTGCAGCCACTGTATTTATACAGTAATATAACGTGTAATGTAATGAACTGAATTCCATTCTCCCTCCTGGAGGACAGAAGTTATGACTCCTAAGAGTTTCAGTTGTGTAAGTACAGCAAAATTAGTTCATGGTAATTACAATCTAAAGTGTCAGTGGTGTAATTTGGAGCCATCAGAATCCTAATAAAAAAGTGAAGACACTCTGTCAGCTCCTGTCTGTTCGGTGAGGAGAGTCAGGAGTTTAGTTTACAGACGGGGCGGGGAACAAACAATTCATCTGAGCAGTCTCTTCCATCAGGAAACCGATCAGTCAAAAAAAAAGAAAGAAAAAAATGTTAGTCAGCAACTAGTGATTCGACCACCGTCCTTGTTTATTTCCAAATGTAAAAAAAAAACCTCTTTAAATATTTTATTTTTTTATATTAATTTATTTTACTCACATTTTCTCCTGACATCGGTCCTTTCTTATTAGCTGTACAAATATTTGCAGTTTTTAGCATTTTCCCACTCACCTGCTAATTGCATTATATTGATGTGTTGGAATTAATCATTTAAAGTCCTGCACCTTTGACTATGGCTGTGATGAAATATTGATCCAGTAACTCATTAGTTTTCTTTTTTTCTAAAAAAGGTAAAGAAAACAACAACACTGCACTCTTGACTCCTAAGACTATACCTTCAATACTGCAATTGCTCCTGATGGTGGCGCTGGGAGATTGCCTCATCTGGTCAACTGTTCGTTTCCTCTGGTTTTAATCTCTCTGGTTGTGTTTTATTGATGCACTATATTGATTTCTTTTTTTTTATTGAAGATGCCCTGCACTTTTACAAGGGTTAGGATGAAAGATTGAGCAGTAAATCACTGATCTGATTCCTGGTGTGATTTAGCAAAAAGCATCTTCAAAACAGTTTCTCATTTATTTGACTTGTGTGTGTGTGTGTGTGTGTGTCACTGCTGCACAGCTTAAGCTGTGTGAAAAAGCAAGGGTAGAAACTGCTGCTGAATGTGAGTGACCTTTAAAAGACTGTATTGCTTTTTTTATTTGTAGATTTAAGTTTTGTGTCGCTACTGTTCTGAGAGACTTTTACTCTACAGCAGTGGTTCTCAAACTGTGGTACGTGTACCACTTGTGGTACACGAGAGCTCTCTGGTGGTACGTGGGGAAAATTCATATTTTCACATTTACATTTAAATTGAATAAATCTGAAACATACCATGCACAATTACTACAACATTTAAACATTCATATAAACTTCTCTCCTGTGGTGGAAGCTAACAGTGAAGGCCTACGCTGCTCTATTCTAATGTTGGTCATCATGGTGGTACTCAGAGAGATCAATGTTTTCTCAGGTGGTACAGAGTAACATAAAAGGTTTGAGAATCACTGCTCTACAGTTTTATCCGATCAAAACATTTGTGTTCAAATGAGCTTAAATTAACGCCAACATATTTGATTGCAATAAAGCATGAATGTAAACACATCTTAATACCTTAAATACCTGGAGTGTTGTTTTATTTGTTTATTTTTTAAGAACTTTGGACTAATTTAATAACAATCACATTGAATTCAGGGACCAGTGGTGTTGGAGAATACGTTAAAGTTTTTTGGGGATTTGACAGTTCTGCTTCCTCCTGCTCCTTGTGTTCAGAGGAATAATGCTGTGCGGCTTCTTCCCAATGTTTTAACGTCCTGACATAAGGCCGTTGAACTGGTAAGTGTTTCACATCCGAAGCTGCTGCCACCGCTGTCGCCATGAAACCATTAGCAGCGAATGCTGTACTTACACAGTACTACACTGATCTCAGCGTGTATTAAACTCAGGCAGTAAAACACGCATGAAAGACCGCAATCCTCCTCCTCCTCCTCCTCCTCCTCCTCCAGCTCCTCCGGCTCCTTCTCCTCCTACTAACCCAGCCACTGACACTAGTGCCATAACTGCAGACATAAAGCGGCGGCCATATTCCGATGCCACAAGTTCCATAGTGATACGGTGGAATCAGCAACTTTCTAAGTGGCAGTGTGAGCTCTGGCCAATCAAATCACATTATGCAAATATTTCAGCACAGGCCAATCACATCACATTTGCGGATAGGGCTCTAAAAGCTGCACCATCCAACTGAGCTGTGAGATAAGGCTGTTCTCCCTGTTGCTGCACACTGAGCCGCCAACAATGGCCGACACCGCAGGCACTACATCACATCGTTACTTATCACCGTTAGCTACAGAAGTGTGGCCGCAGACGCAGCCGTAAAAGTCCAGAGGGGTTCACAGCATTGATAATGATGATGTCTTCTATCATCACATTATGAATATGGCAGTGAGGAACCCTGTGTGAGAAATAATTTAGTTTCAGCTGCTCTTTAAGTGAATGTAAATAGTGATGTCTAATGTGACACGTTAAGAAAATTGCTTCTAACTGTAAAGTAATCTAAAGCTAAATGGCTTTTGTACGTCTTCAGAACGAAGGTAAGGAAGAGAGGGGGGAAGTGAAGTGAGAGGAATATAAAAAGACAGAGACGTAAAGAGGGAAGGGAGGAAGAGAGTGTCTCAGAGAAAGTGTGCACGTGCGCTGAAACAAGAATAAAGCTGCACCGCTGGGACTTGAACAAGCACTGCGCCATTTCTACCAGCTCCATCTATCACCCTGCTCCAGCAGCAGCAGCAGTAACAGCAGCAGCAGTAACAGCAGCAGCAATGTCAGTGCACGGGTGCATGTGTTAAGGATGCGAGGATGTATAGAGAAACTTTCCAAACACGAGCTCTACGCCCTGATGAACAGAGCATCGGAGCATCGAGGAGCTGCCAGGAACTTTGTGCTCGCTCCGTGTTTTTGCCCCTACAGCTTAAAACAGAAGATTGATTTGTCTGTTTCGATTAAGAAAATCCAATCAGTCCAATTTGCCTCACCTCCTCAGCTTTGTGGCCCGTGTGTAGAACGGCAGACGTAAACATGTTTGTCAGTGTATGAAGCCTGTTTATTTTGCTGCTTCATATTCCTATTCAAGTTTTATAATAAAAAAAAATGGTATGACAACATCTCAAATGTCCATTAATGTGGATGTTAATGTTAATTATTAAAACAGTTTTTAATTTAAATTAGACTTTTCTTTTGCATATTTCAGTAATAAATAAATTAAAAATGATTTTGAAGCAGGACTCAGGCAGATCAAAATTAATTCAAGGATAACTTAGTTTAACTAAAGTTTAAAGGGTAATTAATTGGAATTAACTACATTTAATAATGTAGTGTATAATATAATGTCATGTTTTCTAATGTATAATATACATACTGCACACACAGGGGCAGCAGTTTCTGGCCCTTGCTATGAGAATGTTGCTGTTTGTTGGTGATGGTTCTAATGGATTTCCTGTGTAATGAATGAGCAGCGTGTGATGTGCTGTTGACTGCGCTCATTTCAACTGAAGCGGTGAAAATGGGCGAATGGCTCAATGAGGTGGAGAGACTTCTAAATGCTCGGACGGCAGATGGCTTTTAATTTCGCAAAAGAAAATGAAAATGAAAATTTGGATGCGCCAAATATCACCTGCACTGCCGCCATTTTAATTAATCACATTCATCAGTGGAGAAAAAAAAGGAAATGAAGAAATGGAGTCGCTGTTGGACGTAAAAGCTTTCATTAGCCGTCTGTTCATCCACATCGACCACATGACCACACGAAGAATGCACGATGGTGCATGAATAACAACAACAACAACGACACAGGGTTAGTTCTTCTACAACTTCACATTAAGCATTAATTGAGCTTACCATCGTTGTCTCAGCAATGGACCCAAAACTGTTGATAAAAATGTTGCAGGTGACGTTAACAGGAGGACCTGTAGGTGGAGACAAGAGATGGAGACAAACAGAGAAGTCAGATCTTAGCGATCGACCGATCAGTTTCCCGTCTTTGGACATTTTTGTCGGCTGTTCTGAGATCGTAACTTTATAGAAATGAATAAATAACGGCTGCTTTCACCACAACAAATACAAATCAACAGTTTCTCCAGTGTTGATTGTTTTCACAGTAGAATTTCTCAAATAGAATAGATTAGCTAACTAGTTAGCAAACGGAACACCTGCTCTGCCGTTATGAGGGCTGGAATTGAATTCTTTTCGGATGTTCTTTCAGTTTTGGGAAAAGCAAAAAAAAAAAAAAATCAAACACAAAACAAATTTGAATAATTTTACAGGGATTTGGTTCAGTCCTGATCAAGCTTCACATCTGTTTTAGAACTCTTTGACTTACCTTCAGAAACTGTAAAATAGCATGAATAGAAAAATGACATTTAGTCTGGTCAATCTCACCAGGACCAAGAAACATTTTAAAGTCCAGAAGAAGAACCACAGTGGTTATATGGGTGATTGTGGAGCGTTAGCATCATTAGACACTGTAGTGAAAACCTGTACTGTCCCAACAGGAGTCTGGTTGTAGGTCTCGCCTTGAATGAACGATTTGTTTTATGAGCGACAGAGAGAGTTCTGATGTTTTCAGTGTTGTTTTCTTATGATGGAATTCATTCTTTGAACTTCGTTTTTTCTGCTAAAAGGGAAAAGAAAATGAAAGAATCCCTGGGAGTCTCTCTGGAAGTAGAAGATAAAACAAAACAATGTTTTGAATCCTTTGTGGATTGAATTACAGGAGTCGTGTGATCGTAACACATCCTGATGTTTAGCCTACACTTGACCCTCTCATCATTAAAGAGACGACAATCTATTATCTCATGGCAAAAGCCCACTTACACCCAACGACTGCAACGCTGCACTTCTCACACACAAAAACATAATAATATCAGTAGACAAAGCACAGCTAAAATGAGGCTTTTATCTGGTACATAATTAGATACAAACTTAATCCCAACTCTTTAATCCTATTATTTATAATCCCTATCAGCCCCAGAGTGCATAAGAAATGGCTGTTGATACTTTT
Source organism: Cynoglossus semilaevis (assembly GCF_000523025.1). NCBI lineage: Eukaryota > Metazoa > Chordata > Actinopteri > Pleuronectiformes > Cynoglossidae > Cynoglossus > Cynoglossus semilaevis. The sequence goes on from NC_024321.1 coordinate 12,987,789, forward strand.
GTAGGACCGGGGAAATGTGGACTTCCAATAAATCGAGAGTCTTGATGTGTTCTGATGCACAGTGGCATAACACACACACACACACACACACACACACAGACACACACTTAAATCCCTGCCTAAACTGGGGGTATAATTCCACTGGCTGACGGCAAGCTGGGAATGAGGGGAGGGGGTTTGGATTATTTTTGATGGCCAATTACTCTCCCTGTCACAGTCTGAAGACTGCTGCAGGCCACTGGAGAGGAATATCATTTACACACACACACACACACACCCGAGCATACAACTGTGGTTAAGCTATAGAAAAGAGACATCGTGGGGGAGAAAAAAAAATCATTACATTTAGCCAAAGGCTCTGGTTTCTCTACGTGACTTACATCTTCAGCTTCTAATTAGAACAAACAGTCAATAGTCGTGGGTCTGCGTGATGAAGGGTGGACGCGGCAGTAAGAACCGTGTCTTTATTTCAGTGGTTTAGGAGATGAGACTCCAGCAGATGAAAACAAAACGACTTTACTTGTTGACTTCACTATTCTGCCTCCGTTTGGTCCAAGGGAAAATAAGATATATATATACTATATATATATATATATATATAACTAAGTCTTTTTTATCCTGCAACCCTACCTGAAAACTCTCTTCATCAACTGTCAAAGTGACTTACAGTCCAAGTGTGTGTGTGTGTGTGTGTGTGTACACAGGAAGTACAGGGGGCAGGTCCACAGGCATTTATCATGACAAACTGCTGAGTGTCCAGATTTCCTCAAAGTAAACTTCACTGCTGAAACTTTTGTTGGGGTTCCTGCAAATGCTCTTGTTCTCGTTTGCAGCCTTTTGTCCACTTAGCTAACGCTAACTGGCTGAGTCGTTAAGTGGCATTGATTATTATCTCAAACTTAATAAACTGTTAGCATTATTGATCACCTACTTTCTATTTTAAATTGTGAAGCGCAGATGCTGTGTTAGTGACAACACAAAGTCAGGTCAAAATAATAAAAACAACATTGAAAAATTCAAATATTAATTCCCATGTAATTTCTGATTACACCTTACACTAGAAGTGATAAATAATGCCTTGGGCTGAATCATTCTGAGCGTCTCCTCAAACACAGTGATCACAGCGTCTTAAATGTGTCAGGGTTTCACAGGATATTACCCTTAAACCAAGTGGTTTTACATCACTTTGTTTTCCCCTCCATAGTCAGGGGCTTTCTCAGCTTTAAACTCCAGCTCTCTGACACATTTCCTACAGAGTCGGGGGTTTTGTTCCAAATCCCTTCTTCAAAGTACGGTCCTCCTTACTCCCTGGCAGCAGGAGGGAGGAGAAGAGTGCAGGAGCATCATCATTTGTCTTTTATTTGGACATCCCTCACACTGCTAATGCAAGAGAGGGAGGAGAGGAGGCTCAATGAGGAGTAGAAGGTGATACCCCTTAAACCATGTCCTCCTCCTCCTCCTCCTTCTGCTGCTGCTGCAGTTTGTTTAATAAGCAGCCAGGGACGAAAAAGAGGAGGTGAAGCAGAAGAGAGAGGGGGAGAGAAGGAGAGAGAGAGAGATTTGGCTTTATAGCTTTTCAATAAAATGAGAAGATTGGGAGCAGCAGCTGAAAAAGACAAAGTAGAAGACAGGAGGGGAATGCAGAGACAGCTCATTAACTGTCTCTGAGGAACGAACAGCAGAGTGACTCACAGGTTGCCGCACGCACACGCGCACGTACGGAGAAAGTGAAAGAGAAATACACAGTACGTGTGTGTCCAATTAGTGTCCTTTCAATTGAAATTTGGAAAAATGCATAGAAATACTTCAAATACTCAGAGTTACTGTACGGCTTATATCAAAGTGTTTTTTTTGTTTTATTTTGCAAACTATAGCTTTAATGTTAACTCTGGTTCCTGTTGTGCATTACTACTATCTGAATAATACTCAGGTTTTTATATCCATATATGACACAGGCAGTGAGTAGGTTGACTAGCTTCTCAGTTGGTCGCGGCCTGGTGCAACTACTTTACGTCAAAGCTTCATCACTACACCACAGGTGATGGACCAACACCCACAGTTCATACAAACACTGACCAAAAAAAACAAAAAACACCTGAGAGACCCAGCTGACTCCAGAACCACTGTGGTCAAAGGAAGATGATTCTATCGTCTGCATAGAAAATATCAATATTGAATTAGTAGTATATAATGAAGTGGTTTAGTTAAAGAGAATTCCTGCTCAGATTGCTAATATTAGTTGTTGTGTATTCCTGCTTTTTGTGTAATCTATTGTAAATATGTTAGTAGAAGTATGAAAAATAGAAATTGAAAATATGCTGACCTCAACATTATTATTATTACATCGTTAAAAACAAGCAAACAACCTGGTCATTTAGTCCTTTACTAGGTGATGGTGATGAGTCCAAGCCATGGATTCACTAAAACTAAAACCCCATTTTTTTTTTTTCATTTTAACATCCTATCACCCATCCATCTGTCTATCTATCTATCTATCTGAGCAGGTCAGCTTCCTCTTCCTCTTCCTCTTCCTCATCAGTGCAGCTTTGCCCCACTGTGGCAGAGCCAGCACCATGCAGTGGAACTTGATTTGATCTTGATTTAAGGCCTTATTCCAGTGACTCTTTTGTCCTGGTGTTCAAATGACAGCCTGTTAAAGTGTCACATCACAGAAGGTGGAATTTATTAGCAGCAACAACAGGCACAGGGGGAAAAAGGACGAGTCCCAGGCTACAAATTAGATGAATGCTCTAAATTTTAATGCAGGTTTTAGCTGCCGTCAGCACAAAAAAATGAGAAATATAATCCCACAATGGCTGTGAGACATTAAATATTTATAGGGCGTCTTCTGTGGGGGTATATGGGAGAGAGAACGCAGATTTACTTTTTATTGAACTAATATATTTTCCCCACACATTCTCAGAGAAGTAGAGGAACCCACTTCATTTCAGAAGCTAGACTCCAGGAAAGAAAAGTTTTAGAGGAAAAAAAAGAAAAAAAGAAAAAGAACAGAGTAGTTTGATGTTGTTTTTCCCTTATTCCTTTTACTACTGCTGTTTTTCACGCCTTACGTCCCGCCGTGACAGCTGAGGAGGTAATGATTTTGTTCTTAGTCTCCATGAATAAACAACAGTAGTGAGAGTAATGCTGGCAAGAGCAGAAAACATCAGAGCATCATAAATCTCCTGACTTGAAGAGTGAAACTGTGAATTAATGAACTTTCTTTTATTTTTAATCAAACACGGGAGCGTTAGACTCAGCAAAACAACTCAGCAACTCAGCTAAAAGTCACAAACACTCAACTTTTTGGGGGAAACGTTGACTTTGAAAGATCAAAGTCTTGCTGTTCGGTTTGGTCTAAAGTTGGGGACATGGTCATACTGAGAACTGGTCTATATGGGTTTACCTCAACTGTTGCAGTTCAACAAATATGTTCTCAAATCACCTTAGACTCACTGTATGTTTGAGTAAAATTAAATATTTTCACATCAGATATTGATATTGGTCTTTTGTCTCAAATCCTCATTTCCAACTAATTTCAATGACACTAACTCACCACATGGGGCAGTAGTAGGCCGGTATCTCTTGTGTCCGACTCAGCAAATTTGATGTCAGGCGGCATAGGTCATGCCATAGCCATAGTAAAAAAAAAAAAAACAGCTTCTAATAAAAAATAATAAAGTTATGAAGAACCTTTGGATTTACTTCTTTGTCAAAGTAACTTTTTAACCCCCTCGTCCACCACCAGTTGCTGTTTTATTCACTTCCTGCCTCCACTGGTCTGTGGACACACACACACACAGCTGTAAATAAAAAGCAGCCAGGCAGAAAAATAGAAACTCCTAGAAAGCTGCATCCATCTCCTGACAATGAAACACGAGTAAAACCTGCCATTTTTTCTCCTTCTTCATCTTCTACGCGGACTTCTCAGCGACACCGACACCTGAGGAAAAGAAAACATCCTGCATGCACGCACACGCCGCGCTCTGGTTGATATTTCCGTCTTTACTCCCACACAGATGACGTCGCTCTCCTTGCTGATCATTTTTTATTTTCACCGACGGCTCTCTCATCACTCTCCTGTTCGTAACACCCAGTCCACCTGGCCTCTCCCTTACAACTAAAAAAAACCTTTAGCTTCAAACCAGGGAGTAAACAATCCGGCAAGACGGGGGTGGAGAGAGGAAGAGGGAAAAAAACACACACTTCCTGTCACAATTTAATTGGAGCAGTGCAATGAGCAATGGCGGTTTCTCTCGCCGACATATTCAGCCATCCATCATCGCCTCTTCCGTGGAAGTGAACTTTAGCGGCAAAAACTTAATTTTCCTCTCGAGCGAGGGAGGAGAAATAGCATTATGACATGTTTTACTTGTCCTACGTCTCTCCAACTTTCTCTCCCTCCCTCTCTCTCCCGCAGCATCTCTTTCTACTTTCGTCCTCTTTCTATTACTCCTGACCGTAGTTCCGTGTCTCATTCATATTCAGTTTTCCCGCCACAGGCTGTTCGAGTCACATTACGAGGTTGAAAGTGCTTAAAATGGGAGCGGGACAGAGAAGGAACGTGGACAAAAGGACGGACGGCGGCGATATTACGACCTGCAGCTAAAGTTTTTATTTGGTCCTCTTCTCTTTAGGGAGTCGAGAGACAACAAAACCAGGTTTGAACTCTCAAGTGTGATGTGAAGAGGAAATCTGAAGCAGTTTCTCCCCCTGTGGTTGTCACACAGCCAGTGAAAAAAGATTCTGACTTTTCTGTGCTGTTACCCTGGAGCACTGGGTCAAATGTTATTTTTTACCTCTTTAAACCAAGTTATAAAATAGAATACACGTCCAGATCACTGCACTACACAGGAGGTTCACTCTGGCTTCACTCGCCTCAGATCACAACTCACAGCGAGTGGACAACAATGGTCCATATAACTGCTGTCCAATCAAAAACAAAAATACAACACTTGGATCTGAATTTTAAGTAGCAGATACAACGGTCTTGCAAGACTGCAGCAATTTTTTTTTTCATTCAATTGACCAATAACAAAGCAGATATATATTTACTTAACCTACATAACTACATGTGTTAATCTGTGAAATTGACCAAATTAAAAACTGAGCACATTTTAACACATGGACAAGACATCACCCAATAATGACTCTGTCCATTGACTTAGCTTTGCTCTAACACACAGCCAATACCCATGTGATTAACACACACTGCTGGAAAAATATCTTGAGCCTAAAAATACCCTCTCAACATCCAGCGAGTGTTTGTGGAGTCTTCAGCTTCACGGCGAACACGTCAGAGCGTCAGCTTCACGGAGGTCAGTCTACGACTGACAGGCCGACGGAAGCAACTGTCACTAGTGAGGGACTGTAGACTGATGCTGTTGAGGACGACGACTTCACCGAAGATTTGAAAACAGCTCTTACAGTGAGCAGTGGTGACTAAAGGCATGAAATTAATTTTCGAATAAAAGTTAATAAATCTGGATTAATCACGAATGAAAAGGCTGTGAAACACACAGACCTGCCTGTTAGTTACAGCAATATACAGTATAACAAAAGTTTTGATCATACTGTGATGAATGTGGCTCTCTCTCTATTTGTCACAATTACTTGTGATTAATCCACAGCTAAGCTGTGATTCATCAGACTAAACAATTGTACCATTAGACAGCCTGGTATTATTATTAAATTAAACTGGAAACAATTTATTGATGAGACATAAATAAAACATTTCTGATTTGACTTTAAAACATTTTATAAAAACAATGTAAGCTAAATGAATCAGCAGCTTCAGTCCTTCCACTGCACCCCCCCGTACAGCCCCGTCCCTCAGAATGAAGCGGGGACATGACAGTGCGACTGCAGCGGAACAGAACTCAATAACAGGTCTGTGGCTGCATCACGGCGACAAAGACGAGGTGTCAAGACTGTAAATTCACTGTAACACTGAGAGACAGTGATGTCGTCGGATGGGTTTGTGTCGTCGGGTCTCGTGGTTCTCATGTGTAAAATGTGAAAAAGAATCTGTGACTATTATCTGTTTCAACACATCATGAACAAAGTATCTGATTGAAAACTCAAATCTGGTTCATGAGCAGAGCATCACCTCAGAGTCGAGAAGGAGAAAGAAAAGAGTTCTCAGAATTAACGACCAGTTCATGGAACAACTGCAACAGAAGGGAACTGGTACGTGGGAGTTACAACTGTCGAAGAAGGAGATCTCACTGTGAGCGTACTGTGTTTTCCCTTCAGTCTGAGTGTGTGTGTGTGCGTGTGTGAGTGTGTGTGTGTGAGTCATACATTCAATACATCAGTGAGTGATTTAGGGTTGTGTCGTGAAGCTCAATGCTTTTAATCATCTTGAGAGGAAGGTAGATAGTCATGTGAGATTAGTCGATGACTGAAGACGTGCACAGTCGTGCACATCTACACACACACACACACACTGCCTAAAGTTATCCCTTAAACACACATAGGATAATATAAACTATAAATGGATTATAAATGGTAGGACCGCATTTCCACGTTTTTCCTACTTGAATTCATTTGACTTGATTTAAATTCAGCATAATAACTAATATTGATTCAAGATGTTATCAGTCATCGCTCTTCAGCAAAATTATTTTAAAGTGTGCAAAAATCTAATCTTATTAAGAAAAATAAATGAAACAAGTTAAAAAAGTTAAAAAATATATTTTTCCAACTTATTTATTCCGTTTCACTTCCAGCGTCTTGTTAAATTACACTGAACTTTCAACATGTGTTAGGGTGTCATGTTAATTCATGATGATGCCAAACGACTTCACCTTTAAAGTTCACTAATTCACACGGACTTTTCAATAGTGGCAAACAATATCCAGCATGTCGTTGTGAAGACGGACAGTAGAAAATAAAAAAAGTCATTTCAGTACAAAATGGACTTGTGTTGTTGTGCAGCTCTGAGATACTGGACTGTTCACTCCCTTAAGCACGGCACGGCCACATTATACTCTTTAAAATAGGCCATTTGGATGGGAAATTAATCCGAGCAGGAGGGGGATATTGAGCTTTACATTCACTAAAACCCCACTATGTGTGCTGCAGCCTGGACTGATCATTCTGCAGCGTTAGCTCTCTGCAGCAATCACATTATAAAGGTGTTCAGAGCGAGACAGGCCGCTCGGATAAGCATAAATCTACATAACAGCGACTTTTTTTCCCCTCTCGCTTTCAATAAAGAAAAATGTATCATAACTGCAATATGCTCCAACGTGCAGTCCTACCATTAAAGTGTCACCTCTCCAAATCCAATCAGATTACAAAGTCACTCTCCATGAAACCCAGCACTTACATTAAATGGCTGGAATCTACAGATGTGTGTTGAAGCCGTACTGACTCTATGAACGTCCTTTTACCTGACATAAATCTGCACCGAGCGCCGCTGCTGCATGTGCTGAGCGTTTGACAAAAGGAGGAGGAGGAGTGAAGCTGCTAATCGGGATAATAGAGATACTGATGAGGGAGGCCACGACGTTTGGCTTCTCCCCTCACCTGCTCACTGGATCCCTGCTGGACGAGGCAGGGGGAGACAATCTGTCATCCACCGAACTCCTCTTATCTTTCCTCGCCGCCTCCTCCTACTGCTTGCCTCCTCTTCCTCATTACACTCCCTCTGTGTCTCATTAACTGATTGCAGTCTCGTATTTTTATCAGCGAGTCCGAACCTTGTTCCTATGAACGACTGTATTAAGCTGAAGCCACGAGCAGTGTGAAATCAATTTTTTTTAATATAAAACATTGCTCTGTAAAATCACTTCTGCTCTTAGTATTGTTTTAGTTAATCAGTATGAAGCCGCAGCCATTGTCTAATTATAACCCACAAAGCAAAACGAATCACAGTAGAAATGGCGCTGTGGTAATTATGAACGTTCATATTAAGCCTTTTTTTTCCCCCAATAATTCCTGAAGTAATTTCTACAAACACTATTTTATCAGCTAAAGTTTGACATTAGTGGGTTTTTTTCTTATCTCCTTCTGAACCATATTTCTCCTCTTATTTGAACATAAAATTAAATGAGAAATGAGGATTTCTCATTAGCGCTGTGGCTTCGCTTTCACTTTTTTTTGTCCTGAACCAGTGGGTTAAGTTATGCATCACAGCAGCCTGCGGGGAAACGGCCTGCTGCCTGCTAATTCAAAACGTTTGTCTCCCGTGAAGCTGACAATATTGGCCAGCACAGTACACTTCCGAGGTAATTGGGGTCTTTAGTCTGCAAACCAGCAGTCGCTCTTTCAACGGCAGAAGTCACAAAGAGTAATCAGACACAAAGGGGATCAAATCACTACTTTCTTCTTCTTTCTTTTTTCCCACCATTCGAATTGTGTAGACCTGACATGGCTTTTGTTAATATCTGGAGCCGACGAGACTGCACTCATTTTCAGGACAATTTAAAATGGACTTTTCTAACCAGTCCTGTGTCTGGCAGCGGTAAAGCAGAGTCACACTTTTACTTTATTTTTCTGCCAATGAGGAGAGCCTCTCCATGTGAAGGATCAACTGAGGCCACGTATCGGTCCACCTATGTACACAGGTGCACTTCACTTCCCACTTTAGCTCTGATGTTTATCTATGAGGTGTCCATGTAGGAGATTCAGAGGGTACTCAAGGACTAGCATGAATAAACTTCAAGTCTCCTTCAGGCTGATTAAGTACTTACACTGTGGTAACGTGTATGATCTATGTAGTGACGAGTGGAAAGATGTTCACGAACGGCAGAAGCTCTGCGTCCAGCCTTAATGTTAAACGTGTTCATGGACGCACCGATGCTCAAAGTGTGACCTGGGCCAGAGCCTGGTGCTGCTATTTGTTCCATCATTTGACTTGTCAAACAAATTGCATAATGGAGCTGTGTGTGTGTGTGTGTTTTCCATTGTCTCTACTCAGAACATGTAAATTAGGGCCACATACATATTAGTAACGACTGACAGGAGTCACTGTGTCAGAGGGCCTGCTCTGCGTTAGTGTGAGCATGTTAAGCTAACGAGCCGAATGGTCTGAGAGAGTTTTCAACATGGATGAACAGAGAAATAGAGCAAAGGTTTTCTACTGCTCTGTGCTCTGTGGTGTTCCTCTAACCTCAGTGTGTCGTGATAGTACTCGGAACTGCTGTGGTGTAATCCTACTGTACTTTAGTGTAATTATACTGAATGATGATAGTAGTAAATCACACTGTGTAGTGATAATACACTCTATAAACGTCTAGTGTAGGGATCTGAAGTTTTTACTCCTTGGTACACTCCACTGTGACCTAGTGTGAGGATAAACTATAATCTATATAATCTACAGTATATATATAACTGAATCAGTGAATTCACAGTATTCTATTAATTTAATCTAAAAACTAAACTACTATTAAATTGTGCAGTTTAAATTGAATCTACTGCAGTACTTCACTCAACAGTGAAGTCATGTTTAAATCAGCCGCAGTTTTTCATGCAGTAATACTGTCACTGTATTATAATGTTGTCTTTCTATACTACACTCTCAGTGTAATGTTACTACGCTATACTCAATTTAGGAGTAATATACTAAGGTACCTTATTCTCCACTACAGTGTCGATTAAGTTTGAAATATTTATTGAATAAAAGTCTTGTTTTCCTACAGTAGAGTCGGTAAACTCTACACTGTAACGTAAGTAAATACTACATTCTTCTGCACTGCATTTATCTCTACTGTACACCGCTGCAGCTGATGAAAGCCCCCTCTACGTTAACCTTATGAATTTTAATGCATACTACTGCATTGCAACTGTACATCCTTTTAAATATAAATAAGCTACACCTAAAGTGATGTACATGGGTCGTACACAGCGTACTAAACTCTACTCAGTAGGTACTCAACTTTACTACACTGTAGTATAGTACTACCGCTGGGTGGTGGTGGATGAAAATGTCGATACTCTACTGTACTGCATGTTTTCTTTGGCCTACTTTGCTGTAGATGAATTACTCAGAGTTCAATATTTACTGGATCAGACACAGTCTGTGGTGAGAAAACAAGAACAACATGTTGGAGTTCAGAGCTGAATGACAGGACTGAAGAGAAAAATGAAGAGAAATGTGCTCAATTAGCTAATCTAGCAATGCTATGCTAATGGCTAAGATGATGGCGTTGGAGGTCAAAACAGTTGGTGTGAAGGCCTGAGTGTACTGTCGTCAACCTGCTGTACTACAGTGTGTACTCCTCTGCAGTAAAAGTGCTCCTTGCACTACGGGATCCTTCGGCATAAAACAATCACAAAACAGGTTAAAGTGAGTCCGACATTTTCCTGTTGATCCTAATCAACAAGCGGAAAATGCCCCATCATTATTACACGGGGGGTTAAGAAACAGAAAATAACGGTCAGGGGGGAAAAGAAAAAAAAAAACAAAAAACAAAAGGGAAAAGAAGAAAGGGGAAAAAAAGGGAAAAAAGAAAAGGAAAGTACCTTTCTTGTGAGTAGCCTCATTTTTGGAGCCTTTGGGGTCTAATAAAAAAAAGATCAGAATTAAACACAGCAATATTCTAACAACAGGTCACCATCTATATGTTGTTTGTCCTCAATGGAAAACAACCACTTATTTGTCTATAGTCAAGGAGCGAGCAAGACAGCAAGGCCCGGTTTGTCTAAGGTGTGGTCGCACTGCTGCCAACACTCAGCGGGAGGGGTGGCAGTGAGGTCCACTTAGGAATAGCGAGGTAAAGGGGTAAAGGGTGGGGTGGGGGGCAACATACTTTAAAGGCAATAGCAGGAAGGAGGGATGCATGAGTTTGTGGAGGAACAATCTACTGCCATACTGCAGCGGGCGGGCAGGAGAGGAGAGGCGATGCACTAAAGATGAAGAGGGTTGCAATGCAGTTCTGTCAAGAGGAGCTGAAGTACGTTCTAGCAAAATGCACTAGAGGAGATGCAAGAGGCCAGAAACAGAGAGAGAGAGAGAGAGAGAGAGAGAGAGAGAGTAGAAGAGCAGGGAGAATGTAAAGACTACATGTCAAACTGGCTTCCTTTATATTTTACAGCCTCATTTGGCATTTCGAAAAAAAGAAATTGCAGATTTTTATTACTTTTTGGGGGGCAACAGGTTACAAAAAGACTATTATGACTGTCTTAGACAAAGATAGATCCTGTTTTCACCCTCATCCTTTGAACACTGAGCTACAAGTTGTTCATCATTCAAGTTCTCCCCCCACAAAAGGGAGACACCCTCTCTGGATGGTACAATATCAGAACTCGTTTGTACAAATGTACTTTTCATCTTAGGTTCACACATCCATTCAAGCATCAAGTCATACACTGGACTCTAACTGTCTCAGGTAGCTACCGTATGATCCAGCAGACGGCGCTCTACACACAGCCTAAATGATAGATATTATTATCAGTCAAAGAAATCAGAGATCAGATAAGATGTTTTACACAATCCCAAATGTGCCATGTTTTCCCCTCTACAGTCCGAACTGTAATGACTCTGTGCTTCTGTAAGTGGAGAATGGACATCACACACTTCAGCACAATCTATTGCCATACTGCAGTGGACGAGGCTGTGAGGAGAGGCAATTCACTAAAGACAGAGAGTGTTGCAATGCAGTTCTGTCAATACGAGCTAAAGTACCACGGGCAAAATGCTGCTGACACCTGACCAGAAACTGGTCAATGTTTGCGCTCTGCTGTAATCAGGGGAGATTTGCAGATAAATGGATTTACAATTCACAAATTTTATAATGCTGTAAGAAAATAAACAGGTTGGAACTGGATATGTTGAACAATTCAAACCGTGATAAGGAGACACTTCATGTTTGGCCAGATGTTTAGAAATCAACCTTTGTTTTGTTTAGAATTTTAGACTAAAAAAAAGGAGAATCGGTCTATCTACTAAAACTGCTCATATTGTACCAATACAAAGAGAGACCTTCTTGGGTTGCTATGTAGTTAACTAGCTGAGAGATTATGACTCATTACCAAAACACCAAAACATAGAGACACGATAGTCATCGTGAAAACTGACATATGGCCTCATCATGTGTGGCCCGTAAAACTGTACACACCAATTCTTTCTGTGCTAATGGTAAAATTGAAGGGCTAATACGAGCCGTTCCTCGGCTTTAGCTAAGAACGAATAATTGTTTCGAATCTGAAATGAAGTCCTGCTCCTTTAAATGGCCTCTGGTAATTTTAAACTCATTTGGCTGAAATGAATCCTATCGCAATGACAAAGGATTGCTACTTCCACCCTTCCAAAAATGTAAATCCTAATTGCCTTCTAATGGGCCACATCATTTTCGCCGTCCCACTGAAACTTTAGGCTGTAGAAGGCGTGATATATTAGGCGGAAATGCCAACCCTGTTAAAGTGGAGATATTGGATTTGAAATTGTTTTACTGTGTCAGGGACTTTCCTCGCTGCCCCCCCCCACCGCCCAAAGGAAATTACTGTCTGTGCTACACTGAGTTTCTGAAAATTTGTGGAATTTTATGTTTTAGTCAATATGTGTGGGAAAATATTACTGGGTCTGTTTCATGGCTGCATCCATCAAACCTACCTAAAGTTACTGGTCACTAGTTAACCTGATATTCATTAACAGTTACACGTTTACCAGCAGGATACAGAACTGTTCTTTATTTCCAAGGTCGGGAATCAACAACATGGAAATCTGTTCTGTTTAAAATTCCAGGAGAAAAAAAAAGTCCAACATGAATGTTATGTAACTTCTGGCTGCATTTTTCCTTACTTTCTTGCTAACATTCAAAGATACTAATGAAGAAAAATACACTGACGTGACCTAATGCCAGAGTGTGTTGAAGACTTTAAAACTGCAGACATGCTCCTACATAAAGGTCAAACGGTGCAGGGCTGACTTCTAACCCTCACTCACTTGATGAATTTCACCGTCATGATTACAGCTGTGCCTTTGACAGCGTGTGTCTTTCTTAACAAGTCATTTTCACCAAAAGTAAAGAAATGTCAGGAGCTCTGTCTTGGGTTTGTTCCTTTTCACTTACATACAGGATTCTTCCCCTCATCCTGCCCTTCCACTATTCACGTTTGTTGATGGATGTCCTTTTTTGCCTTCAAACAGCACAGAACTGAGTAAACCGCACCCAACCTCCTTTGCTGTACTTGACAACTGCCAATATGAGGGATGGCGACCATGCCTAGTAGAAGTCCATGAGCGATACTGTAATCTGTCATTGTCACCATTGGCTAACAAAAAAGGAAACAGCTTCTAAGATAGATGGAAAGTAAACGCTGTGACCATGAACTGCTGTAGACAGGTGACTTAAACTCTATAATCTGCCTGAATCCATGAAAGGCAATTTCTCCTCCTGCTCTGTGCACAGCAGACTCCCTCTGTGTCTGGGGTAAGCCAGGGCTTAGCCCCTGTAGCCAGGCAGCCTGTCGAACATCTGTGCACCTAATCCTGCATTAACGCTGCAGCCGCTTTTGTTTTGGGGAGATTTTTGGTAGCAGAGATCTCATAATGTGAGCCAATTACAAACACGGGGCAAAAACAATTACACATTTTCCAGGGGAGATGTAAAAACAACATTAATGCAAAACCTCCTGACACCGTGGTGGAAAACAGAGGCTTTTTTATTGTGAGATGTGATTAATTATTTTGCAGAACTGTAGACCGATGATGTGTCCATCAGTGAACATGGATAAAGCAGGAAATATTGTATTTATGTACCGTTAGCAATGCTGAACTGAACACACATTACTGTGGCTGTCTTCACTCTCACATCTTATGATGTCTTTTTTTTACCGAAAGGCAAAATATTCCACAAATCGCAGTAACATGCACTAGAAACTCGGTGTAATTTTACTGCAGGGAGCAGGGACTAAATGGCGGCTCGTTTTCTGAGTAATAGTTGCATTTAACTGAATGTTGTTTGGTCTGAGATTTAGTGCATTTTACTTCACTGGTGATTTTGAAAAGAATCTCAAGACAACTAAACTTTTTCCCCTGAGACATAAAAAAATATATTTTCTGTCTGTCTCCGAAAAAACAACATCACCGTTTGACATTGTCTCAGTGCTTTCACAACTGTACCAAACACACTGTGTTAACCCTCTCCATCAGCTGTTTTACTGTGGAAACACTGGTCTCTAACCTGTTTTCAACTCATGTCAGTAATTAGGTGTGACGAGTTTCTGTGAGAAAGGACTGAATGGCCTTTTATATAGCGCTAATCCCTTGCTTTTAAACGTATTAACCATGGACCAGTGGACTGTGAAAAGGGGGAAAATGGAGCAATGAAGCCGTCAACTGTTGCTACATATCTAACATTAACCTTGCATTGCCTCAAGCTGAGAGAAAGACATGTCTCTGTCTGTTTATATCTTTTGATTGTGTGAAAAAAAAACCCAACATTTTTAATCAAACTGCTCCTTTAAGACAGAGTCTGCTCATTAGATCACGCACCAATTATCAGTTGGATCATTTCTCTTCTATGTCCTGATACGAACACAGCTTACAGACAACTACTACTGGCCTCATCCTCTTTGGTTTAATTTGTCCTCCTCTGTCCTCTCCTCCCATCAAATCAGCTCCTTGTCAATTCATGTCAGTCTCAAATGTCCTCGTACAATTGGCCGCCTTTAGCCCATTACCCGATTCAGTATTCATCTCCTCAGTGCTGCCCTTGCCGTTCTGCCTCCTGCTAGATGCTGGAGTGCAATCAATATTTTTATCATAACTCCAGGGAGGGTCACCTCTCTAAGATGTCATTAAAACTCCTCGCTCAGAACAATGTATTCCTCTATCAAAAAAAAAATCCTGGCTTGTAAAGGATAGGGTCATTACCCAGAATACTAAAGGCCAGAAGACCTTTCTTTGGTCACTGATGTCAATGATGTCCCCTCCCTCAGGTTGTTTTTCTGCATCCTTGTGGAAAGTCATGTGGGAGTGAGGATTACTGTTAGCTGCTTCTTTATGTCTGCTGTAAATGTAAATGTAGAAAAAATAGCAGGCTTCAGACCCAGAGAGACTTGAACTTTGTTAGCATCAGAATGCTGACAAAAGCTACTGGACAACACCCTGCATTTTTACCATCTGCACCTTGTCTTTATTCTACAGTCATGGTCGAAGCCCTGTGGGTATTGAAGTCATTTACTGTCTTCTTTTTTCCTTCACTTTTTCTTTTGTCCTGCCGTCCCTCACCCATTAATTTTTTTTACCCTGCAGCCTCTCCTCCACCTAACACTCATTACCTTATGCCTATTATCCCATTAAGTAGCCATTAGACAATTGCTGATAACATCAAACGAACGTCAAGCTCCTACAAATAATAACTATGTCCAATGTCAACATATTCGACCTCATCAAGGAAGAACAGTGGGTTGTTGAGGGTTCAGAACGGTGTTGATATTCAGAGGCATCTGAACTGGAGACTAATAGAAATGTTCCTCATCACTGCAGTCTAAAAATAGGTACAAGGACCAGAACTTTGCTTAGAACGAACCACAGGAACACTGTCATAAAACAAGTGCTTCTGGAACGTACAAACCCAATCACAGGCTACTACTGTCACACCACTGGAGCTGTTCAGGAGAAGAGGAAATGAAAAAAAGTTGCTGACACAGATCCGCACCAACACTGGATTCCAGGTCACGGTGACACATTTAAGGTGGTTCTCACTGATTCGGCTTTAATAGAACAAAGGCTGAAGTTGCAGCATTAGATAGCCAGCTCACCAGCAGCTGAAGCCTCTAAACCAGAGGCTGCACCCGCAGCCATTGTCCTTGCTTGCTGTTCAGCTTGAGTGATGAGCAAGGACAAGGTTATGGCGGAGAAGGAGTGGGGAGTCGCTGCTCTACTCTGTGTCGTTCATCATGTGTGCACAGACACACAGCAGACACACACCTTTTCTACAGTGGTACTGTCTTCTGACACTCAGACCATGTGACCTGGTCTTTCCCAGATTCCGTAGATCAGAGAGGCCCAACATTAGAATGGCATTTTGCCATTCTCCCCCTTCCTCCCCCCATCTCCCTCAACTCACTGCTAACAGACTGTGCATTTGTGGGACGTGCTCTACAGCTCTGCCACTGCCTGAGCACCTGGTCATCCAGGTCAAAGAAATGCGATTTGTTTCACGAATCAGTGGAATTGGAGGACGAGGCTGGAATACAGAGGAGGTCTTGAGGTAGGAGTTAAGAGAGGAATGATGGGAAGAGTGAGGAAGGTCAAGGGAGAAAGAAGGGGAGGGAATACAGGGGGTGACTGCTGTATTGATGACCTTGTCTTGTGGCAATGCATGAGGAAAATGTATATCATGATGAAGGGAGACAGTGGTAGCAGGAATTTAAAAAAAAAGAAGTTACTCAGATGATGTGGAAAACGAAACCAACATTAAGGAACTGTGAAGGTAAGAATGGAACAGACACATGAATGAATACATGTTCAGAGAGAAAAAGTTCAAGGATGACAGGAAAGGAAGGTGAAAAGGACAAGGAAGCAGAATTAAATATGGAAGAATGGTGGATTATAACTGTCTTGTCCCAAATGTGTCAAGAGTGTTTCCCTCCGTCTCCCTTTACAACGGAGGAAACTGCTTTATCAAATGGAAGCGTTTTTGTCCACATAGCGAACCCACGGTCATGATCAGTGTAATTTCCTTTCATGCCAGCTCGTAGCCCCGGGGGAATCATATCTCTTATTTCTTACATTCTTTTTTTACTCCCTGTACTTCTCTCTGTTCACAACCAGGGTTGTTACAACTGCAACACAAGTAGTATGTGCATGTATGTCCTGTAGATGTAGATTTAACTCAAAGAAATGAGGAACAAAACCTATGTAAAGGACAGCATTCTAAAATCACACAGACTGCTATTTTCAACGCGTCTAAATATTTCAGCAGTTCTGTTTTAATGTTGTCAAAAATAGCCGACATGACACATTGTTCAATGAAATATTAAACCTGATTTGGGGACAAAATAACATTTTTCTTTTTCATGCTCTCCAGACTGGACCTAACAATGATTCATTTTCAACTGTCACAGACGGCTTACCAGTCTGTCAAGTAGCTAAAAGCCTAACTTGCTAGTAATTGGATGTGACAGCTGTCAAAGTGTCATCACAGGAAGGAAAACACAATTTGTTCTGGTTCTTTCTACTCTGTTTAACAAAAAAAAAAAAAAAAAAAAAAATCCAAATTCCCATCCTTCCTGCAGGTTACAGGAATGAAATGTTCTTGGAAACTTGAATAGCAGTTCCTCCTTAAATAAAGCAGTTGTAGTTTCACCTCCTTTTTACTGTTTTATAAAGCTTGTTGTTGTCTGTGTTAGCTAGCCTAGCATGCTACTAGAGTACAACTGGTCAAATAAATGGATACCATCACAAACTGGTGGTGTCCCATGTCACAACTACTAAAAAGTATCAATATTATTAGTATTACTATCATTACTACTGTTACTGTAACGAAGAAAGAACTGTTATACAGCCATTCTTTGGCTTTGCAGTAGTGACGCGTCATGCTGTGAAAATAGGTTGCACAGTTTTGTGCCTTTTATTAAGGAGTAGAGCTGTCAGGCTGTTTATTCCAAGGAGGTGATTAATGCACCTGCATAAGCTGGTAAGAACACACACACACAGAGACACACACAGAAACACTGCATGAATGAACTCACAGTGCTACTCTGTCAGCCTGACAGCCATGACACAGTCTAAGAATTCACGTCATCCACTGTCTGCTAACAACAGGCCCTGACAGCATTCGTTTAGGAGATTACGTTGAAACAATGTCCTTATTCTCCCAACTATGACTGTAACAGATCGGCCCCACTGGCATTTCAGCAAAAATAATACACTTTAATTATATTTTTTTTGAGCCCCTTATTTGTGTTGGGAACATTTTCACAGCCTCAGAGCGTTACTGTTACTCTGGTTATTCTCTGCCTGTCTAAAAACTGCTCACATTAGAGGTATGAAGGTAACGACCGATAAATTCCAATAACTGTCACGTCAGCCTTTTTAAATCCTGACGTTTAAAGGTCAGCGAGACACTAGACTCAGTAAATCACACTGGTTGTCAACCAGAACTGGGCTGGGATTCGTTTTTAAACAACAAAAAAAGGGAGGAAAATGGAAATGTTCTGCAAAACTGACTCATGATGATACGTCACAGAACCACCCAAACAAACAAACACCTGACAGGTCAGGAGGGATGAGCTGCTGCTGCTGTTCTGCAGCCGTAGCAGATTTAATAATAATACACTTTCCGTCACAATAAAACCCTTCCCTGCCCCGTCGATGCCCCGTCGAGCACTGAGCTGAGAACCCCCCCCCCCCCCCCCCCCCCCCCCCCCCCCCCCCACAGAGGAGGTTACACCGTTGTGGCCTAGTCTCAACAGAAAGTACAATGGCTCAGTGGCATCATTAAATAAACACTGCTCCGCATTAGGATTCTAGCATCGTGTTTACCTGTGTGTTCAGTGTACAAAATACCTTGGCACCACAATCATTCCTTCTGCTAAATTTGATTCCCAGGTTCAAGCTAATGTTATTTCATTTCAGGAGTGAAGCAGACACCGCTTGTTGCCAATCAGTAACAAGACAAATACATCGTCCCTCCAGGTTTTACCAGTTTCCAACGGTGGAGGAGATTCACAGAATGAGTGACCGCTGTGATTTCTGACCCTCGGTGTTGCCAAAATCAGAGCAGCAGTAGGTGAAAAAAGGATGTTTATCTATCGGAATAATACCAATGGCCAAATACAATGTTGTCATAGTACAGCTGCAAACACTGCAACAGGATTTGTAGTCATTTTATTTATTGGTAATTTTTGTCTTTAATTTATTTCACCTTTTTATTTTTGTAAAGTAATTCCATGTATGTCCCCACAGATCCCACTGCTCTGATTTTGATAAAACATAGAGGGAAAATTCATGTACCTCTTCCTACTGATTGAACTGCACAGTTTGACGTAAGTCCCGATCAACTTCTGATGATCTCACCGCTAAAACTAACCTATAATTAACTAATGCGTCAGGGTTGATGTCTCATAAGATGATCAATACTTTGTACACTTAGAAAACACAGATAACCTGAATAAGTATATACAGTATATGGTGTTAGGAAGTACTACTATTCGTTCTGGACGTTCAGTGCGTGATTTAAGACTAGAGTATGCAAAGAATATGGGTTCTTGTTGGACAATAAAGAGAAGTCCAACAAAAATGGGTTGTTTTTTTAGTTTTCATGCCAACCACTTCCCATACTGGTTATAAGAAATGCACCTGAGGGCAGAGATGTCTGGGCCAACAGGTGAAGGGCAGCAGGGCATGCCAGTATACAGTCACTGAGTACTACAGTTACAGTAGCTTCCAATTGTTATTCTTATTCGTATGTGTGGGAGAGTGACTCTTAAAATTCTGCTTCATTAAGGTAGGAATGTAAAAACACAAACACCACATAGTCACTTTAACACCATGAAAACTGTGTTCTGCAACATTTGTATTTGTCTCAGATATTTGTAGTTTACTTTAGCAAATATACTACAAGGATTACTTCTAGTATCCTCTTTACTCCAAGACGCTTTCTGACCTCTTGCGAAAATAATTTTTATTTTACGGAAATTCTTTCATACTCTATCCTTAAATTGCCAGTTTAGGTCACTTTATATACTGTTTGGTTGTACAAAGTACTACTGTAAAACACTGTGAATAAAGACCAGAGTGTTTGCACTCCCACTATACAGCCTCTGTTCAAGTGTTTGAAGACGAGGGAGCCAGTGTGGACACAAGCAACACTGATTGGATTAAATCAGATTAGAGGTCAGGAAAGTCCTGATAGAGAACTAGTTAAACTAGTTATGTATGCCACAGGACTGAATGATCTACATCTACATCTACATCTACCAGTAAGCTCATTAGAGGTTACACCAGGTAGCAGCTAATCCTACATTCCTGTAAACTAAAATAAAACATTTTCCCAAAGGACTTTGCTGTGGGAGCTGATTCCAAACTGCAATTTCCTGTTGGAGGCCGTGTTCCACTGAAATAAGGCTGTTAGTACATTACTGTTAGATATTTCAGACAAAAAAACATGTATTATTATTATTACTATTCATTTTGTTGTTTGCTAAAGTTGCTAAAATCTGCGCCCTGGTCTTCCTACTGGCAGCCGTCTGCTAAGACAGTGATCATAAATATGAACCCACTGACAGTAGTCAGCTTTAATAATCTTACAACCACATATAGAACCTTAAAGTAACAATTTGGGCTGGAAATTCTAAAGTTTACTGAAAATCTTCTGATTGGTTCAATTTAACAACCCCAGTATTAAAATGACTTCAGTCATTATTTCCAGATTTTGAAAACTGAAATATACTATATTATTAAATATACTAATATACTATAATATTAAAATATGTATTTCCTTAACATATATATAACAAGGGTTGCCCCCATTCCCCAAATATTAGAGAAACATATTCAAAAATCCAAACTGTTTTTCTTAATAAAATAAGAAGTTTGATATAGAAACCTATGACATGTGTCTTTGTGCGGGCGTCCATTCAGGGAGAGGTCACTTTATGTTGAATTATCATCACCTTCATTACCAGCATCATCATCATCATCATCATGGAGTCATATTTAGCAGCACGCTCGTAGGAGAGAGGCACATTACCTTGACCACCAAAACAAGCACTCAGGATACTGTGTGGATACCAAGGAATGTAGCCAACTAACACCATGACAACTAAAATAAAAAATCTAATTTTCTATTTTTTTTTTTTCACAGTTGCATTGGGGCTACAGATGCAGGCAAGGAGTTACAGAAAGGAAACGTAGTCTCAGGGGAGTGAACACCTGAATCAGACTTATTTCTATAACAAGAAGGGCAGAGTTACCTTTGTTGTACACTGGAAAGGACAAATGAAAGAGATTGATAGGTTGTCAACAACCACAGATCACTGACAAGGTTAAAAAGGCAGTAACAGTTTGTTATATGTTATATGTACATTACTGTGGAAATGTGCTGTTCTTCTTTAAAGAGTGAAATACAAACCTTGGCTGTGGAAAAATCTCATCTAAACCTTAAAAAAATTTAGCATTTAGAGAAGGTAATGAAATGCAGAGACAACACATTAACGAGTCCTTATGTTTCAGGATTACGTTTGGCTACATTCCCGTCTTATCCGACTGAGTCTTGGTGGCAAATTCTACCTTTGAAATTCGGTCGGATCCTGGCGTCGTAGCCCGATACTTTGCCCATCAGTTTGTCCAGGAACTCTGAGGGCGGCATCGGTGTGGTGGCTTTCCTCGCCGCAGCTTCTTTGGATGCTGCCAAGCTGCGAGAGAGGGAGAGAGGAAAGAGCTCAGTCGGAGGCTGGGACTAAACAGTGACTTGTAAAAAGTCTTGTATCTTCCTGTAATCAGATTCAATATTTACCAAAGTATGAGGATTTTGCAGATACTTGCAGTTTGAGAGAACTTCCTGACTGAGGCAGAAATTTGTTTCTTATTTTCCTTTTTTTTTTGCAAGTGCATAACATTTTTAAGAGTTTTCAGAAACCTTTTAAACAGTTAGAGATTAAGAACTACTACTCACTAGTAGTTTCATAATGTTCATAGAAAATTAAATATTAAATAAAATATATTATATATTAAATATTCAAAATGTAATAACTTGTTTTTTCAGTATGAAAACTGGATATTTGTGTGTTGAGGAAAGCACATTTACACACATACACACACACACACATATAGGCAACATTTACTGATCAACGTTAAAGAGCAAGTGGATGTTCAGATGTAGATAGTGTATAATTACAAAATTATTATTTTGAATTCATCTAACCACTGTGTTTGTTGTGTTTGTTTGTTTCTTTGCCCGTGGTTGACGTTTGCCTTTTTTATTAATAATTCCATTTACTTCCATCTAGTTTTATTAACGCTAAGTGAAACACTTCAAAGTGAACTTTTATGCTACGTGCTGACTGGAGTTTAAGGCATTAGTGGTAATTACACACGCTGCCCGCTCACATTCTGTGGAGGGAGGCTCATTCAAAGTAATGCTCTAATTCACTCAACTGTTCCATGACCTGCTGAGCAGCACATTGATTTTACAGTACGGCCTCAGTGTTTGCTCAGTTGATTTTACCTTTGTTAAGGCCGTTGTGCTCATTAGATCCTCTCTGCATAATGTCAAATCCACTCTTGGCTTATAGCATACAGACAATGTACACATGGAGTCAATAATTCTACACACACACACACACACACAGTAACTATGATAGATTGATGCCTTCATCAGGTTCATTCGGACAACAACACCTTAATTACACTCTGTATTTATTGCAGATATTCTATATTTGTAACGATATATTTGACTCATGCACAGAACCTGTCAATGTTCACTTGACCCGTTTCCTTCTAAATAATGAAGTGTTGAACTGTTGCTGCTGAACACCCACAGCAACGTCGCCCCAATTAATGTCATCCACCTGCTCTGTGAGGACACGGTGAATTATGAGGACGCTCGGTGACACAATTAATTTAACTTAGCCCAACATCTTTAAAGGTCAGTTTGGCGTTGAGGGAAACAGCTTGTTTCATGAAGATGTCAACGTAATAGCTAGCGTTGCTAAAGAGCAGCATAATGCTCCAGTTGTTGGTGTGTAATATTCAAGGAGAGAAACGCAGCACAGTTTGTTCAAAGTGCTAAACTGTTCTATAGGTGTTTGCAAAATGTGTTAGATACAACGTTCCCTATGGAACATCACATATTTATGTTCCTATGAGCTATGTTTCACATTTAAATGTTGGTTATTTGCTGGCTTCCATGCCTGAATTTTTGCCAGTTAAATAAAAGTGCATGTAAATCCATACTATTGGAAAATGTATTTGCTGAGCCACAGTTTGACACATTAGACACGCTGTTCTCTGTGGCTGTGAGAACACGTTCTCTGCGTGTATAAGGAACAACTTATTCCGGTGCAGGGCCATTTTTACCGTGCAGCACTCAGCTGTCCAGTGTCAGCTGCTGGGATTTCCCCTCTCTCAGCAACACTCTTCCTGAGGGAGCTGGGATCAGGTTGACAGTTTTTTTACGATAAAGATTTTGGGCCAAAAGAAGAACAAAATCAGTTTCTGATCATGCCCTTTGCTAATTGGTATTTTTAAAATTAGGATCCCTGTTACTAAGGTAACATTAATAATGTAGGGACAAAGTCACCTGCTGTTTGAATGCTGTGTGAATTTCTGATAAAAACAAACTGCTCACAATTACTTAGCAACCGTTCAAGTGTATGGATTATGCCAATAGGAGGCGCCCCTTTTCACTCTCTGAAAATTCCTGTAATTGGTCCCTGTCATCTTGTTATACAACTTTTATGCTGGAAAATGGATTTCTGTCTTTTAGTTTTAAGTTTTATGACTAATGTCGTCTATTAATTTACCAACCAGCAAATAGAAAAGTTAAAGAGCATTTTAAAACACCTGTAACATCAACATGTTGTATAATATGGTAAATGTCAGACTGATGATTATGAAGGCACATGATAAGAGCAGAGGGAAATGCCACTGCTCCTGTCGCTGCGTTAATCTCTCATTAAGTCAAATGACAGACGCTGCAGTAATTTCTGCCTAAATTTCACCTTCCAAACACAAAAATCATTAACTGTGACATTCAATATGGAGGCGTAGATGATAAATGGCATCATTAGCAATTCATAAACACGCAACGCAGTTAGCTGTTTTGATGCTCTATCACAGCTACTGCTGCTCTAAAAAAAACAACCAATCCATGGATGCTTTTTCCCCTCATCTTGTTTTCATGTAAGCAGACATGATGCTGAGGTCAACACACAGACAGACGCAGGTAAACACGGACAAAAAATGTTGTACGGTCACTGACGGAAATATTGTAAAAGTCAAGGATGGACCAAGATGAGGTAAAGAGGAATAGAAGACTACATTTCCTGTCTGGTTCAAGCTGTGACCAGCTGCTTGGAGTCACATGACCACAGTCTGAGTCACATGACCTTCTCTGTCCACACACCTATAGACACACATGCTGAGATGTAGCCGTGTCTGTGGTCATACTGGTGGCACAGTAAACCCCCATCAATCACATCTCTACTAATGACTTTATAATATTTGTCAGCGAGGGCGCTGATGGTGACGTTTACACCTGACGGACGGCGTGAAGAACGGCTGTCACGATCTTTAATGTCTCATGAAGGATAATGATGACGTTCAAGAAAACCAACAAGCAAAACAAAGCCATAAAAACTGGTGCAGTGCAGCGGGATTAAAGCTGAGCTCAACAACATTTATTATTCATCGTGTTAACAGTGGATCAACTCTCACTAATTATGTGGTTTTACACCATTCCACTTAGTTTAATTTCACTTGTAACAGTGTCCTGTTTTCTAATGAGAGCATCACAAGGAAACATTTCAAATGTTATCTTTTTGTTTTTTTAGTGGGTATAAAGTTGCGTTTTAAACCAAAAAGGCACAGAGAAAGTCAAACTACGTGAGAGCTCCACTCTGGAGTATTGCAAAAGCAACAATTTTCTCAGCAACAACTATAAAAGTCCTTGACATGAAGGTGTTTCAGTGTCTCCCTGTGCTGAATCTAAAAACCAGTCAAAGCCTATGTCCAGAACCAATGTCCAGAACCAGACTTTCTGCTGCTTTACAGTGACAGAGGAGATTGAACCATCAAACTGAAGGTGACCCACCTCTGAAAAAAAGTCTTCAAAAGCTTCAGTTTTGTTTAGAGATGCTGCCATCTAATTGGACAGAACTACAAAATGTGCAACAGGCTCCAAATGTTTCTATATGTTTAATGGGAGTAGACTGATGGACGAGGCTGTGCTGGTGAAGGATGTCAGCGACAACAAAGACACGTCATCATCATAAATCACGTCATGGATGATTGGATTACAGCCACCGTGACTGATGATGCTGTTAACGAGACTGAAAAGTTTAAGAGACCATTGCAGTATATATGCTCACACATGCTGTTGACAAATTCAAGTGAGGTTTTTTTTAGCCAAGATGTTGCATCTGATGATCTGGGTAAAAAGGTGAGGGAAAAGATCCAAGTTCTATATTTTTAATTATATTTTACGATTAATGTGGATCATGTTCTTGTTACTCTTTCGAAGAATAAAAAGTGGCATCAAAGCTGAAGATGGATTTCATTGAATTCATATTATGAGAACTGGAATGGGTATTTTGAATGGGTCCATCAAGACCATCAAAGCCACAGACTTCATGGAACAACGTCAATAACAAATTAAAAGCCTGAAATATTGCCTACGGCGTCATTCAGCAGTCGGAGCAGTCCTTCTTTCTTCAGTCTCAGTTGAAGCGATGCTCAGGTCACACGGTGACTGACGCGAGCCAGTTCATGATAATCATCGGCAGTTTGTGAAGATTACAACCTCAGGTGTCACAGCGGAGTCGGTGTGGACAACCAAACACGTTCGATGATCAGATAATGGAGCGGTGACATCTAAAACTGCACAGCTCACACTTTCCGAGGCGATCGATACAAACACATCAGTGTTTTCTCCTTTTTGGAGGTCTCTCTAACTTTGTCTAACAGGTCTGTTCATGGCAGCAAATTAGAGGGATCAGAGATGATCCCGGGGCAGTAAACGCAACCGTCGCAGTGTCATGATTCCAGGGTAAATCCTCTGTACTACCTCATCTGTGGTAGGAATTTAATACTGCAGAACTGGAAACACAAAATGTACATTATACTGGGAGCAGACGGTGCCAGGACGACGACGGGTGCAATGAGATTAGTCACAGACTGGGATTACACCTCTGTGTCCCCCACATGAGGTTTGATTTTCCTCACATGGGACAAAGCTCTGAGCTGAAACTGTAAAATTTAATCAGATTTAGTCAGGAATCCATCTGTACAAGATCAGCGTAGATATACACAGTGCTATTAACTGGATTCAAATCAAGTGGTTTTAATGCAAACCTCACTCTGGCTGCTTCAGGACAGAGGAAGCTGCTGCTCCTGCCTTCTTGGGTTTATTGACTATTTTCCACTAAATGGGAATTAATCTTTTTTAACTACTGGGTTTGGCATGTACTGAGTGACGGCAAAGCCTCTAGGGGGCGCAAGTTAAAAAGATGACTTCATAAATTCAGAGTTCAATTTAAAAAACTGTACCTTTCTTTCCTCTCGTTTATTCTTTCCTTTTCTCTGTCCTTCCACATTTCCTTCCTTGATTCCTTCCTTCCTACCTACCTTCTTTCCTTTTTTCCTTCCTGTGTGACTCAATTGTATTTTTTCTTTTCCTTTAGCTTCTTCTATCACATTTTTCTACTTGTTTCTATTCCTTCCTTCTTTTCTCCCTTTGTGGTTTGACTAAATCATATTTTTCTTCCCATCTTCCTCTCCTGCTCTTTCCGTTTTCCAGACCGTTTTCTTCCTACATTTCATGTTTTATTCTGCTTTCTCACCTTCACCTTCACCTTCTTTCTCGTATTATTGGTGACAAAATAATGCAATAATCGACAAAAATCCAAAAGTGTTTGTCATTTTCTATGAAGGCTGAGACAAAGCCGTGCTAAACAAATAAATAAAGAGACACTGTGTCACAGAGAGAAGGAGAGAGAACAAACTCACCATTACATTTCTTTCCCAGTCTGTTCTTCATAAAGCTGGGTCAGTGCGTGGTCGTCACAGACACAGAGACTGAGAGACACTTCAGTGTCCTGACAGGACCAGCACAGGTGGCACTAATAACTCTAACGACGTCTCTGTTCCTCCCAGCTTTCAGTGAGTGAAGTGGCAAAGAACAACAGAGGGGCAGCCACTCTTTAACAGCTAAATGGAATGGAGCCAGAGTTCTGTGTTTGACAAGCTGAAATATAATCTGTGTCACGACCGGGGAGACTCAGACTCAGGAGGAGGCAAAGCTGGACATGCTGTATATATGAGATAAAAAGACAAAAGGCTAAAAACGTGGGGACCTGGTTTTCTTTTCCTCGATTTATTTTTTTTCTATCATTAAACCTAAAGGAAGTTCTATATTGAATCTCTACTAAAACATTTTAGTAGAGATTAAATTTTACTGCAGCTGTCACTACTATTAGACCTCACAAACAAATAGTCTGAGGATCGACAAAGGAACCAACCTGACAAGTCAGACTCTTGAACATTCCAGCAGTTGTTCTAGGGTTCTGTTCTTTCTCCGACCTTTTCTAACGCAGCTTTCCTCCTTAAGTTGTGCTTTTTCATTACTTTCGTCATTCTTGACCGAAAACTAATCACTGTGTGTGCCTAAACACACTGGGTTTACTAACATGATGTAAGGTTTAGATGTAAAGCATATAGATTTGAATGACAAAAGACACAGAATGCAGCTCTAATTATTCCAGATCAATGCAGACCTCGGAGATCTGTGGGCAACGCTGAGGCAGCAAAGACCAAGAAGCTGAGCTGTCCTGTGGTCGTGTCTCGCTGCAGATAAGGCGTGGGCTGATGCAAACCACCAATCATTATGCTCTAAGTGTTGCTCATTATACTCTTAGAGCCTCAAAAGACCAGAATCCCTAATTGATCTCGTCCTGGCATTTAGCAGCACTCAGAAAAGCAAAAGGCCTGGCTTTCCCTGGCGATGAGTTGGCCTGGCTCACGGAGCCAACACTCGCTCAGTGCCACAAAAGAAAGGCCTGATACTTGGATGGCTGCGCTGCATCACACACTCCACTGCTCCAGAAAAAAAGAACACAGTGAAAACTGTCGGCGAGTCAAAGGTATAAAAAGTCAATAGTCTCTTGTTCCTGTTTGCTGAAGAAAGACTTCAGTGGACTCTCCTGTGGTGCAGATTATTGGGTAAACAACCACATTCTGCTCCTGTTGACTCTCTGGTGTCTGTCTCTGAACAAACCCAGTGGTTTTAAAACGGTTTCATCACCTGAGATAAAGTGGATAATCTTCTTTGTACAAAGAATCTATGAATACACTGATAAATTCTACTAAAGGTCAACCTGGACTGTCCAGGCCAAACGTTTGGCTGAAAGGTCGATATTATGGTTTTGTAGGGTTGCAGAAACCACTGGTCCAGTGCTGCCTCATGTGGTACGTTTGTGTCACTGAAGTCAATGAGAACAAAAGTCCAAAAAACAACGTGAATAATGCAATGTTTTGTATGCACAAACAATGAAGCTTTTCTTCTCACCTTTTAACTCATCTTTTTTTTTTTTGGTCGACATAAACTTGATTTTACATTTTCACCACAGAAATTTAATTTCAATACTAATTTTTGACATTTCTTGAAAATTTTGATGAACATGGACAACACAACATGCTGCCCCTGTCTGATTAAGTCTTACCCATCTAGCCTTTTAGGTCTTTGTCCTTATATATACTGCACTGCAGCTTTAGAGAAAATGTCTTCTTTTAATGTCTGTTTTTCTCTTACATGGCCTAATGAGCCAAGACTTGACCTCGGCATCTCAGTATGGGGGTTTAAATCCCAGATATATTAGAGAAGACTAATGGTCTGGGCTGCCCAGACATTTCCCCAGGCATCTTTAATCACCCCGATGTTTTTTACTCTTTCTAATCTAATCCCTGATTGGTCCGGGGTTGAAGTTTTTATTACTAATATTGACTATTCTGCGTCAGTCACATCACGAGTGTCCTGGTGATCTCAGCGACTGGCTGGATGACACCGAGCAGCGGCTGACAGACGGTTTAAAAAAAAAGAAAATCCCTCCCACTCTTTCTCAGTAACATAGCAACACAACAAAATTTATCTCACACATCCGTCTTGTGCTGCCCGTCGTCCAGCTCTACTTTCATTACAGAAATGCCGCAAAGCTCCGAGCAGTTCCAGTAACTCAGCACTAAGACGCGAGGCCGTTGATAATACACACCATGATATTTATGGTGCAAATCTGTCTCTGTCTCCTGATCAATAATGTATTATCATATATCAAAGTTTTGAAAATGAACCTGCCCAGGAAGTTAATTAGTGAAGGGATAGTACGGCCGACTCCGACTGGCGCCCTCACTTGGTTTTTCATATGACGACTTGTGGAATTGATCACTGTAAGAAAAATGTGAATGTGATGATTTGTTATGATGGGAGATGAGAGTGATAAATATGAGCTGGGGGAAACCTACAGAACAAATGAGGCAGCCCGAGGCCAGCTTCATAAATAACATGAACGCATGCGCGTGCACGCTTTAATTTGGCTGACGCAGTGGTATATGTTCTCTGTCACTGGATGATTTCTGAGGGGAGGAGGAGGAGAGGACGTTGTGTGATGACCCTAAGAAAATCACAAAGTGATTAGTGTCCTTCTGCTGACCCTGAGAACTGTGACCCCTGACCTAAAATTAAACATGTGAATTACAGTCCAATGTGAACTAAATATGAAAAATCTGTATTAAAAATTAGTCCTGCTTAGATTATCACTTAGTTCCATTATTATCATTATTATTGTTGTTGTTATTATTATTATTCAAATAAAGCTAGGATCAGTCAGTGTGATTGAAAACATATCCACACCTAATGTGATGTAGTATCAATTTTTCAGAAAAAATATTTAATTTTTTTTTTTATTATTGACAAATTGTGCAACTGCAGTTTTGTGACAAGTCAAACTTTGAATGATCCACGTGGTTGAGGAGTGGTTGGTGCTCCTGCCTTACAACAATACCCAGTGGTATTCTGGTGATTTCATGTTCTACTGGACCTGTCACAGTCCAAAAACATCCAGGTTTGGGTCCATAGGTCATAACGTGATGCTGCGACATCCTGGAGGTCTTTGAACAAAGATGTAATTAAAGGACCCTAACTATAGAAATCAATATCTGCATTATTGGATTTTTTTAATTTACATATAGCAACTTTGCCGAAACTTTTAATGAATTTGTTTAATTTCACCACATGCCACACTCTAATTGCATTTATTAATTGTTTTATTCAAATGAATAAATTGTTCAGACTTTAACCACTCTTCACGTGCAGCTCACACTAATATTTCCAAACCCTTCCCCTGTATTTTCATTCCCCTGAGATTGGAATGTAAACCAAACGCACAGCTTTCCTATTTACTATACATCAATTTTCCCCAGTGAGCGGCCACAGCAACAGCACTGGACAGAAAAAAAAGTCTCTATTTTTCTTTTTACATCAAGTTTGACCTTCACACAAACAGCAGAGAGCGTTCAACACGTTCCTCCCTCATTGTAACTCCAACATTCAATCTGGGATCAGAAAAAAAAAACATGAGCCTAAAGAGTGATGACAGCCGACAGCAAAGCAACATTCACGGCTAATGAATGCCACGACTGAGAAAGGTTACGGCGGATGAAATATCGCTCACAAGGTAACGTGACATTCAGGTAAGTCATTCTGTCACATGGCTTCGTCTCACTAACCTTTGATTTAATGAACAAACCGCCGCAATGTCACTCTTTTTCTAATTCACTCACAATATGAACAATGTTTTATTCAGCTCATATTCAGTTGGACTCACTCTGGGTCTGAATAAGCAGAACTTGTTAGTTAGTTTGATGTGTTGATGATATCGTATGTTTATCTCACAGCAGCCTGGAATCCCATCAGTATTCTACACCAACATCAACAGAGAAGGCTTTTGGCTCAGAGAGACACCTGACTAGATAAATACCTTTAACACCAAAAACACACACAACCATCTGAACTCACACGCAGTGGATAAATAAGTCCAATATAGTAGCTAAAGGAAATCTAAAATCATGTATTTGTTTCTATGACACTTTGGTATAACAGAGTCAATGGTTTACAGTCCGTACTTCCCTGTTGCAATCGGCTGTTGACGAGTTGACCTGTTGTATATACTAGACTGCACTGCTGCCTGTAAAAGCACGGACTATGACTTTAAAATGTAAGAAATTTCCATTTAATTTTAAACGTGTAACATTTTGAGGGTCAGGGATCGAGGCAACGTACAAACACCATTTTTTCAAAATCACGTGATTTTCTTTTACAAAAGACTCCCTTGTTTTCTGGGTTGTTGTTTATGATTCCCAGCTGATCAATATCTTTGTTAATCAATACATTTGAGACATGTTTTTCTAAAGGCTCGGTGGAGATTTTATGAGAGGTAAACAGTGCGCTTGAGGTTCATATCCTGTCACTGGGAATCATTACGCTGGATTGGTGTTTATATACATGAATTCAAGACAACAATCAACTGTCTTTAGAAATTCATATTTCAAACTCGGTCGTTGGCTGTTATCTCACTTTCAACTGTCAATGATACAGTAGTTACACAGAATAAATTTCAAAAACGTCCTGCTCCGTATACTATTCATGCTTCAAAGTGATAGAGATGCATGTACAGTATGTGTGTATACGTGTGTGTGTGTGTGCATGCGTTTGTTTTCTACACAAACATACTCTAGGGCTGTTGTTTTTCCAAGGCCACCTCAAGGTAACCTTCGAGGAAAACCCGTATCCAGGAGGTTCCATCCACGGTGAACTACGAGGTGTAGTGATATAAATTATAGATCACACTGTCTGTGTAGATTCTGCATTACTTTTCCCCTCCAGCGAACAAATATCTGTGAAAAGCGGCAACCGCTCGTCATCGGCAGAGGAGAATTGTTTGGATTACAGGTTTACTCGGCTGCTCTGTTGTTTCCACCCCAGAGGATGAAGCACTTTATTGAATATTTAAATCTATGGAGGGAAAAGGTCACCGTGGGCACGTTTTATTTCGCACCAAGATTAATTGTTTGCGTACAGCGGCGCTGTTGCGTGTTCATGTGCGAGGTAACGACGTGTGCAAGCAGCCGGAAATAAGAGGAAAGATCAATCTGCGTTATCATGCCCGCGAGGCTGAAGTGAAATCAGTGAAAAAAAACAAAAACAATTCTGTTGCGTTTATCTCTAAAACCTGTGGATCAGGCGGGTAATTACACTGTTGCTTTTTCGAGGCGGAACCATTTTGTCTGGTGTGAACCCAGGGCTAATCAAATCTCTGTGCACATCTATTCACATCAATCCAATGCACACCTGAACAGTTACACCGAATGCAGTAGTGCGCAGTAATGTGCATACTGCAGTAAACTGCCATAGTTACAGTTACTTTAATAAATGACTGCTTTTAAAATGGACTGTCCAGGACACGCAGCGGTCAA
Source organism: Cynoglossus semilaevis (assembly GCF_000523025.1). Classification (NCBI taxonomy): domain Eukaryota; kingdom Metazoa; phylum Chordata; class Actinopteri; order Pleuronectiformes; family Cynoglossidae; genus Cynoglossus; species Cynoglossus semilaevis. Next base: position 13,019,932 of record NC_024321.1, read on the forward strand.
TTCTCTTGCCTTACAGCGAGGACATCACCAGGTCTAACTGACTGTACGACAGTAAGCTTGTTTGTTCTCGCCGTGTGTACATGCGTTTTCTCCGAGTACTCCGGTTCTCCAGGTATTACCACAGTACATCATACAGATTGTGGATTAGGGTTACATGGATCCTATAAACTAAATGTTTATAGGATGTTAAGAAAATGTTAAGTTTAACTAACCATTAACCTCTGTGTTTATTACAAATTAAAATTAAGACTATTTTAAAGTTGTTGTTTTTTAGCCAAGCAGCAGTAAACATTAAGTTTGAAGCAGCAGTGATTTCCATAAAAAAAGAAAAATAATAATAACGTTCATCCAAAAGGATTTTGACGAACTTCCAGTCAATTTTATTTAGTCTAAATCAGTGATCATCAAATAAGGACTTTGGCTTTAATACTCACTTGTTTATTAGTAGAATCTTAAACGGTAACTGGCAAAGTCTTCTGTCACTAATCCGTTTTAATTTGGTTGGTATTTCTCAATTTTCAAGATATGTTCACAGATTCTGGAAAGAAAACAATGAACTAACTGTGGTACTTTGTAGAGACAGATGGATATTTAACACACCCAAAAACACACACGCAGACATATATGTGTATATTCTCTCTCTGAAGCTTTTCTACACAGTGTCAATAGTCCATAACAAAACTCAGACTGGTTTAAGAGAGCTCTGGACTCTGTCTAGGAAACTCCTTCTTCTTCCAGGGAAACACAGCTTCCTTCTACAACTTTGCCCTGCAATGCCAGCCCTGCCTTGGGTTGCTGTATTTGTTGCGGTTGCACTGCGACAAACACAGCCGGCCATAAAACCCAGAGTGAGCCTCAGTGCACATCATCACCTCTGCGCCTGCAGCGTTATTGGAAAAGTCTATATTTTCACACCTGGTGACACTGGATTTACTCCTGATCTGATTCCAAATCAGTGAATTTCAATTTCTCTAGAGAGGAATGTTTTCAAGGCAAGCGTTTCGGCATAACTCTCATTTCCCCTAAAACACACACACACGCGCGCGTGCAAGTGGAGGAAACACACCAATATAAAACTGCAGAGAGAGCGCTCCCAAAAGCTCCTCTGCCGTCCTCCAACATCAGAAAGGAAAATCTGCTGCTCCAACAACAACCGAATGCTCCTTCTATCTGGCGGAGAGGTCGATAAGGTTTCAGCGGCCTGTCAATCATTCTGACCGACTGATTGGAATTCCCAGATGGTCATGGTTCGAGTCTTGGCCTTCTGAGAACAGAGCATTGATTAATCATTCGCTGTCCCAGAGGTCGATAGAAGCGGACAAGGCCTGAGGAGCATGTCGCCTTCACCTCACCGCACCTCCACTCCACTGTTCCTGGTTTGGAATCGTGAAGCAGCCCACTGCTGTGCTTGGTCTTTCTGTACACGCTAGCACTGGCAGCCCGTGTCGACTCAGAGCAACAGCTGCAGTACCAGAAGCCGAGCGTATCATCAATCATCTGACTGATTTGCTTTGTGTCTAATCAGCTTGTTAGCCTGCTAGCTGTTGTTAGCTAACCATCGCTGCTGCCGCTGCTGCTTCCAAAATGATTTCCTTATAGTTCAGTACACTGGAATCCACAGATTACAGCTTGGATAATTAGTTCTGGAGCTGCGTTCATGCTCACATCAGGATCAGTCACACTGTCAGAAACACATGTATATGTTTCCTGTTTTACAAGGGCTTGTGCTCATAAGTTTTTTTTCTCTTATATATATGTAAATATAAATATACTGTATATATAAATATAAATGCCAATACAATAGTCTGTATTGTTTCATTTGTAAAAGGATTTCTTTCAGAAACAAAAAACCTTAGCTACATTAATTAACACCTAGCTACCAGCTAGCATTTTTAAAAAAGTCGATATTATCTTTTTATTAGTTTTATTCAAATATTTATTATGAATATTAACCACCACTCAAGCCATGTTAGTCTGGAAAATCTAATTAATTTTTTTTTAATTTAAAGAGATTTACCATGGGCCAAGACATTGCTGTTTGACAGCCTTGTAAGCTGGTTAGCCTATTGGCTAATGTGTTCATTTAAATGGGTTAAATAATAATTAGAAATACACACAGGGCAGGTTTTACATCCTTCACCTTGTTTAATGTCTCTCACCCTGTTTATATGTCAATAAACATTTAATGATACGTTTATGCTGAAACATTCAGTTTCAGCTTTTTGTCAATAAAGCGTGACGTCATCCTGTAAAATATGATCCCGTTTAGAGAAAAACAGGAAATCATAGACCACAGGTCAGGGCCATGGTGTGACCAGTTGGAGTCTGGTTGTGGTAGATATGAACATCCAATTGCAAAACCATTAAGGATTTTTTTTCATTTGCATAACCACACCATCTATCCCATAACCAAGCACTTTATATGCGGCACCACCTGCAGTATTCCTACATCAGTGCACCGACATTCACTTTATTTGCAGAATAATGCATTTTACACAGTATACGGCAACAGCGGATGTCGCACTAGCTTTAATTTAATGATGTTTAATTTTATTTTATTGTGTAATAATACTGTTCTCCTCTACATTTTACTCTGTGTATTTCAGAGAGCGGCAGAACACTGTATTGTTTCATTGTATTATTGTTTCATAATCCATTAAATAACCTCTACGGTTTAATGGATTTTATTTTTTGTTTGAACATTGGAAACACTGACATCTGTTGATGACATGGTGCAATCTATAATACATATTAGGATATAAATCTAAGGCTACAAACAAACATTTTAAATTTTAAAAGTGTTTCCATGGTAATATAAACAAACATATTAGTCTAATATTCAATGACAGAGACAGACAGAAGTGATATGTGAGAGCTCCAAATGTGTATTCATCTGGACTGAACTGAGCCACTGACGGGCCAATCAATGTTTAGTAATAAGAGGGAATGTGGAATGCAGTGTGTGTGTGTGTGTTTGGTGTGAGAGTGTGTGTGTGTCTTCTAGGGTCAGGACTGAAGACTGAAGATATCAATTAGCTGCAGAACTGCAGAGTCCAGGCCAGAGGAGCTGAGAAGTCAATATCATCTGAATCTGCTTCATTAACTAAACAAGTATGAGCTGTAGCAGAAAAAAAAACCTACCACATAACAATAATTTGATTTTGAAAAAAAGAAAAGAAACCCTGCTTATTGTGAATGTCACATGTCATATTTTCCTGCAACAGACAGTTGAAAAACAAGTTGAAAAATGAAGCAGTTTATCTTTTTATACACTAAAACCCCAGCAGCAAAAATAATATCTGCATATAATGAAGCAATAAAGCCAAATGTAAACTGCCTGCAGATAAGAAAATGAAACACAGGATCCCAGGCATGTCCCCCTCTGATTATACTGTGACTTATTTGCATGCAGTATGCACTGAATGTAAATTGAAGAAATATCAGGGGGTACTGTAAAACGGGTACATGCTCATGTGAAAAATAGTTTTTATAATATAATAATCCTTATATCAAACTGAAATAAATGTGATCTACAGTTATAATGTACAGAGTCTGCTGATTGAGAGGGGGAAAAATTAAGGGTAGCGTTGAACATTGTGAAAGACTAGGACATTTCAATGAAGGTGAATAAAAATATTCAACAATATAATCCTTTTTATAAATCCTCTCCACTTTTGGTTTAATATGTTGAATCATTTGAAATACATACGTCTGCTGTATGACGAAAACAGCACCCACTTTAACCATGTGTGTTGTTGCTGTGAGCTCATTTTCAAAGTGTGAATAAAGTTAGATCTCTCTGTCACTCACTGTCTCTGTCATCACTGTCTGGTGCAAAAGCTGTTGACATTAAATAGAGAGGGATTAAATAGAGAGGGATTACACAGATGAAGAGTAATGTCAACTGGCCAGGAGCAAAAATGCAAAAATGAGGGTATTTCTGTATCTTCAATAGAGAAATACTCTATTTGATACTCTATATAGTCTGGTGGCTATAATACTACCACATGTGTGGATGTAACAGAGATACTCCAACAGCTGGTAATGATTTATGGGTTTGTTTTGACCTGTTCCTGTGTCATAAAGGTCTGTCAAATATTATGAAAAATTTAGCCCGATCCTAAAATGACTGTACTATTTTTAAAGGTGTACAGCGCAATGTTGCGTTAACTTAAGTTATTTCATTTTAGACAAATCACTTTAAACTCAGTTACCATTACCATTAATTATAAAGTAAATGTTTTTAGATGTGATATATTGAATCGTTAAAAAATGTCTAACTAAATTTTAATATGATCATGATAAACTTAATCTCAACATTTCAAAATTCTAATCATGTCGTATGAAGGCCTAATTGTTGCATTAATGTTGTGACTCCTGCGGTGATTCCCACAATGACTGTTATGCTGTGTTATTAGTTTGTCAGTGTAATGGCTTTTTAATGACTTCAGTCTTAATGTGGTCTTCGGTAAAATCTAATGCTCTTTCATTATTTTTCTGCCTGTTGTCGCAATTGTTACTTTTGTTTAACATGTTATTAATGTTCTGCCTGAACAGATGTTTTAAGTGCAGTGGGTTTCAGTTCTGCATAAAACCTTTCATTTGCAAATGATAATGAATAAGCCTGAAGGACTAGTTGATAAATACACAAGATGTGATGGTTTTTCCAACAGCAGCAACTATTACACAAAATAAATCATCTGATTATTTTCTGAAATAATCAATTAGTCACTGCTTACAAAATACCAGTGCATGGATTAAAATGTGATTATATGATTCCCAAACAAAACACCTTTCTAAATTATTTGTCCAACAAAACAAAACAAAAACACTATTCTGTTGTAAAGAGCCAAAAAGGTAGAAAATACGTCATTTTTACATCTGAACTGAACCGGTTTGATCTCACAGGGACAGTACTAACTAACGACCACTGGTTAAATGTCTCATTAGTTCCACCTGTGATCTCTACACATGCACACGCCTGTTGAAAGTCTGCAGTCATCAACAGGAGTCTCGCATAGTCTGGTCGCTAGTGGTCGCTGTTTGGCACATACACGTGCGCACGCACATATGCACACGGACAAAATCAATGGCTCTCAATGAGCACCAACACACTTTACTCACGCCGCAGGCAACTTTGACAGTGTTTCCA
>NC_024321.1:13025349-13040703 GCF_000523025.1 Cynoglossus semilaevis
CGGCCAAACCCGCCCTCTCACACTCTCACCCACTCTTCGTAATGGGTGTCACTTTACACACAAGTGTCCCAGAAAGACACGTACACTCCAACACACTCTCTCCACATCCGTCCATGTTCGTGCCTTACCTGAAAAACACTACCGTCTCCCACAAATAGATCCCCAGCGCGTTTAGTCGGCACATTTTTGCCAGTCTCATTTTTTTCACTTGGAGGTGGGAGGGAGGAGGACGAAGGTCTCTATGAAAAATATCCAGTTAGTTTTGGAAAAGAGGCAGGAGGAGGAGGAGTAAGGAGGGAGGAGGAAGACTGGGGAGGTTTGGGACTTCTCGTTTAGGAGCTCCAAGGTGATGTTCCGCAAATGTGCGTAAAGGTGCGTAATTGTGCGTGTTTTACATCCAAAAGTGTCCGTTCCTCCGGGACCTCACCGGCCATGAAATCATGCTTGTGTCACCTCCAGTGGTGGGGCAGAGAAATCCACAAAAATTCAAACCCGAAACTGCGCTCTGGATCCACGGTCGGAGGCAAGAGGAGGCACCGGTGATGGCGCACGTCCAGGAGGTGATAAGGAGAGGAGAAAAGGGAGGAGGACGGATAAGGTGTGAAGAAGAGGGGGAGAAAAGGATGACGAGGTTAAAGCCGCTCACAAATACACCTGAGGTCCAGACTGCGTGATCCACAGCGGCCAGGGAAGAAATTCTCACATATTCCTGGGCAGTTTTTTGGCTCAGTGCCTCCAAAGACAAAACACTAGAACGGTGTGTCTGTGTCTGTGATGTGTGTATGTGTTTGTGTGTGTGTAATAATCCACTCCACAGAGGGAGTAACAGACAGAGGAGGAGAAAGGCTGTCCTCTCTGATTCACTGATTTGCTCTTACATGCATCCCAGACGCAGCCGGCGCGTCGCTGTGGATCTGGATCCGTGCGTAAAACGGCTGTTGCGGTACTCCTGCTGCTGCTGCTGCTGATGTTGATGTTGATGTCCAGATGAGGGAGGTGCGCAGGTCCTATTCTCCCTCTCCTTGTCTGTCCGCTGCTGCTCCTTCTTTTCCTTCTCGCACTTGTCTCCCAGGGGTGAGGACGTGTAGCAGTAGTAGTTGCACTTGGGGCTGCAGCAGCACGGCTCAGCTACTCCCATTGTCTGGTGACGGTCAAGTTGGAGACTCACCGGCGGCCGCAGCTGCTGCTGCTGCTGCTGCTGTTGATGATGATGATGATGCTGTTGCTGCTGATGCTGAGCTCTGCATCCACGGGAACAGTGTCCGGTACAAAGACAAGGAGAAAAGAAAATCAGCAGGAGGATAGTGGGGTGAGTGTTAGGACGCCGTGAAGGAGCTACGGCCGTGTTTCATGACAGCGACTGTGTCCCCCCCGTCCACTGTGTACACGCGCACACACACACACACACGAACACACACAGTGAGCTGTAAAGCAGCCGCTCAGTTCGTTCCTCCACACTCTGGGTTTCTTGCTGCAGTCATTTAACAAACTCCACAAAAAAACCTACCTCATGCAGCAGACGGACACGCCTACAGGAGCCTGCCATTGGTGGACGCTGTCGGGAAGGTTGTTTCGGATTGGTCAGCACGGGTGTCACTATGAAGTCTGCCCCTTATCAGGAATGTGTATAATAATAATAATAATAATAATAATAATAATAGTCATAATAATAATAATAATAATAAAGTGTTTCGTTATGAAAAGGACATTTGAATACAAGTGACAAGTGAAATTACTGAAATTACTATATTTCACTTATATTAATGAAGAAATATTTTATTTTATAAAGCACATTTAAAAATATAATATACAATATATTTCCCTGTTGTTATTCTGATTATATTTTAATCTGTCTTATTTTTGTTTTGCTAAAAAAAGAAAACGTGGTGGTCCTAAAACTGTACAAACAATGTGACACAAACATTTATCCATCCATCCATATTCCCAATATAATCCTGTCAAGAGTTGTGCAGTACTTTGTTAACAGGAATTCTAAGGGTAGGGACTGGAGTACATGCAGGAGACAAAAGACCACATGGAATAAAAAAAAATACAAACAAAACTGTTTCCTTTCTTGACATGAGACTTTAGCCAAGTTGGACTCTGGAAAAGATAACTTCAACAATGCTGCCATAGAGAATGAAGAGTTGGCATCATAAGAGAGAGGGCTGCATATTCACGTAGCCAACAACATCTTTGTGGGAAGATTCTGTTGTTGGTTGTTGTTATAAAGTTGCCATTGATTGCTACAAAACATTGTAATTTGTGACTGCCAACAAAAGATGACCTAAGAATCACAGGATTGTCTCTGAAACGAAAGAAGCCAAAAACATACCATTTCTACTTCTCTATTGTGAAAAGAATGTTTTTGATTAAAGAGTAAATCTGGTATTTTTCAGACTTTCCTGATGACTTTCTTATCTTTGATTGTGTTTTTGTTCTATTTATGATTTGCATCTAAAATAATTAGCTTCAGAGGTAGCTACTCTGTACCTAACCAATCCTTAACACTCCTGGACCTGTATGGTTCCATTTTTGATTGGTTTAACTTTGACAGTGAACTCAAACTGTGACGTCCAACCCCACTTTAGTAGTTAAGTACTGCCTTGGCTCCTGTAGCTTATTGGTCTGTGCCTGTAAACATCTTCCAAACACCTACTTTAAAGTGATTCTGTGTTTGGGGTCAGAGTTGTTTTTTTTTTGTGTGTGTGTGTGTTTCTGATATTTCATCTTCTCACTGCCTCTTCCAGCTGATCCAGCTGGAACAGACCAGGTCACAGCTTGTGTTCAATTGACTCCTCACTGTCTTCCCGGTTCCTCTCCCACTTTGAGCCACAGCCTTTTTAAGAATCATTCTCTTTCTGCCGCTTCAATGATGCTGCAGATGGCTCTCCCTTTTTTTCTCTTTCCTTCAATGCCTAAACAGCCTGCAGGTTCTAACCCCTCCTCCACTGCTTTTCTTCTAATTCTTGTTTCCATCAGATTAAACAACCTCACTTAGCTTATCGCCACCAACGTAGCATGATCTGTGATGCAACATTGCTGGCAATCACATGCCCCTGGAATCTCCCATGATGCCCCCACACAGTTCCCAGCTGCACTGTAGACCTGTCCTGGTTGTTGTCTGTTTGAGCTGTCACTGTTCTTCTGCAGCCAACCTTCTTGTGCGTGGTCGTCTTCCAGACTTCTCCAGTACCCCACAGACTGTTGGCTGAGAAAATACTGCATCTGATGTTTCTAGACACATATTCAGTTGAGTTCTTGGCACCGTTAGATGTTGTGCGTCTTTCACGTCATACACTCTCTTCCAGGTCAATGTGGATCTATTCCCAGCTTGTGTCCAGTTAGCTGGCCCTGTTGGGATTCTCCTCTTGGAGCCAGAATCTTTATGGAGCTTCAAAAATGCCACAGATGGCTCTGCTTTCTCTGTCCTCTCTTCCTGAACTACCTTTAGTTTGATGAGTAAAGTTCAGGTCCAGGTTGATGGAATAAACAGATAAATGTTTTCACTCTTCAGTGTCTTAATCCTGTGTTGTGTACAGAGGCCTTTGTTTTAGACATGTGACATTTCATACTGCTCATACCTAGATATGTACAAACTGTATATGTACATACATATATACTTTACATACATATATACAAACATAGTGTACTAACAAGCACACTACACACACCACTCAGGACTGAAATGTGTGGTGTGTCCACTGTCATGTTACTCTGAGTTTTAATGCCTGCGGGCATTGAGAGATTCTCTCTCTCTCTCTCTCTCTCTTTCTCTCGCTCTCTTGCTCTCACACATGGAGAGAGAGGAAGACTCATTAATGTTAAAGCAGAGTAAAGCGTCTTCCTCAGTGTCAGTAAAGTAACAACATTGTGTGTCACGCATCAAGAGTTAAAGTCATGGTGACACACAGGCGTCCTCACAGCTGAACACTAATGTTGGTGATACAATAATAATAAAAAAACAGTGCATCCATACAGAGGCGTAAAAATAACTCAATACTGAGACTGTATGACTGAATAGACTAGAAATGGTCTCTTTTCAGTTGGTGAAATCTACAATATTTGGATTCCTATAAACCGGGCAGGTTAAATTAGCAGTATGTTCCTAAAATATTACAGGTTTTAATATATTTAGTTTTAGTGTTTATGTTACGTTTTCAGTCATTTATTCAATTTATATTTATTGATTCTTTACATGCACGTGTGGAGCTGGAGCCATTTCCAGGAGTCATAGTGACGGCAGGGTTACACCAATCACAGGTCCAGGAACAGCAGCAAACCCAGACCAATAATAATCATTTTATATTATAAATGTTTAGAATGGTTGATTATGTATTATGATTTTATTAGTTAATATCATATTAAACATTATTTACATTTAAAAGTCAAACGTAATGGTAAAGAAATTAAATGAGACAGTGATATTTATGTGTTGTTTGATGGAACTTTCCCACAAAAGAGTTTGCATTAATAATCAATGAGAATTTAACTTCAAAATTCCTGTCATTTTCTGTACAACAACAGAACTGATTTCTCTGTATAATTCAGCATCGTATGTGGAGTGGAAAGCACAGTAATTGCACAGAAAAACATGATGAATATTTTAAAGTCTTCCTCGGCCATTCATGCAAATGCAGAGTACATGAAGTCCTGTGATGTTTATTTATAGACGCAGCAGGATGTAATTGGCTTCACTTGTTGTTTGGAGAGGGTCGACCCTCCCAGCTGAACCCAGCACCGCGGCACCATGGTGGGAGTGTTGGATGAAGGAATGGACCCACAGCTGTGTGGCTATACGTTTGGTCAAGTGGAAGAAAGTGATGCATTTATGCTGAAGATAAACACGAAAACATGACATTAGCACATTTTATTTTTAGCTCAGTGCACCTTTCATTTTAAGTTCATTAACCTGCCGACATTTTTACTTAAATTCTTAAACTTGTTCTTCTGAAGTGTTAGGCCTGACATTTGTGTTTCAATTCTCAGTGTGCATGATCCGTCATTTGTAAAATAAAAATATATATACATATATATCATGTATTCAATGTATATATTATTTCAATTTGTTTACTAATTTAAATAAATAAAACCAATAAAATAAATATGTAGCTCAGATTGTTTGATATTCTCTTCTTCTTCTCTTTCAAATCCCAACAAAACCAGTTCAAACCATCTCTGAACCTCCATGAGGTCCAAGCAAACCTTCACGTCTGCCACTGTCAAGTGAGTTTACAACAAGAAAAATTTGAAAACTTCTGTTAATGTGCGACGAGAAGAAAAAAGTGCAGGAAGTTCAGAGCAGAGTGAAGCCATTTGTTGGAGTTCACTGAGATCAGCGGTGATTGAAGACTCTGACAGCAGCGGAACAAAACACCAACTGTTCCATTCAACCCCAGTGTACTGTACATGCTGTTGGCACCTCCAACAGTTCAGCTCAGTTTTTTTTTACATATATTTTGTTCTTCCTCTAAAATTGTGACCAAATGCAAGTATTTACTCATTACCCAAAGACAACCTTGAATTTAAGCCTATGTTGTTTGTTGTAAATTGTAGGATTCATCCAAATATATAAACTCACATGAGTGATAAGGTTCAACTACAGTCAAAGCTTCTACAATCCTGAAAACTTCACTACAGTCCAAAGCAAAAATAAACAGGATTAAAAAAAACCTGTTGGTTTCACCTTGACCTACACTCTGTCCAGAAATATCCTCAAATGCTCCAAGGAGACTCAGGTCAGTGCTGTGTGGTGACCAATCAACTACTGACAGTTTTACAGCACGTGGATTTTTTTACTGTCATTTTTGGTCTTTGACATCATTGTTGTGATTAAGATGATGCCATACCAAAAAGAACTCATCATTTTTAAAGAGATCTTGATAAAAAAAAAAAAAAAAAAGTCAAAATGTATCCACAAACCATTACGGAGCCTCCTCCAAGTTTCATTGAAAGGTATGAGCAGTAACTCAAGTATTTTTCTGCCTCACCCCGCTCCTCATGATTTTATGACTGCAGTTTGATTCAAATATTTAACTTGTGTTTTTAACCAATATTTTCAGTTTTTCCACTAGATGGAGGACATTTGTTTCAACAGTAAAATGAAAATGGTTCTCAGCTCTCACTGTGCAGCTTGGTTTATCATATAGAAAGGAAATTGATTCTTTAAGCAGTAACCACGGCATTTGTCTTGCTGTAATTGATTTGTTGTATCGGAACACAGAAAAACCATATGTTCAAAAACATAAGCACAAACACATTAATGTTCTGTGGAAGTCTAATATATCCTCTGCGTATAGGACTGGCCTGGTATCAACTAAGAGTCTGTATACTGTATTTCATTTTGTGTTGGTCTGTGTGTTCTCGTGTGCCCCCTGCTCAGTTGCATCATTTACCATCTACAAAATAAGAGTTGGTCTCCCTCTGGGAGACGAGCAGACGCTGTAGGACAGATAAATAGCTGCAGTGTCCTAATGAAGGCAGTGTCTTTGTAACATTTATCTGCAGCTAAAGGTCGCAGTGTCGACTCTGACAGCCTTCAGAGGGAAAACTTGAAGAAAGACCTGGACCTGAGCATTCCTCACATCACAGCAGATAATAGATGCGGCTGCTGTAGCCAATAAAACTACAGTACAATGACAGGGCAAACAGGAAACTGCTCCCTGTGTTTTTCCACTCCTAGAATAAATGTTATTGGCTTCAAACTATGAGGAGAAAAACTTCAATATGAAGCGTTGAACAACACGGCCTTTATATATTCCCTAATAAACAAATCGAAGATGAAACAGATCCAACCACACTTTAAAATAATGTTTTCCTTCAACTCGTTCACAATCTGCTCTCTCTCTAAGAATCTCCTTCACTGATCGTTTGGTATTCTATATTAACTTTTCTGAACATATAAAAGAACCTCGAGGAGTCTCCCCTGAGTTTAAAAAGAGAGTATTTTAAGCAAGGTCAGTTTTTTTCATTAGGCTGCCTTCACCAGGCTTTTACTGGGGAAACCTCAGGAGTCAGTCTGGCACAGCCTTGGGATTCCCCAGGATAAGCTGGATTATCTGTAACATCTTCTGACAGGTGCTGTCAAGGATCGAAACCTCAATCAAACGAGTGACACTTAAATTGACTATATGCAAAAATGTTTCTACCCAGAAATTAAATTCAGTTACTGACTTTACATGTACTAAAAAAATGTATATAATTAGTTATTTCTCTTTCTTTCTGGGGTTCTGACAATTCTCCTGAATTTGATTTGCCTTACATTTTTAACAATGTAGATTCTTCTGTCCCTGTAGTTTTCATGCATGGCCGTCAATTGATCAAATCTCACAACCAAAAATGTGCAAATTAATTAAAATGACAGGCAATCAGAAAAGTGAGGGTTAAATCAACGTCCAAAAAACGTATTGTGAGATACCTTGGTAAACATGTGTACATTTTTACTGCAATTTTGTGTTACATATATAGTAGTACAAATTTTTTTTTTCAGATTCTGACTTTGAATTAGTCACGGTTCTCTTGACCAGTCTGTGGCTCCACCTTTGGTCTGGAGGTGGTTACAGTAAGAACACAGCAGGTGATGGATGGAGGTGAAGCTGCTGAATGGACTCTCTCACCTGACTTCATCACATTGTTGTCGTCCTGGGATAATAACAACCCCCACTCTCTCTCTCTCTCTCTCTCTCTCTCTCTCTCTCTACCCACACCTCTCTCTACATCCACCTTGAGTGATGGCACTGCTGCCAATCACATTAAGAGGCCTGTTTTTCCATTTTCACACAGGAGGCCAGGCTTAGCAATCTGTTTAATTTAGCTGTTCTGGAAAACTGGACCAACACCACCCTCAGTCTCTCTCTTCTCTCTTAACTCTCTCTTTATTGCATTTCTTCTTTTATTATTTCCAACTTTTATCTGACCTTTTTCTGTTCCTCAGCCTCGTTTTGGTCGTCTTTTTGTTGTGATGTCCTTGAGCTGGTTTGCTGACTTCATCCAGGATTGGTGCAAATGTCAGACTGTCCTGTTTTCTGTTGCCCACTCAGGTGTGGAGCCTGAAGGATACTGATGAACTGATTCTCTATGTCACACATTATTTCTGTACATTGGATCTGAAAAAAGAAACGTTTTTGTCTGTGTAATCCAGTGGAAGACAACAATTTGCTAAAGCTACTAGCACTGTGCTCCTTCTCCTCTCCTGCTGTTCTAGACGATGATTCTCTACCAAATCTGAACGGTTTAACACCTTTGATTGAGACTGACAGACATACGGCTGCAATGTCTTCTTCCTGTTTGACAGGTGGACGTCTCCTTCTCTGGGTGAGGAATAAATGAACACACATTTAGGTGTAAAAGTCTAGAGCTGCGTCTCAGCAGATGTTTCTTCTAGTCAGTGCTCGACTGCTCTGTGGTGAGGAGACGTTGGAACTGCTGAGGCTGCAGGTGGTGAAGCTGCTAATTACTGATGAGCAGAACCTGAGAGCTGCTGCTACAAATCACCTCTGCCCCTCCGTCTCGCTCTCTCTCTTCACGTTAATGACACTGCTTTGTTTGCTTTTATCTCCACGATCCTCGGCTGAATTCACACACACACACAAAAACTTAAGCAATTTATTCTCCCCAAATCTGTTGTCAGGAAAATGTCCACATTGTCTGAGTGTTGGAGCTTACGCTACTGTGTTTAAAAAACAGTGGTTAAAAAGTTGAAATAAGTTTTAATTTTTTTTACATAAAAATTTTAAAAAATAACTAAACTGTAAAATATATCTCATGTTGATATGTTCTATATATATAAAAAACATATTCCAGTGTTTATCCACTGTTTAACTTTGACTATGACTGTTTAAATACAAGTAATATATATAAGAAGCAGGTTTTACTTAAGACTGTTTGACAGACAGACGTCCGCAACCAGGGTCCACAAGCCATAGTTTTAGTGCTTTCTGGCTGGGCATCTGTTAATCAGAATCATTTGTTAGAATCTTCATCATCACTTCAGGCTAGATCAGATAAATTGACAAAACATGATGACTGTTGTATCAAGTATTATAAAGTACTGTATAGAAAATACTGTAATTTTGATCGCATTTTAAATCATTGAAATGACTCATTCTACAGTCACTAATGTATTTTCATTATTCTGATGTGAGACATAACAGAAGTCTTTTAGTGAACAAAAAACAACAACAAACAGGTCACTCTACTGATTATTTAACTCGTGTCTTCAGGTGTCTGTGGTAAAATGTTCTCTCTTCTCCCTTGATTTAAAACCTCAGTAAACATTTTCATGACGAATCAATTGTCCCAATGACCAGTTTAATCCCTTCTTCAATAGAACATCATGTTGTTCTTGTAGACCACAGATGATGGAGAGCAACACGTGTGAGAACCTGTGAAATCGACAGCTACTACATCAGCACTGGGACAGAGCCTGGCTGCTGCAGACGCTTTTTATTGGGAAATAAAAATATAATTATTACAGTTTGATAAACAGAGAGGTTGAGGGTTTCTATGGCAATAGTTAGCATCGACTGTTCATCCCAGGAAGAGGTTATTTGCTCTAAAATGTTACCTGCACCTACATGAAAACATGTTCAAATAACTCCTTTTACTTTTCTTATTTACTCTAAATTAATTAATTCAGATTTGTGTTATGGTCATAGAGACAAGAAGTTTCCTAGGAAAAAAAGCCAGGATCCTTGACCGTCTTGATGCCATTGAAGATGTTCTGGTTGAATCCTGCAGGTCTTCAGAGAGCTTGGGAAGGAAGGCGCTCATGCAGTAAGTGTTTCTCATTAAAGTAGAGCCAGAAAAAACAGGACATGTCCTGTCACCTCTGCAGAAGATAAATGGAAGGGAATCATTACAGGGAAAGGTTTGGGATTTCGGGAGGCTGCACTGCTCCCTCCTAAACTGACCAATGGGATGCTTTCCATTAATGGATGGAGCTTCTTCAACCATGATATGACTCTTATGCTGTCTAAAGATGATGAGGGCTACTCCTTATTGTGCACAAAAGATTAAAGAGTGGGTCATATGGTTTGTCTTTTATCCATCGGTCGCTCCGACTGAGGCTAATCTCTCTCTATGATATCATTACCTGCAAATCAGTGGGTAAAAGTAAATGTAGTAAGTGGTAAATATCAACCATCGTTCACCCTGGCTCCTGAAACGTCGGCTCATTTTTCATCTGCCCTGTTCAAGTACTACACTGTTGACCTTTAAGCTCAGCTGAACCAGTTTCCAAATGTTTCACCCTTAATAAACAAAAAGCACTCCGTTCTCCCCTTACGGTATAAAGTAAGATGAGTAGTGCGCATTCAGCGGCACAGCATCGCCACAGGAAACCGTCCGTTCATTACATCAGTCAAAATCTCCATTAAGATTAATACCAACGGGTCGCCCCACTTCATTCCTGAGGAGAAAAATGCAGTTGTCAGTCGACCTAATTGCGCTCTCATGGTGCACGAGGGCCTGCTGAGTTATTGAGAACCGTACCAGGAAAATCATGATCAACGAGCAGCAGGAGGGCCCGACATCCCACTTTACACACACTGAACAGAGGAAAAGAAAGGAAGGAGAGGAGAAAGGAGGAGGAGTGAAGGGGAAATCGACAGTAGGCTCCCAGTACACACAGATTTATTCAGGGCCAGAGCTCATCCAGTAGTTTAATTGGACAATTGTCCTTGTCCTAGTATACAGGTGAGGGGGGAGGGAGGGAGTCATTAAAATGACCACACCGTGTTTACTTCACCCACAGGGGGTAGTGCAGTTTCTCTGCTGGGTTTAAATGAATATGTGTCATGTCATACGTGGTATTATTCAAGTCATCACCTGACATTTGAATTGTTGTTGTCACGTTACAAATACAGTATGATAAGACACCACTGTGATTGACAACTGAATTGTCCAATAGATGCCTGGCAAAAACATACACCCTTCAACTCACAATTCACTGTCTCTTTTTCTCCCTTTCTCTAAATACAACCGTTACGTAGCCTGTGTTGTGTACTCGTTGTATACATCAGTGAGACAGTACTGCTTCACTGGGTGTAAAATTGCATTATACTACACATTATTACATCATGTTCTACTGTAGAAGCTCGGAAACTATCAAGTTCAAAGATCATCTTGGAAATATACTCCAGTGTTACATGACACACACTCAAATACAGTGTAGTATTTTTTACACACAAAAATAATCCAGTCCAATCATTGGCCCAGGATGAAAGAATGATTAGCAGAACAGGGACCCGATGACACACGTCTCTGCACACGACAGGTCATTAAGAAATACCCATGATGCCTCAAATGTAGTGCACAGGGAAATAAGCTCTCATCCCAACAGGAACGAAAACACACAAACACTGCTAGCCACACAGAAGTACACACACAGAAGTACACACTCGTATACAAACAGCAAAGCTTGGGTGTACTCATGTAGGCTTGCATGAAAACACACACACACACACACCTGTTCTGGGATATACTTCCATACACCAGAACTTACAGTGCACTGAATTATGCTAACTTGCACTTACATATACCGCGCACACACACACACACACACACACACACATGCAGTTTGTGGAGCAGGTAACTCTCCTGAGCCAGAACACAGATGACCTCTAATTTAAAAATTCAACGCTCCAACTTAGACAGCATGAATAATGCATGAGGCCACTCTGCTTGTATTATTGCCTGGAGGAGGATGCAATTACATTTCCCTCAGGTGCTCAAGTGCTGGGGAGTAAAAGAGAAGAGGGAGGCAAGAAACCACACACACACACACACACACACACACAGTGGGATTATAGAGTGGAAGTTTGGAGACTGGCAGACTGTGCAGAACAGATACTGTATGTCGGTGCTTTCCTTATTGTGTTGCTGTTTTCGTGGTTACAGGTCTAAAGGGTGATGTTAGTGCATGGCTTGAGAAGAAGTTAATTAAAAAAAGATGGAAGTTAGTTTTTAATGTGACCCTTATTGGTTTTAATGTTTAGGTGTTTATTTCAAACCCTTCGATAATGGTCTGTGTTTCTTCATTCCATTAGGGTTTTTTTCTTTCTGTTGTTAATCTGAGGTTCATAGAAAGTTTTAATTTCTTCGGTTTAAAGTTTGCACTTTAAACAAACATGACTTTTTGATTAACTGTTGGTTTTATGAGCTGCAGCTTTGAGCAAAGACGTTTTCTCTCCTGCTATTTTCTCATAAAAAATGAACAGTAGATTCAGGCTTCTTCAGGTTTTTTTTACAAAGAGACTTAGGTTTTTAAACTCCTCTCCAAGGTCCAAAGAAAGAATCTTTAATATTTAATCCAGCTGAAACTGCAGCAGGTCTATGTTGAAAACATGATGAAAATACCCTTGCCATACCACTGCAGTCTTAGCAGGAAGTCAAAAAGTGGGCATGTGCTTGAACCCTGCAGATGGTCTCAGGCTCACGGCTCTGTCAGTTATATGTAATATGAATGAGGACATTTACCTAGGAATTGGTAATGTGTGCAAAACACACCCAGATCTCCTGCAGAAACCTGTATGTGTAGCCCTTTATTCCACTTCATATCCTGAACCACAGATATTACCACACAGTTACCATGAAGATATGTGGTAGAATACCACATATCTTCTATGACTTATTACGTGTACTCTGATGCAAGTGGATGTGTGGTTTCTTCAGTTGAAAACACATTCATGGCACAAATCACACCGTCGCATTTAGCTAACTGTTGTTAACAACCACAATCTGTATCTCCTGGTATCTATGCTAGTAGCTTGTAGCTTGTGGCAGAATGTTTACACTTCAGCTGAACTATGGTTATTAGCCATTCAATTAGATCAGCACAGGAACGGAATCCATAATTGAACAACCTATGGCTCAAGTCGGTATCCCTTAGCATGTTCGTACTAGACCATTTCTAGGCCATTCCACCTGGTGGCTATTAGCAAGCTAGCGAACGGGGAGCAAGGAAGTCACTTTACTGCTCCATATATTGGGCTATTTGAGGGAAGATTATGATGTGCCTTGTTAAATTGCTGCTAGTGCTAATTCTGTCACCTCATGTAGCAGAAGACTGGGGGAAATCTATTTTAGACCTATTGGGAAATAGGTAGATAGATTTACTTTCCTTTAATTTGGAAGGCTAATGCGCTGAGAAGCTACTTTGCTTAGCTGTTCTGGTACATCTGGGAGAAAGCCTGGGGAGGCAGTTGTTGAAGATATCTCCTGTGCCCAATGACGGTAAAAATAAATGTTTACACAGAGGAGTTACTCAACCGTCATCAGATCAGGTGTGTTGTATCAACCCTGAGAACCTTCATTACACACTACGTCTGTGTATTTTACCTTTATTTTGAAAGTCAATTGTAGTTAGGACTACCTTGATAATTTGGTTACATTTACCCTCAGTTTGTCATATGGTACAAAAACACTTGATACAATGTCAGAACAATTAGATTTATCTAAAGGTTAAATAAAATGGCAGAAAAATAAAATGAGGAAAAGATGTACGTAGCATGAAAGTCAGCCTCAGGAGAATGGAGGAAAGGAAATAATGAAAAATGACAGAACAATGTGAAGTGAACTTTGATCTTGTCAAAGCAGAGTGCGACCACCCTGTACACATACACAAACATACACACACACACACACAACAACACATACTTACTTCCTGCCCCAGGGGTTGCATGCGAACCTGCCAGTGATTGCAAACACGAAATGGGTCAAAGTAACTCAGGGGCGCTTCAGAAGAAAGAATACACATCAAACAACGTACACACTGTGAGTCACTTTAAATAAAATAGGAAAACGAAAACACGACGTTCTGTGAGTTATTAGCCTTGAGTGAGATGTTAATGACGACTGACATAAGAGACGGACTAAAGAAAAGGTTCATTATCTCATGAAGCTTTGGTTAGAGTATGATGACTGTGACACTTATGTTTCCTTGTCTGGAAAAATTATTTAAAATCATGTGGACAAATGAATTACCAACTCCAGTCTGCCTCTGATTGGCTAGGGCTTGATGCCTTTTTTTTTGGATCGTTGGAGTATCACCCTTTATACAGAGGTCACATAGACAGAAGGTGGTAACATTCTTGACTGGTGACGGGTGATGAACTAGTGCTAACAATATCATTCATACAGTGGGCATATTTGGAAAACACCATTAGTAAGATGGGTGAGTGTTGATATGTGTAATTTTAGTGGCCCATTATTTTACAGCCAGACTGTTGGTGGTGGGTGGTTCACATCAGGCACATTCTCTTCATGTTTGGATAGAAATGGATCCTGGTAATGATCATATTCAGAGAGAAGTATATTGTTAAGTTGTACCAGAAGTATCAAGCTAACGTTGAAGAGTATTTTGATTAATTTAAGTTAAATGTGGGATTCAATTTATTATCTAAGAAATGACACATTTCCATACACAATTTTTACATATTATACACAACTAATGCATGTGGTGTTGTCCTGGACTGACTCAAAAGTTTACACCCAGATACTGCAACTGTGTGTGTTTGCGTATGTGAATGAAGACGTGGGGTTTATAAAAGCAGAAATGATTCTTTCGCATCCTTGTCAGTTCCTTTTCATGCCTCTTATTCTCCCTCAATAACTCTCACTATCTTTGTCTCTCTCTCTCCCTCTCTCTCTCTCTCTCTCGCTCTCTCTCTCTCTCGCCCTCTCTCTCAGTATTGTCCAGTCCAGGCTGCAGCACAGCTGTGTTTCCCTGAGGCTCAGTGAACAGATGTGAAGTGTGTGTACAGGAAGATGAACAATCTCCGGATGTTTTTTTTTTTGCACTCGAAAGTCTTAAAAAAAAAAAAACTCCTCAAAATTCTTCAGTGAGCAAATTATGAGTCAGTTATGAGACAGAGAACAGGCAGAGTCTTTGGGACCAACTTTTTTGTACCACTTTGATTAAATTGATGAACCGCGTCACAGTGACGTGGCGAACTCATTGTACATATCTGTGTGTGTATGTGTGTGTGTGCATTTGTGTGTATGTGTTTGTCTAATTATAGAGAGTGTTCCTGGTGTGTCTCACTGTGATGGCTCCTCAATGAGGCTGACATTCACATCAATAGAAGGTTGACGATGATGGATTCCCCTTCACTGTAATGCCCAAACACACAGTCACACAGGGCAAACGCGACACGTACACACAAACTGCATGTGCTCATACACGACCCTGCACACTCACAGTATATACATTTTTGTTGTTGTGTATCGTGTTCATGTGCACACACACACACATGCACACACACACACACCTTGTTTACAGTCACAGCAGCACCAACAGTAACAGTTATTCATCCTCTCTCCTCACTCTGTTACCTTGTTTGAATTTGTATTCAT
>NC_024321.1:13060512-13073972 GCF_000523025.1 Cynoglossus semilaevis
AGGCCCATGTATAATTTCTTTTGTTCCAGCTTTTCATCCAAAGTTATCACCTGTGTTGGAAATTGTCCTGGTAAAAATCTTGCTTCCGTTAATTGACTTGAAACGTTTGCAGCAAAACTCCAGCGTTCTTGTACAAGAGTTCCAGTTAGCAGGTAGTAGTTCTTAGGACTGGCCAACAGAAGGCGACTGCCAACTTTTCAGATTCACTTCTTATTTGTTTTTTATTCTCATGATGTATGGTTTGCTGGTTGACTATGCTCATGTCAAATGACCTACGACCTGCGTGACCTGTGCGACCTGTAGAGGAACAGCCTCCACTGTAGAAAGGTACTGTACATGTACTGTATATACACACCTTCTATGAGTCACTGGTCACATGACACAAATTTAGAATGCAGCGATTAGACAGAAAACAAACAAAAACAGACCTAACACATCTGTTTTCACCAATTCACCAATGCTGCTGAAAACAAAGTACATAGTCATCGATGCAGCGTCGAACTGTAAACGACCCTGAGAAAGCATGATAGAAGCAGTGATTAAATGGTTTTATATGTTGAAGCCCAGCTGTTCAGACACAGCTCAAGTATCTGCATTGTCTACGTTTTATTATATTAACAGTTGTTCAAGTGTGTGTGCAGCTTTTTGAACTGCATTAAATACACAAATCCATGTGTGCACTCATAATGTCAGCATAGGAATGACAAAAATAAATGACATCAGAATCATGTCTCTGCTGTAGAGCCAATTATTCCATAAGGTAAAGAAACAGGCAGTGATTTGCGTGATTCTTGATGCAGAGCTTGTCCTGTGATGACACTGATGTCAGCTGACAGATGATGTAGACGCTCATTACATGTCGGCCCATGACGTGCCCTTCAGCAAAGTGTCCAGCCTCGTGAGTCTCATGGAAGAAGAAAGAATATAGACTTTTCTGTTTTCATTTGTTTTTAATCAGCAGCTGAAACATTAGCTTTTTTTGCCCCTGGTGAAATACACCATTTCCAGGGTAATGTTTTTTATCAAATGTTAAGAAATAAATAATTTTCTCCCAGGTTTCTACCAAGTTGCTTTGAATTGGATTTGAAACTTTTTTTATTTTTAATATTTTTCAGGTTAAATGCTCCTTAAACCTTTCTGATAAACAACAGGGCACCGTTACCTGGTAGTTGTTGTTGTTAATCTGGGTGTGAGGCTAGCATATCTTTTAGGTTATTATTCAGAACTTTGGAAAAAAATAGGATAAGATACAAATAGATATGTGCATAATAGAGTAGTACATTAGTAAATTAGAATTTTCAATGGACTGTGATTAAGATACCACTAAGTACAAAGACCAAATCGCATGTTGACCTTCAGACCTCTACTGATTGGACCATCAATAAAGAAGACAACACTATGTTAGAAAGCAGGCCAACAATATGTCCATTTCACATTGTTGTCAGTTTGACAAGATATGTTTACAAATGTCAGTGGGACGACCAATCAGATCATTGTGACACATTCATGATTTAAATAAAAATGTCTTGTGATCAAATCTACATGCATCAACACAGAGATTTAAACTTCTTCATTTTCTTCTTCGCTCCAACGTGTGGTTGTGTTGTAAATGAGATGCTGTTTAGGTGAAAGGACTGGTGCGGAGGAAATGCTAATGTGCTAATGAGCTGCTGATGATGCACCAGATTTACACAAAGTATTTAAACGAATCAATAAGTGTTTAACCTGCAAAATGTTTGTTCGGCAAATTGTACCTTCAGAATTCGATTTTCAATACATCTCACACTTTTCTCTTCTCGTTTCATTTGTTCATTTTCATTTTCCCATTTGTTTTTAACTTTTTTTTTACACTGTTTCCAAACTGAGGGCAGTGTCACATTAATATATACATTTAATAATAAATACAAATCAAAGATAACATTTTAGACATGTAAGATGGACAAAGGACAGACAGAGGAAGAAATAATAAATGCAAACAACTTTCAGCAGAGAGAATAAAGTAGTTGCAGCTTCACGTCATCCAGACTGATTCTTTTACAGCCGGGCCTTGTTAACTATCAGATTCTGTTGGCTTCCGTCTCTTTACCATCCTCGATGTCATCAGAATTTTAATTCTTTACTTTTTACATCCAAAAGGCAAATCCAGCCTCGTAAAAGAGGCAACAATAACGGCGTGTTTACAACGCAGCAGATGTCACTTGTGTTTCTGGGACGCGTTCTAATTTTTAGCAACATCGTTCTGTCCTTGATCGCTGTCTAGGAAACAAATGAGGAGAAACACTTCCAAAGATCCAACACTTAACTCCGGAACCGCCCTGCTACTAAAACCTCTACTGATACAAGGCCAAAAGGTCCTTGCATGTGATTGGACGCCTCAGACTGTAAACATGTCTATATCTATACAGGGCGATAGTTTGCTAATTGTTTGGCTCAGATTGAAGGTGCGAAGGTACGAGTGTGTGTGGAGCAGAAACTACACTGCTCGACCCTCAAAGCCGGAGGAGGAGGAGTGTATTAGGAGTGTGTTTTTGGCTGCTGACCAGCTGTCCTTACAAACACTCAAACACTTGCAGAGTAACCGGGGTGGAGCTTAATCATATTATTTCTGGAAACGTGGCAGCCAACATGATGTTTGAACACATCACACACACTTTAAAACCCTGATGTCAAACATATGGTGCCAGCAACCCGGTTAGTCCAACCAATGGCTCTAATGTGGCCAGAAAGTAAAATTAGAGAACATTTTTTGGTAAATAAATGTTAGAATCACTGGAAACAGCCCAGAATCTTGAGAAATTCGTAATTTTAAATTGTTTTAAATTCTGTAATAATTGTATGTGGCCATCGGGTAACCACTGACTTGTTTAGTTCAAAGTCTGTCAATTATGCAAGATATAACTAAATTCAATGGATGACTCAGGTCATCTGAATGTCAGTGTTAAAAGTTGGTCATTTAATTTAAATTTTGTAGATTGAAGGAAGACATTTTGAAAAAAATTTAATTTTTGTCTTCAAAGTTTCTATTTTTTTAATGAGGAAAAACCTAATTTTCCAGTAGTTTTCTAATATTAATAGTAAAAAACAACATACATTTTACATTGTCATTCCTTCATCACTAAACAGCCACGTGTGACTATACCACTGTGAGGTGGAAATGTTTTGTTTTATCAGAAGTTAATGTGTCAAATATTGCCCCAAAGTGCTGCGTGATGGTCTGGCGGTTAGCAATGATGCCTCACATGTCAGCATGTCATCAGTCTTCACGACTCATCACTGAAACACACTGAGAGCTGCAGAATTATCAAAGTCGACAGCGCGTTCTCCTCGAAATACAAAAACAAAAAGTAAAAATAAATAACCCAACAAAACAGAAACAAAGACAGGTTTTGGTGCAGTTTGCTGTGAGGTGTTGGTTCCAAAACTTCGAGATCAGTGGAGTCTGTGTGTTAGAAGATGTTTGAGCAGATACACGGATGAAATGACAGCAGAGCCAGGGCTGGTGCTTTGGACACACTTCAACTTCTCCATTATTCAAACTGTTTTCTGCCAGTTTCCTAAAAAGTAAAAACAAGGTAAGACAAAGCTGCATGTGTGTGTGTGTGTGTGTGTGTGTGTGTGTGTGTGTGTGTGTCCTTAGAAGGCCTATGGAGAAGGGTGGCAGAGGCAGGTTGTCCAAATGGCTGTGATATGGGAGTATCTTAGGAGGGAGTCCTGATCCCAGAACTTTTAAAGATGAGACTTAATTAACTTTCCCTGTTTCTGCTGACAAAGAATATTAAACCTCCTTCCCTCAGGACTTTTCCTCTGAATCACACAGATATTAAATCACGTACATAAAACACGCAGCTGTTACATATTGCCATATTTGCTGCAACGTGCAAAGACGCCAACGGGCAGAATGAATACACACACACGCGCCCGCACACACACACGGACAGGAGAAGAATTCGATCATCACTCGACATAGAAAACTCAATAGTCAATTCAGAGCCTCAGCGTATTCCCCGGTCAGTTCACACTGTGAAGTCGATACGTAATTTATCAGCAATAAAGCTGGGCACTGCCTTTGGCTGCTTAATGTACATCACTGTGTGTGTTGTTTTCTATTGGTGTGTCATTGGACACTTTATAACACGCACTCATACACACGGTGTGATCTGGTTAGCGTTGTTACAGCCTGGAATTCCAGTTGACACAACTTTCAGGAGCATGAACTGAGCTCGGTGTCTCCAGTTGCTGCTAAAGAATGTTGTTGTTTGTTTAGTGGACAATTCTTCAATAAACACTTAAAACTTATTTTCAGATTATTTTTTTAATGAACCCCTTATGAAGACCAGGTATGCTAACAACTTTTGTTAGCATACCTGGTCTGCTGCTAACATAAAACACAAATTCAGTCCATTTACACGACTGTGAGGCAGCAACATCATTTTCTAAGTAGGCAATTGAAATGATTTAAACATTTATCATTCATACAACTTCAGCTTCTCTGGAAAAACAAAGGTCGATTCAAAGGTCTGTTAGTGAAATAGAGACCTTGTGAGAACCTCCTTTTCTTCAGTCCACACTCTTCTCAGACTTCACTCCTGGTTTGACATCAGACTGCAACAGTCAGATAAACCCAGTGTAGTGAAACGCTGAAGGTTTGCTCACTGTTGAGTCCTATTTTGTCCTAGGGCTCCTATAGTCCCTTGAAAGGTTATTAGTTCATCCCCAACTTGTGTGTGTGTGTGTGTGTGTGTTTATGAGAAATACTGCCACATGTAACTATCTCATGACAGTTAAAGTTCAAATCCCTCTGTATTCATTAGCAAACTTCATTTTAGTTAGCTTTCTGAGAGCAGGTGAGTTCTAACTGGTTTGAGCTCCATGACTGTGTGCTCATATTATTGTAAAATGGATAAGGTAGTGAGGCGAAATGTAATAAAATCCAAAGGAGGGAACTGCTGTGGAATATAAACAAGTCCAGGTAATCAAAGTTGTTCAACAAAGTCTCCCACCGCCTAAAAAAACAATCGGTGTTATTGTATTATTTAAAGTCAACTTTGTGCAGAAACTTTCTCTGGATCTCAGACATTAGTTGACGTGTGTTTTATAATATTGGGTAAGTTCATATTTCTATCATTATAACTATCATTATGTCATGTGTGTCAAAGACACTAAAGAAGAGTCACTGTGATACACACTGAAATGTTCTGTCAAAATAATGATGGCAGAAATGGTAGAGTTTGTTCCGACTGAAAGACGACACAGTCTGTGTGAGTGTACATGGTTTATAAACTGACATGGTGGTGACAGTTTAACGACTGACTTAGAGACTCGGTCTATTCCCTTCATATGGTCTATATTCTCCAGTTCTTTAAGTCGGGAAATCAATTTCATCTAACTACGCTTCTAACTACGCTTCTGACCATAAAAAAATATTTTTCTCCCTCTCGCTCTGTTCCTGCCAGGCAGCCAGACTCGATCAAGCTGTTTGTTGTGACTGTATTATGGGTTAAAAAACCAGTCTCCCCTCAGCCTTTAGGCGAGCTGTGCTCTGTGGTGGCATGGCGACCCGCCGGCGCTGCTTCATGATTGATCGCACCATGGTGAGGAGGATTACTATGCCATAACGCAAAGGCAAATTAATCATTTTCACGCCACGGTTGACATGTAATTTCTTCTTCCCCTGCACATTAAAAGGGTGAAAACCTCAGCAGGTGAGAGGCACAAATGTTTACCTTGGTGGGACGGGGACTGCATTCAGGACTCAACCATTTATACTGGAATTTACATTCAAATCATAGACCTTAACGTCCCGATTCCAAGGAATTTGCGAATATCAACACCCGTAAATATCTTGGAAATAATCAAGGCAATTTGAGGAAGAAAAAGTCATGATACAGTGCAAAAATTGACTGTAGCGCTATCAGATAATGCAGTACAGACCTGATATCATTAGTATTTCACAGCAGTATTCTGCAGACCTCAGATCCCGAAAGGATCTGGCAAGGTACACAGAAGCTATTTAAAGGTCTTAGCTCACCTCATAAAATCGATGTCAGCTTATGTCTAAAATATCGTTAGAATATGTTCAGGGCCGTATCCTGCTGGAGGACAGTTTTTCCTGCAGGAAATGGAAGTTTGTACTTTGCCTACTCTCCCACACCAAAGTCCATGGAGATGTGAGGTCTACTTTTCACTGTGTTTACCGTGTCTTAGTAAGGTCAACATGACTAAGAGATATCAAACACTGAAGCAACAAAATAATGCACTGGCAGTTACCAAGGGTGAAGGCAGCAGTAGGCTAACAGGCCAACTGTTACTGAGGGCAGTGATATGAATCCACAGATACACTCAAACATCCATTTTACCTGTATGTTTGCGTACATTTCACATTGTTTTTTGCATGATATTTAAAAAAAAAAAAAAAACACTCGAGGAGATTAAAAAAAACGTAGAAAGTTTTCACTTTCTTTTGCTGTCTAAAACTTAGCCAGACAAGAAATATCTGTTTTCATGTCAGGTCAAACTGCCAGTGAAACACATCTACTGTAGAACAACAAAAAATCAGTGTTAAAGCCATCACCTAAATGCTTCATTCCTGCAACATCGGTGGGTTCTACATAACATTGAACGTTTGACTAATAATTTATTTAATTCAAGGATGAAAGTAAATGTAATCCTGTCAAACAGGACATGCATGAGCTGCTGATAGATGCTGACAGAGCCAAGAGGCGTTTTCTTCAAACAAATCACACACGATAACTTCTCGTGTCTGTCATTTAGTTTGGTTTTGTTGGTGTTGAGCTTCATAGATTTCTCTGTTGGTGGCGACACTGGATGCATTCGAGAGTCTTGTAAAAACGTCAAAACAGTTTCATCAAATGCTCAGACATGTCTTCTGTGATGTGACGGCCACATTGATCCGCTCCTGCACTCCACTCCTTCCCGAAAGAAACAATCTAATTTTCTCAAGCATTAATACAAAAGATGATTTTTTTTTTTTTTTTTTAAGATTGCAGCCTGAACTCTTTTCCTACAGAATTGCTTTTGACTAACGTGGATTGACAAGGGCAGTCAGGGTGGGTTTTTGGTTTGTTTGTTCGTCATTTGCTGGCACCGTGCCATTTGTGTTGATAATCCACTCCGCTGTAAACCTCATGGCTGCCATGTTTGATGTGCGCAATGTCTGGAGAACACGTTGACATTAGCAGCCATGACTAGGAGATAGCGTAGCACTGATGTTTGGCTAAGCTTCTACTGAGACAAACTCAAACCCAATGGTTACAGCAAAGTTTGGTGTTACTCAATCATTCTGTAGCAATACAATGGGCATTACTATAGTTAATACTATAGTCAATACTGTGTAGGTCAAAACAATTATTTATATTAATAATATTTTAAATATTTATTAAAGTAAAATGTTAACCAAATCATTTCAGTCACTGCTCTGCTGCCTTTAGGTGATTTCACAGTTACTCATAGAAATATTCTGCTTGATTTTAACTACCAAAGTCAGTGAAGTAAACTGCACATCTCAAACATTTCTTCTATTCACAGCTACAGTATTAAAAGGGAAGAAAATCTATTGCAGTAAAGGATCTGTCATCCAGTCATTGAAACAGACTAACAAGGCCAAAGGCCACGTTCAGACTAATCAAAAACAATTTAGTCTTTTGTCTGTTAAACTGAAGATGGTTTAGATTGGATATACATTGGACCATGCAGTGGCTGGTTCATTCTACTGTGAAGACAAAAGAAGAAAAAAAAACAGATTTGTTTCCTAAGGCGGCTGTTGGCACATAGTTTAACAGAAGAAAGGTTGATCCTGGGAGACAGCCGGAGAAAAGAACTTAGAAACAGAGGGGACTCGTATTTTGTAATGGTTTTCATGGCCCTGAGTCTCTTTTCTGGCAAAAGATTAATGTGAAAATGTCCAATTTCTTTGTATTTCTGTCAAAGAATCTGGACAGCATTCATTGTTGATTTTTAGTCAAAGGCAAATCAGTAAGTGTAAAAGCCATAAACACTCAAACAACCAATCAAGCAGAAACACTTATCAAAAGCAATCAAGTGCATGTCCGTGCAGCGAGCCGATAACCTCCCAGCAAACAGCTGAATCTGCATTAAATCAATCCATTTGTTAGCGAAACCAACCAAACACGTCACAGATCAATACCATAAGAACGAGGGTGACAATCAAGGAACTAACCTGCCGATTTACAACCTAGCCTGTTTGTACGATATATCTGTGCTAATGCTAATCCTAGGTCAACTTACGAGTCACAAAAAATGGTGTAAGATAATTAAGCGTTAGAAGAATGTGGTCACAAAAAAGAGTGTAGTGGTGAGGTGAGGGTGACAAAGAGGAGAGCAAACTGGGAAAGACAGATCGCTGGGGCATATTCAGCTACTCCAGATATATCATTTTAAACCTGCCTCTGCACTGATGCACTTGGTTACAGTCGCATGCACACGCCAACACTGACAGCTGCACAAACTGCTGCACAAACAATGGAAGGAGATTATAAGCCGCGTTCAACACACCAGATCCAGCCGAGCGATGGTTAGCTGTGTGTAAATTTGCTTTAGTGGTTTTTCCAACTAAACGACTGAGAATCCAGGCTCAACACTATAGTCAAAATATATATGTCGGAATTGCTCTGTAACCTTTAACGCTCTATCCATTTACAAACGTGTTTTCTAAAATGTAATTTTAATCTAAAATCTAATCTAATCTAATCTAATCTAAAAATATTTTTCTTTTGAGATTTCATTTTAAATTTTTGAATTTGTTTCATCAGTTTTTCCATGTAATTATGTTTGACACTCACAGGCCTCCATGGAAACATATTTTTAGCAGGCATTGTTACAGAAGCTTTGACCTTCTAGCTGTAAGACAACCTACTTTCCTCACTCAAGCCATCAAACAGCATTAGACCACTAGTTTTAGATGGATTGGTGGGTTTTTTCTCTCATCCGTTTTTCAAATTTTATTTATCCTGTTTGTTTGTCTGTTTGCCTTGAGATGCATATTTTGTTTCTCTCTCTCTCTCTGTCTGTCTGTCTTCCTCCGTGTCTCTCTTTTTGCATCAGTATTCATCACTGATGCAACAGACGCCCCCAAAGTCATTTGTAGATGCATACATTTTGTTGTGATTTCACACAATACATATTCCCCTCATAAACAGACCACCTCCATTTGCATACCATAACAATGTTTCCTGCCCCTTTCTTTGTGTTCTAATCTCACTTTGCCTTCATGGCATTAGCTGAATTATAAATGAGTGCACACATACACACACACACTAATGCAGGCATGGACCCACAAATGCATGAAATTCACATTAATGGGCAGAAGGTTGCATGCACACGTAGAAGAGGGCCATTCATTCAGGCACAGCAGTGCAAACCATCATCAATAAGTAAGTGACGCTGCAATTACATGTGGCAATAATTGAATCAGGCCTCCGTGGTACGCTACTTAAATTGTGAGGCTACATAAGGATGGAAGGATAAACATCATGAAAAATATCGAGCCTCACCAAACAGCCCACTGGTCTCTCCATCAGATGAGTAAGTAAAATCCAATCTTCATTTTTCAAAAGGTCTTTTGTCCCTGAAATGTCTCCAGGTCATTATAGATTCTGTCATCGTTCCAGGCTCGATGAGCAATCATTGGCTGCAGCAAATGTTCTGAATGACAAATGCTGCTTCTGTAAAAGTGTTTGTGTTGCTGAGTATCAGAAACTTTGCTCTGGGACTCGCCTCCTCACTTTAACATCAAGGAAGAAGAGGAACTATTTTTTTGTAACACAGCGCTGTTGATCGGCGTGAAAGAGAAAGGACATCTGAACAGGACTTGTCTTAGGTGTTCAAGTCCAGCTCTGATTCCTCCTTCCCTTGTAAGACCATCGTCGTGCTAGTAACTTTTGACCAACCAATCAAATGAATAGGCCCCCAGGCTGCTTTCATCACTGAACATCTTACTTCCAAAGCCCCAATAAGAACATCAACCTGTTTCTTAATACGTTTTAGAGAAAAGCTGCCAATATATATTTTTTTTAGAAACTAAAGGTTAATTTTGGCTTAATTTATATGCCAGACAGGTGATGTCTGACTCGAAGGCGTTCACCTTGATCACGCCAGCTTTGCTTCCATCAAATGATCATCACATCCTTAACTCTATCCTTCAAGCTTCACAGCCACTCTGCTGTCACAGAGATAAAATACTGTATCAAGAACATTAGCTCCTCCGTTTACACCTTTAACCTCAGAAGTTGAAACAGTTTTATCTGAGCTAATCCTTGAATCTCAACACTCTGATTTGAAAGCGCTGCCCCTGGCATCTCAACCTGTGTGGTTTCAGTTCACCATGGCGACAGCAAGGATTTCACCTTCGATATCGCAAACATTTCAAGGGTGGTGCCACCACTTAATCAGAGATTTGAAGTAATAATTAACTGACCTTGTTGAATGACACTCATGGTACAGGCTCCTGATGACTTCAGCCTAAAGTCTGAACTTCTAGACCACGGCTCACAAACTGGTGGCTGAGGGCACCTGGTACGCCCTATGGACGACCTAGGTCCCCGTAGGCAATGTTCTGAAAAGAAAACCACTCAATAAGCAGTCAAC
Organism: Cynoglossus semilaevis; assembly: GCF_000523025.1. Classification (NCBI taxonomy): domain Eukaryota; kingdom Metazoa; phylum Chordata; class Actinopteri; order Pleuronectiformes; family Cynoglossidae; genus Cynoglossus; species Cynoglossus semilaevis. Next base: position 13,071,136 of record NC_024321.1, read on the forward strand.
AATTGTACTGTCCAGACCCCCGTCAGCTCAGTCACTCATATATCAGTGATCAGTTTATTAGCAGCAGTCTTTTATTAGCTTGTACGTTCAACTGATAATTCTTTCATCCTCCTTCGTTAACGGTCGTTTCCACACCAGTGCCTTTGATTCTGTTGTTTACACACTCACTCAGTTAAACAGACTGTGCTGCAAAGCTCCATCAGTTACAATATAGCAAAGTGTACTAAGTAAACCATGCCAAGTGTGTGTGTGAGTGTGTGTGTGAGAGCACCAACAACAGCTTGCCCTGTCCTTTGACCGTGAAGAACCAATGAAGAAAATGGAGCGAACCAAGACTCACTCCTGGAAGTTTAAACAAACAGTTCCTCAGATCATTGTAACATTACTTGAAGGTCCAGATCATAAAAAGTACCGAGTCCTGTTGGAAGTTCTAGTCAATGACACAAAGATGACAACTTTATGGCAGTAAATTTGAACATAAACTGGATCGTCATCGTGTGAATTCTGAATTATTGGAGGTTTCTTTTCAGACAGTAACAGCAGATGTCGACTAAGTGGAGATTTTACTGGTTTGACTTGACAAAAACAATTACACTTTATTTTACTCCTTCTTTATAATGTGTCACTTGTTTCTCTCTCTTCTCTTGGTGTTGACCTTCTCTCCCTCTTTCTCTTTCTGGCCTCCCTAAGGCATCTTTATCGGCTTCGTCTTCGAGGCCACAGATAAAACACGGAGCAGTGATTGGTTGGAACCCCCACCACTAACCAATGTCCCCTTAACCCCATCCTCAAAAGTGTGGTCTGTCCAGCAGTGAAGGAGACAAACTCCGACCCAGTGTTTTCTCTCACAGGTCCTGCTCTTGTTAGGCATAGTTATCACCACCAGCTACGGTGTCCAATATGCGCTATAGTGTACTCTAAAGGTTAGTGTAGGAACAGCGCAGTGAAAACATCAACATGATTTGAAAGCACTGCAGATACAGCAGCCATAAAACCTGGACATCTGCCCAGTTTGCATGAGTACACTTCTGCTCACACTTTACTCTTCGAATCATTTCCCCATATTAAAAGCTGCAGTGTGTCAATAAAAGACAGAGGTGAGTGAGGGATCCAGGTGGAATTTTTTTAAAATGATAAACAGCTGATCTTTTAGAGTTTGTGTCAGGAGACTTTACCCCTTTGACTCAGGGACAATATGGACTCCAGCTATGCAACACCATCCTGCTGCAAATGCTACTGCGTAATACAAGATAATAAACACAACCGCATTTTATCTGTCTCAGATTTGTGGAAATTACCAATGCAAATGACTTTATGCACAACACTAACACCAAAACAAAAGGTTCACGAAGGCTTTTCTCACCGCAGTGTGAGACCTCTGCTGATGTCACGCTGCCTCAGTAAACAGATATTATGCATCATCATTTGTAGGCAGCATCTTTTTGAAACTATCATCCATCAAACCACCAATGACTCACTGAGCATCTGCATGTGTGTGTGTAGATGTGTGAATCACGACTCAGTGTATTCTATCAAGAGTGATGAACATGAAGTGATGAACTGACGGCCTCTCTGTATGGTGTTTGCATGTAGTGCAGTTTCCTCCCACGGTCCATAAACAAGCTAAGAGTCAAACATGAGCTGGAGCCACAAACATCAACCCTGAAAACAGAAACTATTTTCAAAAGTTCTATTGTACGTTCCTGTAGGAACTTGATTTACTTTTGCAGTGAAATACGGATTCCATATTTATATATATTTTTGAATGTACCTGTGGATAACAATATTCTGGTTTAGTTGGCATTACTCAATCATTGTTGACCTTCTAGCCGCGCTGTTAGCCCTGCAGCAATTACTTTGTTTTCTAAAATCTCTCTCTTTCTCTCTCTCGCTCTCTCCATGGGTAACATGATGTTTAGATGATGTTCAGTTGCCTCCTGCGGTCAGAGCGATAAGAAGAACAGTCTGTCTCTGCGTGTATACCACACATCGCTAAGACACACCTCTATTTCCTGCCAACATCAACTCTGCAGGTGGTTGTGTCGCTGAACTCAACGTAACCGGNTAATGATGGAAGGACAGAACAAAGCAGATAACCACTCTTCTAATTAAGGACAATGGCCCTCTGGAGATCGGCAGCGGTATCGCTGAAAACAAGCAGAGAAATGAACATGGTCTCTACTGTCGGAATAAAACGATCCCACTGGAAGTGAAATTAAAATTCAAACAGAGAAGGACGGCCCATTATACTAATGATTTTTGCAAGATTGGAAAATATTAAGGGCACACTCACCTAGCAGAACGGGGATCAAATGTTCATATATATATAGATACAGAATAAGATAAAAAGAAGGAACTCGGTCTCCACTGACTCCACTCTCTGACCAAATACGGCTGTGGTATAACACACAACCCTTCTCTGGGTCACTTCCAATGCTATCTGTCTTTTCCATCTTTTTTTCTTTCCTTCTCTGCTCCCTCACGGCACAGAATTCAGTTCACGTTTTTAATCTAGCATTTTGTTCTTTGACACCTCTTCAAAGTTTTCTTCAGTGCTACTACAAAGTCTGCACCAGTTGAATTTTCAAATTGTCAAGTTGTTTTCACTCCTTCCATGAATTCATTTACACAACAACTTTTTACAGCGTGCAGAATAATTTGACTTTGCTAATCAAAACTTTCAGACTGAGTCTTCATTCTGTGCAATTTTAATTTTCTGATTCTCACACCAACCTGAAAATTAAAGAAATATTTTACACACAAACTACAAAACTACACACTGAGATCAATTTCATCATCTCATCAGCGCTCCTCTGATTGGTCCTTTTCCTACTTCA
>NC_024321.1:13073986-13112123 GCF_000523025.1 Cynoglossus semilaevis
AGAGTGTAAGAGACCAGAACTGGGGCATAGAGCGGGTGAGAAAAAGAGAGAGGGTGAGAGAGAGAAAGAGAGAGAGAGAGAGAGAGGGAGGGTGAAGTGATAAATCATCCCAGCTTCTGAGTTTGGGTTTTGTTGTTGCTCTCTTCTGTCGTGATGAATCGCTGCCTCCTCTGAGAAAAGATCGTATAAAAACAAGAAAATGAAAGTAATAAAATAAAACAATGAAACAGAAGGCCATTTCACTCGCTTTCCTTCTTTATCTAAGAAGAAGAGAAAGAAAAGATGATAAACGCTACATCTGACACTCTGTCTGACAGAAGATGGGATGGATGGAGAGTCGGAGGAGGAGAGAGGCTTTTCTCTCCCCCTTCCTTTGAGGTTTATGAGCCATGAAGATTTTTCAGAGGAGCCGGGAATATTGCAGCAGTCGTTCATCACACACATCCAGGGATCCTTCACTTTGATCTCCTTCATTTTCATCACGTTTTTTGTTCGTTATCCTTTTTTTGGTTTTTGTTATACGACGAAATATCCTTCATGGCATCTATTCTACATGTTTTCAAAACTTTTACTTCTTGCATTAAAGGCCAGTTTTCCAAACAGCGCTGGTACTTTTTTATATAATAAATAAAAAATGACATTTGCCTTAGTCAGACACTTCTGATGTTTTCATGTCCTGGATTATGATGTCACCACTGTGTCAGCGTAGGTGAGTGATATAGAAACTTATGTAAGAGAGGTGCAACGATGCCTAAAATTCACCGTTCGGTTCGATAAATAAAAATTTTAAATCAAAATTTTTAACTTGTAGTTTTTTGAAATGTCAAAAACAAAAAAACAACTCAAAAAGTAAAATAAATTGGAAACTTCTAGCCATGAGAGGGAACTGTATGAAATATAGTGTTGTGTTGTGTCTAAACTTCGCTCTGTTTGTGTCTTATTATATTGATCTGTATGTGTATGACTGATGAACATCTAAGTGTTTTATTACATTCTGAGTAGATGAAATGAAATAAGACTGGCAACAGAGTCATTTCCCTCAGTTCAGTTTGAACCCCAGTCTGGAGAAAAACAGCCTGTTTTGAAAAGTAGATTCAAATCAAGGCACAAATCAGTGGAGCTGTATGGAAGCTGACAGTCAATAAAACACATCAAAATATATCAGTCTGGTTCCAAAGCGACACATGCTTTTCTTCTTAAACCACTTGCAGTGTGTTTTCTACAAAGCCGTGGTCTGTGTGATCTATGTGCAACTCCAGGTTTCCAAACTCTGCCTCCTCTCACCTCCACATTTCTTTTCTATCGCTCCTTTTCTCAGGAAATAAGATTCATTGAAGTCTCAGGAGAGGCGTCACAGCCTCCCTCCAAATGGAAATCTGTGCTGTTTAACAGGTTTAAAGCCCCTGACGCCGCGTTGGGATGAGTTGCAGTGTAATGTAATTAGATTTTTTAGGGTTGTTTTGCAGTGTTGTCAGATGTTTTCACCATTGAACTAACAACATTTCCAGTGAAGGGATGTTTGGGTTCTTAGGCTTCAGACATATGTATGTATGTGCCGACTCTCTGCAGAGCTCTGTTGTAGGCTAATGGTAATGTCATATTATACTGTTTTTTTCCTGCTTGGTTTGAAATGACATCTTATTCAAAAGCATTACATGTAACTCCTATGAGTAATGACAGTGTATTGATGTTTATGTTTTTTTATTTAAACCTTTTTTTTATCAGTACTTAGATTAATTTCTCATTTTAAAAACAATCTTTCACACAAAATCAGAAAGAAGAGGTCAGCAGAAATCATTTGTTGTTACCCAGCGCCGCTGGGCTAGAAACCAGACGCCACCACTGGGCTCAGGTGAATGAATGCCTGCCGCAAGGGAAATAACACTCGTCTAAATCATAAAGAGAAGAGGAAGAGGAAGAGGAAGAGCGATGGTTAAAGTATTACAAATAAAGAAGATGGAAGGAGAGCAGAGAGAGGGCGATTAAAAACAAGATAGAGAAATTCACAAGAGGGTAAGGAAACACAGGACAACAAACAAAGATTACTAATGAAAAAGGGCCATAAACAGAAGAGACTGGTACTGTAGGTGAACAGAGAAATAAAAATAAAAAAAATACATTTTTGATTTTACTGCAATGAGTTGGTCGAGTTGATTGGTAAACAAACAGTGATTTGAATGAACAGCTTTATGTCACTTTATGTAAGGTTTTTATGGCACGAATCAGAGATAAATGTATGCTAATGTCTATTAGCATAAAAGTGACAAAATTTCTAGTAAGCAAAACCAAAGGCTACTACAGCATGCAGCGAAAAGCTCGACAGGATGTGACATAATCTTGTTGATTTCACTGATGTGGTCAATACCAAATTGATTGAAATCCAAATGCATGATGGGTTGCCACATTGTTTCATCAATTCTTCTAATACTTTTGGAAATAATCAAAGTGATTCATGAAACAGCCAACATTGGAATTCCTTTAAATGCCCCCTGTAAGCACACGGCCTGTGTTGCTAAGCATTTAACAGCTTGTAGGTCCACTGTTGAATAGTCAGCCAGGCTGACATATACATCTTCACCCTCTCTTTCTCTCCTTCACTCACTCCAGGGGTCACACGACTCATCCCAGGAGAAGCTCCGTCATTGCCTGACATTGTGTCATATTATTATTCAGCACCACATTCCCTTTTGCTGTTGGCATGGCGAGATACTCTGGCTCCTGTGAGACAGCCTCACGTTCAGTGCAGCTCTTTTTACAATTCAGTGTCGACGCAGCAGGGATGCTGATCTGCAGGAGAGCCATCTGCTTTTGATGGTGGTGAGCTCTGGGAGCAGTGTGATGTTCTGCAGCGCAGGAGAACCAGAAACATTACCTACAAACGTATAGACTTTAAACCTGCGTGGACGGGGAGAAGAGTCACTGGGGGTTTAAAAAAATAAATAATAAATAAATATGAGAGGGAGTGATGTCAGCAGGATTCCTTTTAATTGCAGAAGACCACATTAAGCCTATAGATCTGGTTGACAATTTTATGATTTTTAAAATATTGATAAGATTTAAAGGCCCAGAGTGAGGGACTGGAACATCACCAAGACCAACTGCATGTGTTTTAATGCAGAGCTGCAGCCAAATGTAGATGAAGGGCAGCAGTGCGACTCTGACATTTTACAACTATCCTATTTCAGGTAAACATAAAGCAGACAGACACACGTCATGTTAGCCTTTAATGTAGGAACACATTCTGAGGATGAGCAACTAAGAAATGGCTGCAACCGCACACCTACAGATATAAACGAACTGGGCAACGGTACGGTTTTTACGTACTTAAGGTAGTCCAACTAGTACAGTAGAAGATACAAATACTAGGACACTAATTCAGGTTAAGTTAGCCTCGTACACTTCCTGTTGCCTAGATACAGTTTATGATTACGGGGAACTTTACAGTGAGTCATTGCTAAGGTACATCATTGCTAACATCATCGCTATTTGTACGTGTTCTGAAGTACAGTTCAGTGACGATGACTGACCGAAGTTAACTGAAGCAACAGACATAACTGGTGAACGTGTTTATGTTAATCGACACTTCCACGAGGTCTGCCTTTCAACTGACGAAATAATATTTCAAGGAAATGTCATTCGAGCACAGCGGCCAGCCATCACGCTGTGAGTTAATGCACGTTGACAAAAACTCGACAACCACCGTTGAACAAATATGGGAGGAGGATGACTCGGAGCGGTTTTTGTCAAGGGGAGACAAATCAGCGGACAGAAGAAGTGTAATTTGGTTTGAAGGCCGCATGAAAGTTGATGAGATTGTGGCAAATAGGCACAAAGCAGCTGGAAATGAGCCTGAAGCAAAACAGAATTTCAAAGCTGTGACAAAGCAGAAAAGAGGAAGTCAAAATGAGTCTCCCATGCTGTGATGCAGTGTTTGCCTATAAGGCACCTCCTGCAGTATTGTTATGTTGAAACAAACACGTACAGCGTTTCTGATGAAGTAGTTTCCTGTTGTAATCTGATGGAAACCAGAGTCGTCCTGTGTTTGTCTCCTACCTCGACAGTAAATGCTAATAATTACAGAATTTTACACCTGAAACACGAGAGCAGAGCTGCAGTGTTGGCATTGGCTACCCTACATTTAAAATAAAGCAAATATTTGTCTGAATGCTACACTTTCATTGGTCCCTGGTGGAAAACAAGATGAATTATTTGTGCGTGGTGCATTTGCAGCATAAACAGCTCAGTGATACTCAGGTAAAAGGACCAAACGACACATCATTTAACAACTTCCTTTAGAATCTATTTAAGACACCGTGGTTCTGGGAGGAAACAAATAAACACCTTCAGCTCCTTGGATTACACGGTTGGTAACGGAGCATCATAAAATCCAGCACTTTTCCAAATGCTGAAACACATTTATCCCTCCTCCCCAACGACCCCCTGCCTGCTGCACATCCACAGCTCCTGCTGATAAGATGTTCCCAGTGGTTCCCGTGGGACGGCCCTCGTCTCCCTCCCTCGCTGCTGCTCCTTTTGCAGTAAAACATTGGATTGATCGAGGGCAGATCCATACAATTAGCCAGGAGTCACATTCTTTTGAGTTAGCGTCTTTTAGACTGAGAAGCGCTGACTCAGCAGACCAATGTCAGGCCTTAGTCCGATGTAGCGTTTCAGTTTTTAACCTCTCTGGCTCGGGAAACAAATCTTCTTGGACTTTCCATAAAAAAGGTCGTGCAGCTCGATGTGTTCGGCCCTCCAGATTTGAAATTGACTGCCAGTTTAGCAGAACACATTTCTAAATCTGCTTCACAAACATCCTCCCGCTTTGGTGAACGCTCGGAAGGAACGAAACAATCTTTCATCAGGTCAGACACCACATATCCTGAACCTGTGGTCCTCAAACTTTTTTACTCTGTGTAACACTACCAAATAAATCCAGTACCAGCAGGTACTGCCTGCCTGAGCAACACTGAGGGTCTACACTGTTCAACCAAGCACAGAGTTCAATGGAGAGAATGTATTCCTGACTCCTAATAAGATTATTATCATATTTATCAGCCAATACCACACTGTGCAACGAAGCAGCACAACAACTGGGTACACAAACACATACTGAGTCAAGAGGAATACACAACAGGAGTACTAAACTACTTGACATCTTTGAGGTAACGTTTGAAGTACAGATGTAAGGACCATGTGTTGGTGTTACTTCAGGCTGAGAAAATGTATGCTGGAAGAAAACATGACATTGCACGTTGTAATATGTACCTAGTACTAAGCAAAAATGCATGTATAGATTTCCTTTTATTATTATTTATGAAACTGATCAATAAATGCAGGCGAGGACGCGTCAGCTCATCATCTGACTGACCGACACAGTGGTAAATATTCAACTAGACTACAACGTCACCTCATCTCTTGCTGCTTTTAAACAATTTACAGAGCTTTTAGCGTCAGCTCAGCCATCAGGGCCAAAAATCACCTACCTAAGTTAAATTCAACAGCCAAACACAGGGGTTAACAAAATAAAAGCACATTTGGCTACGGGACATGGAAAAAGCTTTTTCATACCTCAGTATTTTATAGGAGTTGTTCTCGTAGCCATTATACACGTTTGCTGAAATAAGCAACAACAAAATCCAATGGAATATTAGTTTGAAAACACTTTGAGGTCAGGTCGCCAGAACAAAGTTCCACTTAGTTTAAAGCCTCATCTACCACCTGTGATTGGTCGCTTCATTTGGAGGTGAAGTGGTGACGTACATTGGTCAACATTCAGACAGAATGACGCGTCGCAGTGTGACAACCAGCTGCATGGATCCATTCAGCATTCATGTCATTTCAGAAGGGCCTTAGTCATCAGTAGACTACACTCTAATGTGTGTGTGTGTGTGTGTGTGTGTTGGTGTGAGGACTGATAAAAGCTTCATTTATCCTCTCGGCCTCTTTTTCTCTCTCATCACACTTATCTTTACAAAGTCACTGGCAGCGCAGTGGAATCGTGTCATCGTCAGGCCGAGTAAATTACTCCTGAAAGCTGCCATTTTTCAGCTCCGTTGGCTTTTGACAGCAGCACACTGACCATTCTCTGTTTTGGCCCGAGTCTGCAGAAAGGCTACAAGCCTGGAAATCTGTTTTATGGTACAGCTAAGTCCAGGGGGCGCTGTAGATACATCTACACTTCAGAGAGACATATTTTGCTCCATGGTGGAAAAGAAAAGATGAAAATGGTGAAAGTCAACCTTACAATATTTTATTTACACATAGACACATTCAAATTACTCCTTTATTTTGGGGTCACTCTCCTCTTTCTCCTAGTAAAGAAACTACAGTGAGAGTCAATCAGCATGCTGATAGTGAAATGCCACAGAGCAGAGCTGCAGGGGCTGCACCTAAAGAGTCTCAGTGATTTATAGTGAGGTAAAGCTGGAGCCAAGTCGCCAACTCTAATTAGAAAATCCTGGTGCAGGCAGCTGAGTGCAGCAGTGAGCCTTAAATCTCCGAGCCGTCAACCTCAGACTGCTGCAGCGCCACGGAGTTTCCACGTGGAGGAGAGGGTCGGTCGCTGCTAAAACAGCAGCAGCAAAAAAAACAGCAACACTGGTGGCAACACTAACAGAAGTCTTGGCCAAAACAAACCAAAAAAGCATCAGTAACGGTAGTAGCAGTAGCAAAACAACAGTGGCAGCAGCAGCGATTGCAGAAGCAGACACATCAGTGGTGTTAGCATTAACATGATGGCGAACTTTAGCAGTGAAAGGCAGCAACAAGAGCAACACCAATAGCTACAATACAGTTATATTCGTTAAACTAACAAAAGCAAGTGCAGTAGCATCAGCTCTAACAGTTAGGAGCCGAAGCAGCTGCAACAACAGCAGCAATGGGCAGAGCAACGTGGACAGCAGTTTACTCCTCAGTAAAAAAAAAACCCAAACACATTCACACACTTTGGAAGCCTGTGCTGCTTCCTCTGTTTCTGATACACCTGCACTGATTACCTGTGTCTCCCTTTTAACCTGTGTCACTAATTGCCACCTATGCAAAACAGGTGTGAGCAATAGCTGTTGGTAACGACAGCACCTGCAGCGGCAGACTCAACGGCAGAGGAATCAATGGAAACACAGCGACCTGAGTTACTATCCAAGTCCTTTATTTGAACACAAGTTAAACCCTTTTTTCATTGTATTTATAATAATAATAATAATAAAATACAAGCACTGTACAGAAATATTGTCATTATTAGTTTTTGTGTGTGTGTGTGTGTGTGTGTTATTGTGTAGCGCAGTAGTTTTTTCTCATCTTGTACTTCAGCTCTGGGCTCCAAAGCTTGGATGAAGTGAAAGACAAGTCCACAGAAAAGGTGACACACACACATTGTATCTTTGTCATTTCTCGGTCTCTCTCTCTCTCTCTCTCTCTCACTCACATGCAAACACAAACACACCCACACGCACACACATGCACACTGAGTAACAGTGTCAGTGATGCAATGCTGAATCTTACCTCGTCTCTTTGACTGGCACCAACACTTGGCATGTCTGTGAATACACCGTATTTTTAGAAATGTCCTGACACATACACTCTCACACACTAAAACCTGTACTCTCTCTCTCTCTCTCTCACATACACACACACACACACACATGGCCAACAGCCGTGTCTGTGAAAAGAACAAAAGTATCAATGAAAACATGTCTTGTCTGCTGTATTGTGTTTTGATGTGGGCTGGCACACAGGGAAAACACTCGGGCGTCTGTGCCAATCCTTACACACACAAACGCAGTCACACAAACACACACACACACACACACACACACGATTAAATTATTGTCTAGATGTAAATTAGTAGTACTTCTATGTTCAAAGCTGCTGCTCATATATTTATGTTTTGCCTCAGGATCAGCATCATGTTTATTCAACACCACTGCTCAGCCATTAAATCCACTCTTTACTTTTTCATTAAACATTAATACCAGATGTAATAGATAACGACCAACATCAAAAGAGGATTTGGATTTTGGAAAATTAATAATTGATCATTTGCATATTTTTCCCTTTTGCTCCAATGACATGTGTGTAACATAATATAACAGCTTTATTTTGTAGAACACTCTACTGTACTGTACCTTTACACAACATGAACCGTGATTACTCACCTCTTTAACTTTTGCCATTCTAGAACACACATGTCAAACTCAGGCCCAGGGGCCAACTCTGGCCCGCAGTGTAATTATGTTTGGCCCGCAAGATCATATCAAATGTGTACTAGAGTTGGCAGTATTTGTAGTATTAGCAGTGTATGTGCTGTTATAGCACATACAGTTTGGTTGTTTTGTTGTTGGCCTGTGAGAAAAGCTTTCGTGCCAGTCTGTTTCTCATGTGACTTCCTGTCTCTGTTGATCTTCGATGCCATGTATTACATGATGTGTCCACTGTGCCGCTACCTGTGTAAAACAAATCTGATTTTAAATTAAAGTCCAGCAGCGGAGTCTCTGATGATGAAGGTCCCGCTGTGCTGCCGCTCCCATCTGCTGTTTGTACATAATTACGACCTTTGCTTAAACACTACATCGTTAATTATGTATTAGGCTGTTCTCATATCACTTGGTACAATTATGCAAAACACGTTGAGGAATATTTTGGGCATAATTAATTAAGAGCAGCGTATGTGTTATTATGCAGTTGTTGTGTTTTTATTTTTGGCTTTTCATTGTTTGTGTTTTCTAAATGGTGTGGAAACAAAAAAAAGAAGTGGTTGAAATTTCAGACAAGTTGCATCAGCTGAACCCTGCCTCTAAGGCATTGTTTCCAAATTCACGTTATCCTTCAAATTTAATTTCCTTGACAAGCCATCATTACAGCAAAACAATGAATCCAACGGTTGGAGAATCCTGGCCAGTTTCAACGTGAACGTCTTTTAATCGAGGGTTTGAATTGATGTTGCAATAAGTAAAAAAAAACAAAAAAAAAAACAAACAAACAAAACCTCTAGCTTATTGTAAAAATGATGACCAGTGGAGGGAGATACACAAAGACCAACATCATGAAACACAGGCTGATGTCTGGGCTGATAAAAAGACTACAATGTTTGGCAGATCAAGAGTTTTTCAGCCGTCATTCATGCTGTGAGGTTCCTCAGGGCTCAGTGTTAGGTCCTGTACTTTTCTCACTCCGTGCAAATTGAAATAAAGAATTTATTACATTTGGGCAACAAAGTGCCTAATTATTTTTTCTTTTGAAAAATTATTTCACACAAAATTAATTCATTTATGTCTGATAATGAAACGGTCCCCTGAAGTTTTGCTTATATTGTTTACTCTTGTTGGTGTTCTTCTTTCTAGCCTCCAGTGACAATATATTTAATTTTAAACTACTGTCCTCCAAGTAGTTTTCTCTTTTTAAAGAAAACACTTTTCCTTGTGTTATCTTCACCTGCCGAAGCTCATTGTTATGCTGTGCCTCTGCTCCTCGTCACCGAGGCCCTAAATGTGACTAGAAACTAAAATGTGCTTCACTCGATTGTTATGTCTCTTCGACTTCCCGCTCAGGAACATGGCAAACAAAGTGCACGGATCAAATCCTGTGGAAAAATGTTACTCCGATGAATGTGGAAGGGTTTTTAATCATCCACATTTGAACAAAGACAGAAGAATGAACACTACAGCAAATGATACCTGCTGACAGTAACAGGAGGAAAATTCAAATGCATATTCACTCATATCGAAAATGCATGATTTTACTCTCTAATGGAAAAACGTTGCACACACACACACACACACACACACGCACCCACAGGCTTGTTGAAGATGGTTTGCAGAGATTTGATTTCTCTCATGAATAATTCAGAGCAGGTAAATTGAATTAAGACTCTGCTTGTGGAGTCATGTTGTACTAAGTGTGTGTGTGTGGGTCAAGTCAATGGGTCAAACTGTTTATTCAGAGTGACTTCTCAAACAGACGGAGCAGACACAGAGGGGGGAGAGAGGAAGAGCCAGGAGCAGCTCTCTGTAATAAACTGGACTGTGTTGACTCTCACCTCAGGCCCAGTCAAAACATATTTACAACTGAACAACTGTCATGTGATGACCTGACTTATAAACACTGAGGTTTCAGGCACATTTCTTTGCAATATTATATTTTAAAAATATTACTCATTACTCAGAAAAATATTTGAGGGTTTATTTGAAATTTTCCAAATGAAAGCAAATGGTAGCACAATCCAATGTATGACAGTCGTTCTGGTCCTCTCCTGCTTTTAATGCTGCACTGTTGGAACAATGGAACCAGATGTCTACATCACCCAATAGCAGACACAGAAATGTATTTTCCATTGAATTTTTTCGGTGCCTCCCAATAGGACGGACAATTCATCCCTGAATCTGAATAGAAAAACAAGATATACGTACTGTGCCAGAATCCTGAAACAACGAGACTCCGGAGGATCGTTTTTTTAAAGGTATTTTTAGATATTATTGTCTGTGTGTTCCTTTGAGCTTCCAATCTGGCAGTGCACTGCATTGCTGCCCCACAAGGGGGCGTGTTCTGATAAGACGTATTCTTATTCATAATAAATGAGAAATACACTGGACTGGACTTGTTCTGACCCAATCTGTTAAAATTCACTCTAGCCCAGACATGGGCAAAATACGGCCCGTGGGCCAGATAAAGCCCTTTGGGTTTTCCAATACGGCCCGCCCAATGCTGGTACAAGGTTTGGTAAAGACTGCTGTTTAATCTTTTTACTAAAATTAAAATTTTATTTGTACATCCAACCAACTGAAGTGACCTGCTGGTCAAGTTTTGAACCTCATTTTGGCCAACGAGCTGAAAGGTTTGCCCCGCCCTGCGCTAACGCGATCCTGTATTCAAATGTATCTCAGATGTAACATGGTTTACAGAGACAAGAAACCTGCCTCGTATTGACAGATGGAGACGCAGTTTGATGTCGGCGTTCATTGACAAATCTTCCGGAACTTCTCCTATTTCATGTTCACAGCTTCCCTTGTTTATGAACCGTGTGAGCCTCACAGTGTCTGTGACACGACGGCTAATCTGTTCCTGGAGGCAGCGTCCCGTCTCCCTGTCTGTCTCTCTGAGGATTTAGAAAATAAGCAGCAGCCAAATGAGGAAATGGTGACAAACTCTCATGACAAGTGCAAGTGCCAGGAAATGACACACACACACACACACACACACACACACACACACACACAAACCCTGAGTTAATTAACTTGATTAACAAAGTGGTCTGATCCCTGTGGCGTTCACCTGTGTGATGTGACACTTCCCTCTGTCCAGACTCATTATCTCAGTGTGCGTCTTCACTCCTTCATGTCGTCTCTTCAGTCTCCTGGCTCATATTTCTGAACCAGAGATTTGTTCAAGACATTCTGAGAAGTTTACAATCACAGTTGAACCAAACACAATCTGAAAGTTCGCTGCTTCATCCGTGCATCACTCATACTGACATGAGCAGCATCACTTGACTCAGACTCAGATCACTTGGAGCCCTCATTTGCATCCATTGCTGACACTGAATTGGCTGTGCAGCCTCTCTAAAGAGGAGGCGAGGCAGAGCTGATCAGTTACACCTAAATCAATTAATGCCTCTTTAACCTGTGTGTCTGTTTACCGCCATTCAAACGCTGAGGCGCCGTAGAAGTGACTTTGAAATGCAAATAAGCTCGGGATGAGTGTCACAACACGATGAACACGTCTGCCTGCCCTGTGTGTGTGTGTGTGTGTGTGTGGGCCACGACGGTGCCTCCTGATGTTTCTCAGCTCGGCTCATAATTAACGGGCCTCGCTCCATGAGTGTGCAGGGAGCAGATGGCAAACTCTCTGCACCTCGGCTGCGTGCAGGGCGGGCATCGGTGCCTGGTGCACGAGGATGGAGGAGGAGGAGCAGGGATTTAAAATGTAATGTCACAACTAATTTCATCAAGAAAAAAAAAATGAGCAGAAGCCATCAGTGTTTCAGTTGCCAGAGAGCCACGCTCACCCAGACGTAGGCTTTGGTGAGGCTGGAAATATGTTGATGTACCTGCAGCCTCTGGTGTTGGCTGCAGACTGAGCAAAAAGAAAAAAAACAACAACAACAACAAAAAAAAAAAACAACTTTCTGCTCTTGTTGGAGCTGGAAGCAAAACAACGAGAGGATTCCCTTTCATTGATTCAGTGCCAAAGCACTTGATGTCATGTGTTCACTCTGTGACAGAGTGGCCATGAGGAACAAAAGCAGCAGCAGCAGCAGCAACAGTATAAACACCACTTACACCGTGACTTGGCAGAATGTCACAGCTCCCAGCTGCACTTCAAAGAATACGTTTGCATTAGGTGTCACCCAGTGGAGTCCCACTGGCTCCTAGTTGTACAGTCACATCAGGTTGTTTTTTTTTTTTTTTAACAGCTGATCTCACTGGACAGAGCAGGAGGTCTGTGTGCTTCATAAGATTAAATAAAAATCCCACTCTGGGCTAAAGTCACAAGTTTGACACATGACAACTCAACAACATGAAAAAAAAAGAAAGATAAACACTGAGTTTAACATGTTAAATACCAAGTCCTTAACCCTCACTCACATGGGAATTCATTTCTGTTTCATATTTAAAGTCATGGTTTTTCAGGAATGTACAAACAACCATATGGTATGAATAGTTAGCTGGATTAGCTTAGCACAGAATTAATACAGGAAGTCTCACTACAGTAAGTTTAATTACAGTATATATCTCAAATTATTTTTGTTTTTTCTGATAAGAATGTACTTGAAGCAGGACTTTCTAAACATTTCATCATTTTAACATTTGATTTCTAACATTTTAACCTTCAAAAAGGTTGATTTAGTTGGTGCAAAATAAAACTGGAAGATGTATTGTAATATTTTATGATTAAAGCTAAAACAAAGTAAGTCTTTGACAGAGAGGGTGGTTCTGGTGGATTTTAATTAACTTTGTACATAATGGCAGTAGATTGTTTTTTTATGCAGATAACTCTCCTCCCCCTGCAATTAAGCCGGCAGCGAGGCTCGATCGCACTCGGCGATAAGGTTTGAAAGCAGCACTAATCCAGTGAACTTTTATCAGCCCTCGCCATATTTACTCTGCCAACACTTCAAGAAGAGGAGGAGATGTTCCTGCAAAGTGTATGGGATCGTGCTGCTGATGCTGATGCTGATGCTGCTGATACTGCTACTGCCTGTGATTTGCAGCTGTGTGGGTTTGTGTCATGTACCATTTAAAATTCCTGGACGGAGTTGTTTTGTTTGTTTTTGTAGATGAGATGTGTTTGAAAGTGATTCTCAGAGTAAATGATATGGAAATTTCCATCAGCAGCTACAGTCGCAGACGCTAATCCTCCTTCAGATGCTGAATAGTAATTGAGTACATCTACTCAAAGTGCAGACAATGACAGAATATTATTACTGGATGGTTCTGTCTGAACAAACAATGTGCTGAAACCCTGAAGTTGTTCAGTGAATCTGAGGCTTTTTAGACACTTTAAATGGTGGTGTTAGTGAACTCATCACATTTGCCATCTGAACTGAACAATTGGACAAAGTTTGAGTTTGTGAGATTTCTGGCACAGGGCTGACCTGATCAGGAACTCCACCAACATGGAACTAAAATTTAAAATGCTAATCTAATTATACATTTACTACATATAAACAGAAACTATGGGATCAACCAAACTGAACGTTATGATGTCACAGATGTCAAATTGAGGAAGTATCACTGATGTAAATTCAACATCATTTTAGAAGGTCACTGGTCATTTTAAAGGAACACCACAATCATTAACTGAATTAAATTGAGTCCATGTATTTTTAGCCTATCCATTAGACCACACTAATTAGCTACATCATCAGTGGTATTTCAGGGTCAGGACGACCAATGGTGACAAAGGTCCTAAGCATTTAAGGCAAAATAATGAATGGAACCAAGACCAAACTAATTGAGCATTTAGCAATTCTGTCAAAAAGCTAAATTAGCTTTGACCATGCCTTTGTATGGTGTTTACTTGTAGGGTAATGATAGTGTAACCAACAGACAGGAAGTCCCCAAAGACAGTCACAAACTCTTATGCACCTTTCTCAGTATATCCCCATGTTGCTCACAGAAAAAGTGTAAAAAATATGTCACATTTCGCTAAGTATAAACAATGAAATTGATAAAGGAATTTATCCTTTAAATATGAGGGGAAATCTAGAAGATGAAAAATGAAAGGAAGGAAGGAAGGAAGGAAGGAAGGAAGGAGTGGCAGTGATGGGAGAATGAAGCTGCTTCTCTTTTGATTTACGTCATTCCTTGACATTTTCATCAGCACCTTCTGGTGTGAGTCACTAAAATCAGACTCCTTTAATAGAAGCTGGTGTCAATTCCAGGTAATAATTTTCTCACATGGCCTAAGGTAGACACTTGGCCACAGCCATGCCTGATCACTCTGTAACTGACAGCCAGCTTGGTCCAATTTGTGGCTTTTTGCATCTGACCTTTCTGCTTTTTCTGTGTTTAGGTGAAATGATTCGGCACTGGTCCAAAACGTTATCAAAGGACCTGACAACAGAAGTGAGATTTGGTTTCTGTGAAACTAAAACCTTCTAATAAATGAGTGCTCCATGATCCGTGGCCTGTTTGATGTCTGTGCTGGATCTGCTCGGGCGTCTTCACACTCCCTCTGCAGCAGCTCTGGTTGTTGGTCTTGGTCTGCAGCTCCATCGTCTGTCCTCCAGCCTCTGCAGTGGTCAGTGCTCAGTATTCAGCTCAGAGCCCACAGCAACGAGCGGCTAAAGAAATACGACTCCATACTGTCACACTTGGCTGATGTCCCTGTGCTGCTCTCTGTGGCTCAATATCCAACTCCTGTCCTGTTGGAATGAGCCTGGGGGAGTGTGTGTGAGCGAGTGTGTGTGAGCGAGTGTGTGTGGGCGGGAGGACAGAGAGAAAGATATGGAAATGAGAATGCATTTAAAGAAGAAAAATAAAGACAAACAGCCTCAGTAAAAAATATATATACAGTATATTTCACTTTAATAAACTTGTCCAAGAAGAACATATTCTTTTTTACCTGAATTTTGCATTAATAAAAAGTTGAATATATGTGATAAATCTCACTCACTTTACAAAGTAACACACCTACCAATATCATTACTACAGTATTAATTGAAAAAAAAAACATGTTTTGATATCCAAGAGCCCCTTTATTTGGTTTATCATCCAGCACAGTATTATTTTTTTCAATCTTCATTTCTCTAATTATGCTATTTTTTTAGCATTAATTCTAATGTTGCTTAACTTTCTAAATAATTAATGTGAAACTACAGCTGGTAAAACTCTCATATCAAAGTTTCATTTTTACGTATTGTATTTCAATCTGCTATATTTTCTGACTAAATCAAATTTGAACAAAACATGTGTGACCAGGGTACATTTGTGAATACAACAATATCCCATATGTATGGAAATATTTAATGTGTTCTTCACAGTATTCAATTACTGCCAAGTGTGTGTGTGTGTGTGTGTGTGTGTGTGTGTGTATGTGAGAGAGAGAGAGAGACTCGTCTACCTGTGATGACGAACATGAAAAACAGATGGTTCAGGGGGATGACCTGCACTGCCATCTGTGTTATTCTGGCTGCCATCCATCCATGCATCCATCCATATATTCATCCATATATTCATCCATCCATGAACAATTATTATTGTACAATTTTGGATTGTTGCTTAAAAAGAAGATACTGTTATAATTAGACAACAGCAGTGGAAATAAACAGCAGAGCAGTTTGGTTTTTCACCTGCACAGTAAAACCTGAAGAACACAGTTTTGGTGTGTGTACCTGTACAGATATCAATGTCTGAGTTGAAGATACCCAATATGCAGGACACATAATCCTCCGTCCCAAATGCCTGCTCCACCCCATGCTCTAATACATACTATATCAAATCAAAATATGCCCTCAAGCTTGAGAAATAGAATCTATTGCTAGCATCGCCTCGGGCATAACCTCAAGGTTCTCTCAGAACTCAATCAGCTCGATGGAACAGGCTGTGTGTGTGTGTAGACGTGAGAGAGAGAGAGAGAGAGAGAGACATTGGTTTTGATCAGCGCAGACAGCGTTGTTTATAATAAATGAAATATATCTCGACATCAGTGCTCCGACAGCAGACACAGTCTCTTTATGTCCTGTGACGCCAACATGTTTAGATGATCAGAACTGGGTGAGAGACTAATATCACACTGTTGCTGTTTTCGTGTCTGCTTGACATGGGTGTAAAGTCCCTGAGTGAATAAAAAAAAAAAAAACAAGTCTTGAAATATGGCATTAGGTCTTTAACTTTATATTTGAGTAAAGACAATTAAAAAAATAAATGTAAATAAAAGTTGAGATTTCAAATTCAACCTTGTTTTAGTGTTTTGCTGATTATTTAACATGCCTTTGTTATTCATAGAATCCAAGGAAAACAATGAGGGTGAAAGGATCCTCTGCCACAGGGTCAGTTTTTGAAACCCCACATTTTTGGCACAGTATGAAGAGAATGATTCACACAACGACCTGTACAAATCTTTAATGCAGCTGCAATTCCATTTGAAAAAAATTAAAAATTAAGTTCCTCCATTCCTTTAAAAAGAAAATGTAACATGACCAATAAGGTAAAAAACTTGGGTTGTTTTGGGTTAGAAGACCCCCTGCTGGGCATAGGGTAATAATATCAACAGTGCCACTGCAGACATTATTTTCTATTATTAATTGAATTTCAGCACATATTTCAATAAATGATGCTTTTAAATTTTTTTTTTTTAAAAAACTGCTGTCATGCATTTTAATAATCAAATATTATAATGCCTGTGTTATGGACAAATGCTTGGCACTTAAATCATGTGATAAATTTACAGAAGAAAAGAGAAACTGTTTGGCAATTTGTCGAAACATTTCACAAAATTTCTGTGCTGTTCAATTGAAAGAGAATAACAAACAAATTGATTTACGTTGCATTCGTAAAATTGATTTGATATTTTGTTACTGCGTTTGGATGCCTGTCTACAATAAAAAAAAGGAAAATGTTTCAGTTGAGGTAGACATACGGAGAAGGTTAAAAAGAACGAAAGATTAAAAAGAGTGACAGCCGTGTTTGACAGTTTAGCCCCACGGTGACTGAAAATAATGGCCTTTGTGTCGTTGGCTCCTGGCTCACCTTTTCGCTCTCATATATACCAATGGGTGGCCCATTCTCATTCTGCGCAGCACCTACTGAGTCAAGGGCAAAGACACTCATGCAGAAGAGGGGGTTGAGAATTAATCTGAAAAAAGGAAGGAGACTGTGGTTACAGCTGAGTGCGTTTAATGAGTATTTACGCAGTGCAATGGAATGCAAAGTGTGAAATGAATGCACAGGAGGAGATAGCCGGCTACGTATAGCTGTGATTACACTGGCCTGTGGGGAAGATTGTCAGTATGAATTACATGTCAGGGAAATAGTGGGAGTGATTGTCAACCAGAGTTTGAATATTGTAGGAAAGAAAAAAGAAAACTGGACAAACCCAGGGAAGTTAGAATCAACTTAACTTTGTGGTGTTCCACAGGGAGCCGTTTATGGTCCCTTTAGATTTTAGTGTCATCCTAGTATTTAATATGACGGAAAAGTACAATAGCTGTCGAGATAAGTTCTCTGGAGACGATGTGTCCCCAAGGTATGTATTAGCCTCAATGCTTTTTGACCTAAATATTTACAGTACTTCAAAATTTTGAATATGCGCGGTTTGAAAAAGTTTCTGAATTGGCAATTGAAACAGCAGCATTTTGAATTGGAACCAGAAGATCAGGATAAAAAATCCCAGGCTCTTGTAGATCACATGCCGATAGATTCCTGGGCATTCATTTCAAAGTAGGCTCCTGGTGACTCTTCTAAATTAGAAAATACATTTAAACCCTGTAATATTTGAATTTTTAAACTATATACGTTATTTGAAACAGTTCATAGTACAAAGATAAAGACAAAGTTCTCTCTTTCTGCCGAGACACTGATTGTTAATCACGGGCGTCTCATCGCTGCCTATAATGTAAAACATCTGGAAATGCAAATCAGTGACAGTGTTGCTGACATTAAGTGAGGTAGCGGCGCGTACAGAACAAGAAACCGAGCCTCACCCAAACTGTGTTCCTCACACTTATCTGCTGTATTGCCTGTTAAATAACACAGTCTGTTCACACTGTGTGTGTGTGTGTGTGTGTGTGCGTCTGCATCTCAAGGGTGAAAAACAGTTGCAGCGACAGTAAACAATAAAAACAGGACCAACAAACCTGCACGAACCAACTCACTTTACCACAGATTACAGACAATAAATGCCACACGTACAACCTCGCCCTCCTCCCCCACTCTCTCCCCCACTCACGCACAAACTGTAAAATCCCAGAGTAGTCACTTGTATCTCTACTCACTGTTCACCAGCAGCAGACAGCTGTCAATCAGGAGTGAAAGACAGTGGTGACATAAGGTATTTCCAACTTCCTGCCAAAAAACGAAGGAAGGAAACAGAGAGAAAGGTTTTTAGCAGTTACAGCTGTTTTCAACCAGACTTTTCTCTTTTCTTTTCTACTGATATATAATGGAATATAAAATAACACATTTTTGGTTTTTTATTTTCTCTGTCCTTATTCAGCTTTCGTTTTTTTATCCATTCTGCTCGTATAAATGTCACTGTTTTTGCCTCACATAAACTGAGCTCATTTTAGAGAAAGACGGGAAGACAGCGACAGAATTCAAGATGCTGCTGCTGCTGTTTGTGTGTGAGTGTGTGTGTGTGAGAGAGAGACACACACACAGGACATTGAAGGCTTAGAAGGCAATGTCAGGGGTCAGTCAGGTGACTTTGATGTCGACCTAAATCACAACCCAGAGCCATACTGCTCCCGGACTCATATGCTGCCCTGACTAAACCATTACAATCACCATTAATCACAACCTCAGGAAGACAGTTAACACAGAGACTTTCAAAATAAAAGCCCTGCTTTATTATTGAGTGGTTCCAAATGGTCATCACAGTCATTTTATTTTCACTCATTTTATTCTTTAATGTAGTTAGCAGGTAGATTTTTTTTTCAAACATAGTACACACAGTACACAGTATTGTAGATATTACCACAGATGGAATATAAAAAAGCGACAAGACACTTATGATGTGTCGGTCACACCGCTTGGTGCTTGAAACCTGCAGCCATTACTGTTGTGTGGCTAAAGAAACGCTCCCGAACGGCTCTGTGCTCTGAGGCCGTTAGCACAGCAGTCGGGTTTGGAGACTAATGGCAGCGGAGCTAATGAGAGTATCGACCGCTTTTCAATTGGGAGGCCTAACAAATAAGACATTTTCTGTCAATCTATTCATCATCTACAAGGCAACATTAGATACCAGTGTGTTTCCTCACTTTTACTGGGGTGCATAGGCAAGAGCTGACGACCCATAAAATCACTGCCCTTTAGCTTTATGCTTTTGGAGTAACTAAAGATATTTCCCAGAGGGACAGATAGTAACTGGAATAATATTACTGTGATATAAGAAATATCAGGCCAGGGATTACACACTCTATATTAACTGAACCAAACTCTTGTAATTAGGGCAGCCCAAGGTCTGATGTTGTCTTGCTGAAAAATCCTGGGATGCTGAGTTGACTTTGCAGGTTTGGAGACTTTACACTGATAGTTGTAGTTGGAAGAAACCCTTAGTTTATTGATACATTTTGCAGTGAGAACATGGTTATGAGTGGATTCTCCATAAACCTGACAAAAATACATCAGAACTCACTTGTTTACGTTTGTTTTGGAGTGTTTTTAAAACTTTTAACTTTTGTCATTTCCTTAACCACAGAGGTTTAAGGACCAAATGACAAAACAGTTGTTACTGCAGTTTGAGTAAGTGAGATGTTTGAGGAAACAGAGCCTGCATGCACTGCTAATATGCTCTCTGTGGATGAAACTTAAATATATACCAGTGTCCTTAAGTAGTAACTCACCCTGACCCTTATTACTGTGCAGGGTGCATAAATAGTCTCCTCCTGCTTTTCATTGTCCTTCCTCTTCCCTGAGCTGCTTTTGCTGACTAATCTTCTTCTACACATTCTGAGGTGATTTCAGGAAAAAGAAAAATACTCTTTCGTTTTTACGATGCTATTGTGCTTCGATCTACTGCAGAACTGATGCAATGATGTTGCTTTTTCTTTTTTTTTCTTTCAGTTTTATATGTAATCCAGCTTCCCTTAGATGAGGTCAAGAAATCTTATTGGCTATTGCCCTGCTGCATATAAGGTGACATAGCAACAGCTGTTGGATGCTGCTCATCAATCAGACCTGGCTGGTGCTGTTTATGCCTCTCTCCACCTCACGGCTACGTGTACATCATGCACAAACATGGATCCTGGGACACAAAGTGCGTCACAAATGACAATAAATCTGGACGTGGATGAGACGTCAACGCTCAAGGCCGGGTTTAATGCGGAGAGAGAATCTGGCACCCTGCTGGAGTTCTTGATGGCTGCGGGCATCATAGGGCGCTGGACTTGCTCTCCTGACTGTATGAGTATATATGAGCCTGCTGGCTCTGGAAACAGCAGCTGTTTCCTCTCTGCTTTCCATCTGAAACATAAATACCATAACGAAAACAAACACCTCACCTCACTTCTTTCCCCCGTCTCATCTCTATTCAACCTAATAGGCTCTTGTCTTGAAGAGAAATCTTCAGATTTTGTCCAACTCTTACTTCCTGATAAGTCCCACAAACACATCC
Organism: Cynoglossus semilaevis; assembly: GCF_000523025.1. Taxonomy (NCBI): domain Eukaryota; kingdom Metazoa; phylum Chordata; class Actinopteri; order Pleuronectiformes; family Cynoglossidae; genus Cynoglossus; species Cynoglossus semilaevis. The sequence continues at coordinate 13,094,759 of NC_024321.1, forward strand.
ATCCTGTCCTTCTTTCCTTTAACATTAACTTTTGTTTATTGGATTTTGTTTTTCCTTGGGATAAAGCGAAGATGAAAGGTGCAGATTTGTCCGATTGCCAGAGTGTTTTGGCACATTAATGGCAATAATCTGGCAGGCTGCGAAAAGCACATTGCCAGACCTGGTTTGAATGATGCTCCAGAAGCACTGGCCCCATTCCAGCTGCTAAAAGTAAAATGGCATTGGCAGAATTGGGCAAAACTGATAGATTTAACCAACACTGATCTGTGGCTAAGTGCCGACAGCCTTAATGAGCACTGCTGGCACTGAGCTTCATTTATTCCAGCAAAAAAATGTGGACCTAACAGATATGTGTCAAAACAGGACCAATCCCACCAGATAATAATGTGCAATCTGGCAAATACAATGTCTACAAGTGGCTCAGGTCCAGACAAAGCCGTTCCAAACGTAGTTTCATTAGAAGTGCTCTTCATGCCAAAGAAAAATCACACTCCCCGGAGGTCATTAAATTAGATGACGGTAAAGTGTTGTCAGCTGACACTAATGTAGGATCTTACACTCTGTCTAGGCTACTTAACTCCATCACAGAGATCACATGTCTAACCACTGACCATTTATCACGGCTGGAATTTAAAAGTTACTTAACACCTGCCGTTACACTTACGTTTGGGAAACTCACAGTTTCCAGGTAGAATTTTTTCTTGTTCAAAAAGTTAAGTAATTTTTTTAAAAATGTTTAAACAAATCTTTAGTTTTTAATGTAGTTTTGTAGTCTAAATATAAACACAAAACTGTTCATCCAAGCATGTAAAAGGCTGTAAAGTCGTGGTTCGTGGAGTGTTCTTCCCAGAGCTGCTGCTCGGCCCTGACAGGCAGTGGAGTCTTTAATGTTTAACCGTCGACTGCCGCTGACTTATGCCACTGCCTTGAGGTTTAGTTTTGCTTAGTGAAGGCAGGACTCTAGAGCATGGAGGGTATGTTAATGTCATCTGTATGGATTACATTGCTTACTAATTCATGCAGGAGGAGAGTAATTCATTGGGCTTTCAAAGAAGGTCCCCAATGGGAGATAAATGCTGTCTGTCCAGCCCTCTGCAAAGACCTCTGGGAATTTATCAACTGTGGGCTAAATTGGTTTTCTCTGGATGCCATTGAAGCAGGGGGCTATCCCTTAAAGAGGGAAGTTCATAACTCATGGTAATGCAAAGTAGGATTTAATCCATGAATTTCTTAAGTTCCAGATTTGCGCATTGCCGTGAGGTCCAAATGTAAGCTGTGTTTTCTGAGCTGGAAGCATTACAAGATCCCAAGAGAACACAAGGTCATTGGGTCGGACCACATCGACGTCCTGACAATAAGGTAGGTATAACAAATGCTCCCCTGAGCTGTCAGAACAAGGAGACGTGGTAGACAGGGAGTCTGGGTTAAGGACTATGAGCAGAGAAGGCCAAAGATGAGTTGAACCTCACTGACCCTTGTACGGCACAAATATAGACATATATTTTATTTACGATCCACACACTGACAGTGGTGAGATCAGTGTTGGGGGATGTGACAATACACCCGACACACACAGTGCACAGGCTGCGAAATGGATGCAGCATGAATTAATTCACAGGCTTCAGTATGGTTACCATACCGATGGATTCAACATCTGTAGTCTGAGTCTTTTCAACAGCTTTGAATTAACTTAAACATTTAACAGGCTGCAAGGCAAAGAAGGGTCACTCGGTGGAATAGTGATTCGTGCTCTTGCCTTTACAGCAGGAAGGTCAAAGGTTAAACCCTTGATGGTAATTGATGGTTTTTGTGTTATGGTGTTTGAATGTTCTCACCATGTGTGGGTCTAAACCCATGGTCTACGGCATATGTCTCAAACTCAAGGCCTGTGGGCCAAATATGGCCCGCCAAGTCATTTTGTGTGGCCCACGGGAGCTTTTATTACACAGAGCAAATATACAGTATTTGTAGCCTGAATACATTATAATCAATTGCAGGAACATGTATTAATACGTTATAGGGACTGACTTCACCACTCTAAGCAAAAGATATCGTCAACAGAAGAAAAATGTTGTTATTAGGTCTCAAACTAATTTTCAGCCAGACAATTTCAAGCCTCATTCGCCACAAAATACATTGGCCATGTAGACCTAATGGCCTGCCTGCAGTCCAGATCTGTCTTCTGTTGAAAATGTCAGGTACGTTATGGCAAAGAAACTTTTGTGAGTATAGAGTTTTAATCAGATTCTTAATATTACGCTATTCATCGCCTCAGGCCCATAGTTCCTAGTTTGTATCTCCTAACCCTAATTGTATTACCTTCTTGCTAAGTCAGTTAAACTTTAAATGAACACATTTATCAAAACAATATAAATAATACAGTTTTATTTTCTGCCTATTGTTCATTGTTCCCTGAAGGTGTTTCGACCTGTTTTGTTCATTGAAAGAGTTCATCTTCACTCTCTGTTTCTGGCTAGAAGTCATTACAACAAATATTTATTATTCACCTACGCTGTTCTGTGAAAAATATAAATCATTCATCTAGAGAGCAGACACGCAGGAGGTGGCAGGAAATTCTGTCCGAATGTCACCCACACCAGGAGGGGGACGGTAATTTTGTTTCATCTATGATAATTTCACCTGGGAACATCTTATTTCCTGGAAACATTTGGATCCATTTTTCACTAGGGCCCGTGGCTCCGCTCCTTGCAACTTGCGGGGAACATTTCCAAGTGATGTTGCCCCAGGTTTATTACCAGCCAAAGGCTTTTCTGAGCAGTGCTTTTATCAGGAGGATGGTCAGTAATTTGATTTTGCAATATAAACACTGGGACGGTTCAGTCAGCCTCAGAGATGGAAAAAATTATATTTGTGAGAACTCTCTAACACAGTTTACTTGGAAGAAGCAATGGAAAAACTTTGACCACTCCACCTGCACTCTGACCAAATGTTTTTACAGCAACAAAACTTCAACACGCCTTAGTTTATTTAATTCTCCTCTACACCTAATTTTCTGTGTTGAGAGTTAAAATATATCATTTTGCACCAACTCAATCTTCCTTTTTCACCAACACCACCTGCTTCATCTGTAGGGACCAATAAAGTTCTCATCCAATCGATGCTCCTCCACCCCTGCACTGGTTTATATCCCCGTTGCAATCCAGATGTTGGATTTACGAGCCAGTAATTGTGCACAGCAGCAGATGTTTGGTGGTGAACAGGACGGCAGTCACCTAATGTCCTCCAGTGAGAGATCATGCAAATGAAACTTTGCTGTTTGGTGGAGTTCCAGGACAAATAAGTCAAGCTATTAAAGCTGTGAGAAAATAGACAGCAGTGTCTCTCACGTTTCAATCCCAATCAATAAATGATAAATACAATTATTATCACCATAACAATTAACAACAAAAAATGACAGCATATATAGGTAAATAAAAGGAATTTAAAATGGTTCTTGAAAGGCAAGTGATGTGGCTGCTAGCTTGTGGCTAGCAGGTAAATAGCTAATGTTAACATGTGTGCTGCACACTTACTGTTTAGATAGATAGAAGTGTCAGTCTTCCTAGTTAGCCTAACTCTGTTTGGCTAGTCTTAATAAAAATTGACAAACCCTTTTTTATGCCACACCGTTTTTTCTTGTAAAATAAAAAGAATGTCAGTTAAATTCAAACTATTTTAAATGTGTTAGCACAATTCTAGTTTTGCACAGCTCTTTCTTGAGGAATCCTTGCTGCAACTGTTGGAGAACTATTTTCTTGATCGTCTTTAAATTCAGAAAGAACACTAGCTCTAAATGTCAAGCAATTGTTTCCATTCAAATTCAAACATTCTTGTTGACTTTGTGAATTTATTTTTCAAAAATGTGTATTTGTCTATTGGAATATGTCACTGAATTTCTATATCATCAGTTGGCAGGCACTAAGAACATATGTGGGTAACTATGCTAATATTTGTTAGCATGTGATTCCTGTAATGTTCATGTTCATGTTGCTTTGCTTTGTGCTGCAGCAACAGTTCTATCTGCTGCTGCTGCTAAAGAGAAGGGGACAAATGTCCATGGATGAGTCCCGTGAACATAAATTCACCACAGATGGTTCCTCTGGGAAAGAGGTGGAGCCAGTAAGGTCAAGAGCGCTTGTAAATGTCAAAAACAGAGGACAACGTCAACTGGTGCATCTACCCAGGAGAACATCTACGGCCTGACTGTCAGAAAGACTGGCTGATGGAAAATATATTTTATTAATGAAGATGTGAAAAAACAAACACATTCTTCGTGTAGATCTTCCTGTTTCCACTGCTTTAGATAAGCTGTAATCAACAATTTATTTTATGCAATAAACCATTTACATGCAGCTCATCATTTTGTTATTCCACATTAAAGCTGAATAACTGACCACACTTTCACCAGCTTTAAGGCTCTTCTGAGACCTTACAGTACATTTTCTGCCCACTTTTCAAAAGCACGAAAAGTTACAGACCAGAGATATGTTTTCACTGGAGAAAAAAAAAAGACTTTTTCAGTGAGTGAGAGGGTATTAATGAATGAATGAGTGAAAAAAAGAGTGGTTTCTATGGCTTGAACGCACTTTGACACCTGTGTTATACATATAGAAACACAAGAAGATTAAATGTGGGTGAGTTGATGTGTTCGTAAAGGGAAAATGAAGTAAAAACCTTAAATGTTTAAGATGTTGCTCTATGGTAAGGACACCCCAAGGTGTCTCTGCAGAAATCACACATTGACCAGAAATCTGTTTAATACACACAGAGAAACCGGTAACCGTGGCTCTTTATCGTAATATAAGGCTGATATTACTATTCAGTCCCTTTAATTACTCAATAAACGGCGCCGGTGCAAAGAAGCAGCCACTGTTTCGGGGGGAAAAAATGACAAGAGTGCAAGGAAAATGAGATAAGGGCAGAAAGACACCTGAAAATCTGCCAGGTAATTTCAGACACAACGCCTTACCCTCACCACAAGCCTAATTACCCTTGACTGTTCACTGGGCCATAATTAACATTCTCATATATTTCAGCAGCAGATACAGGTATCTAACAGGGTCAGGTCTGCTGTCCAGGTTTTTCACTTTGGGAGAGGTTTGCTGCTGCTGTCGTGCTCTTCTACCTGCCGGGTAATAATAAAGGCTGTAATGTGGCCTCGAAAGGAATTTATAGAGGAAAGGAGGAGGAGGTGCAGGAGGTAAAGGAGGAGGAGGCGGAGGAGGAGTGAAGGGCTCCTGAGGACAGCTCAAAGATAAATCAGCTAAATGAACAAGGGGACAGCGACCTATGGGACTACAGGAAGCTTTTATCAAAGCTGTTCATCTGAGGAGATGCAAAAAAAAAAAAAAACACAAAACAAAAAAACACAAGGATAGGATTTCCTTAAAACAAGACGCAGTAAAGCTGCAGTGTGTCACTCTTGTACATAAACAGATATGATATAGAGTCAAAACAGTGTCAATAAGTCAGGAGTGAGCTGATCAGGTCGGTCTGTGTTTGTCAGTAAATCTTTATTTAGATTTAATGTTCCCCAGCAACACTTCTACTCTACTGTTATATTGGTGACATACACCACAGTGTGTATCCTCACAGCACATGTGCAGTACAGGGGGTCCTCTGTGACTTCCTCAACCTGCGACGGTTTGTGGTTACATCGCCATCTCCAATAAATGTATCTGGAAAGTCTTGTTCCAGCATTCCGATGTATGACGTTTAAACAAATTTCTCATTGGAACTAGCGGACGATGATGATGTCATCACGCGGAATGCGTCTGTTTACATTCAGCGGTTGCAGGCCTTACATTGGGTTTTGCTACATTTGTTTTTTTCATTTGTCTTCTTTTTTTTCCACTTCATTATGGCTCCCAGTTTGTCAGTCAGACTTTTCTGATGTTTCTATGTTGTACATCATGATGTTACCACTGTGTACGCTAACAGGTGAGTGACCTACGCTAACAGGTGTACAGTATGTGAGTTCTGACTACAGTGACAATCGAGTTATGTCGCACCGTAGGAATGGACTTCTGATGTAGGTCAAGGGCCACCCGTATATATCCTGAACATCCTGAATTCTCCGTCACATGAACACAAACACCAGGTATTAACTATTGTGCTGTAGCAGCTTTAAAACTGGATGGGTCGTTTAAAGCCCTCTCACCTGGGAAGTGTCTTCAGTCCAACTGAGTCTTTGAAGCCATATGTCCTCTCTGGCAAGACTGTGTACATTTTAATCCTCAAAGAGCGTCCTTTGTCCTTAAGGTGAAGACTAACGACTGAGTCCTGGCCTGAAGAGTTGGCTCTGCTAAAGTTGCATACTGCAGCTTTACTGTAAGTTCTCCACATTTGTAATCAATGGTGTTTTTAAACACACACAGCCTTTTCAGATCATCTCTCTACCTCTGACAATCAATTTGCAGAGAAGAGACTCTGCCATTTCAGGTGCCAGTGAAGTGGAAGTAGATTTCCCAAACCCTTGGCAGCGACTCTTCTCTAAAGCTGGCTCACTCGTCAGGTAAACACTTTTATGCATACCCCCAAAAACATGATTTCACAAACTTAAAACTGATGTTTATAATCACAGAGGCAAACAGTAATTACCTGAGATAACCCCCACACATACCATACCAACTCCAAGTTGGTGTAGTTTGGATATTATTATTATTTATATTGTCGTTGGGTGTTTTTTAAGTATTATTATTATATAACTTGGTGTCTACATCACCAAGAGATGAGTTTAATGAGGATAAAAAGTGTAGGATAACCTTATGTTTTGACCTGAAATCACTATAATCGGGGGCAACAATAATATTTTTCACTCCTACTGTAACGAAGTGTGGACACAGTGAACCAGTGATCAGTGCTCTGGCATTACAGCGACAGAATCACCAGCTGTTTAGGGTTGGTTTTCTCTGAATCCTCCACTTTCTTCCCACGGTACAAACACGTACAGAATTAGGTTAATTGTTCAATCACCAAATGATGAATTCCACCTACGGCTGATTGCTGATTCTGAGCTTGGTGTCTGCCCCGTCTGGCAGCAGGTGGAACTGAGCTTCAGACCACACAATAATTAGGAGGAAAAGAACAGCAGGCCATGAGAGTGTCACGCCAGCTCATCAGTGTTACTCCTCCCAATCTGTCCAAACCAACCCACCCTGCAGGAAGAGTCCTCCTCCTCCTCCTCCTCCTGCTCCTCCTCTGTCCTCTCTGAGAATGAGTGCATGTTGTGGTGGAATTTGATGCAGGGACGTGTCAGGCTTTAATCTCTGAAATGACGACTTAATTTTACATTTAATTTAAGCATTAGAGCATTTGTATCACGTGTCCCAAATTATTGGTCAATCTGAATTTTATGCACAAGTTTGTACTGTGCAAATTTACCACTTGATCTAACAAAACCTCTACTGGGATATGTATTAGGGCAGTGACATAACATTTCGTCATTGCATCGTCATGATGGCACCAGTTGGTGTCTCCGAGAAGCAGACAAAACGTTTTTTATCCCATGTATGTTGGCATTCTTGATCACACCTGTGATTGGCTTACGCTAACATCTTATCGCTCTCACTGGGAGATGATACAACAACTGACTGCCGCGTTCTCTCGGTTAGCAAAAGTACACTGTGAAACATGAAGAGCACCCAAATTCTGGAACAAAAGAATAAAATCACAAAACACACAAACAAAGAAAACTAAACCCCAACCATTTCTAAGCACAGGTATGTGAAGGCCTGACACAGAGAGTGGACTGACAGAGACACTGAGGGAGAGACTTATATATATAGACTGCAGGTAAACAGGTGTGAGGAATGAGCTGATTGCCAGGGAGGTTTGCAGGAGGGAAACACAGGAGGCAGGTGTCAGTGGTGAAACTAACGATGGGAGAGACAGGAAGCAGGGAAGGGCAAACAGACATGACAGGTTACTCTTGTAATGTGTTACTTGTTACCTGTAACGAACAGCTTTTCCACACACGTGTCATCGAGGTGATTCCTAACAAAGTAATTAAGACACCACAGTCAGTGAAACTGTTTGAACTTCCAAATGAAGACAACATCAAGTCAAATTTCTGAATTTGTGAACGGACTTTGGTGCAGGAGTGAGGCTCGTCCACTGTTCATGTGAATATACTTTAAATGATGAAATAATATTCACTAGAGTAGTAACTGTAAGTAACACTGTTTTTGGCATTGGCTGTAATTCTTCCAATTGTTATTACATTTCACTCATGATGAAAAGTTTCCTGATGTGGTCTGCTGCCTGTAGACGTATTGAGGCTGCGTTCCTCCACTGTGCTGAACCACCAGTTGGAAGAGATCAAGAGTTGTAGTGTTTCTGGGCTTCACTTCAACTGGCTGATTCATTTTCTCCATCAGACGTTAACGTCCTCTTGGTTTTTTCCATCACCCGGCTCACATTACATCAATGCTGACGCCTGCGTGGCGTCACAGTCTGATTTATTCATAACCGAATGAGATGTTATCATTCACCCAAACACCTGGCCTTCGTTTGTCACATTAGCATGCGTCCGTGCACGTTATCTGTCGTGAAGAAAACCCCTGGAATTTTCAAGTGTCACTGAAATGATTAGATTTTTTTTAATATCCTTAGCTGCATTCAGCCGAGGGATAACGCAGATGGGAAAAGCTGGTATAATAATGTGCAATCATGTTTTTTCCTTTTTTTAAAATGCTGACATGAGAGGTGGGTGTTATCACTGCTGATCCTCCGTAATTGTATTTCATAGCTCAGAGGTACAAACAGTGACAGCAGAGGACAGCGAAGTGGCAAATGACTGTGTCGAAGGTGCAGAAATAACACAATCTTCAGTGATTAAAAGGTCCAACTATTGTATTTTTTAAAAAGTTCTGTATTTATTATTGTAGTTCAAATTTTGCTGTGCTTTTCAATAATATAATTAAGATAAAGCAAAGTAAATGTAATTGTCCACACATTGTCTTGGCTTAGATCACGTTTTAACAGAAGCTTAAAATTTACATTTAAATTTGCGGGAAAAAGATTCCCTGCCCCCTGGAAGAGAGCAACCTGCTGACCATAAATGTTTTAATTTATCTCTATTTTCACTTTTCTACCAAGAAAAAAGGAAGTGTCAAAACAATTTCACACCAAACCCAGTTGTGTCAAGTCCTGATACCTTCACATAACTGGCGCCCTCTCCCCGGGGGCTAATGCTAGTGCTAACTATCCTCATAATTAAGTGTGACCAGTATGTCTTGGCTCCCATTTTAAATAAATCCTTGAGACGTTGGAAATATTTTGACAGTGGCATCAATTCATGTAAAAATGTATCTCTTGTATTTGAACATTTCCACTGACAGACGAATTATACAAGACACATGCAGCCTTTACAGGCTGAGAAGCTGAGACTTAAGGATTAGCCACGAAATCTTGCAGACGAAGCGTTCACTACATTTACTAACGCTAACCCTTGTGAGTCACTTTCCAGAATATTTATGGAGAAACATTGTAAGAAATAGGTGTAGTCTTCTGGTGAGGATACCTAGAAGGTTGGGCAACAGCCACCAGAGGGCGCTGTAATACTGGTAGCAAAAACACAGGTCCTTTTTTTTGCTTCTATTTAACAAGAGTAATGATTTTTGAAAACTCTACAGGATTATCATCAACATTTCTTTAATTACAACATGTGATGTTGTTGTAATTATGGTATTACTAAGAAAAACAACTGATTAATGGTTTCAATGTGGGATTTGAGAACAGACCTGGAAAAAACTATTGTTTTTTAAAAATATTTTTGTAGTATTTTATAAGCATGTGTGTTCTTGGAAGAAAGTTTTTCTGTGTGTCTAGGGCTAAACTCGAGGCAACAACGACAGCAGGAGATTACCTTTGTGTTAGCAGCGGGGGGGAGGGGAGGAGGCGGAGGGGCAGAAAGGTGTTTTAAGGTCACAACTGAATCAGAGGCGTTTCTGGTTGATTCAGAGTGGTTTGAATAGGGAGCATAAATCACACGCACACCCCAAGGAGGGTTCATTACCTTGAAAATAAAGCTTTTACCGCTGATTGCGTTCGGCTCCTGCAGCCACACGAGCCTTCAGAGTCTCTTTGCTTCATCCTTGTTGTGTTTACAAGAAGAAATATCTAACGTGAGCTTTGCTAAGGTACTGATGTCACATCTCTGCCTCTCTAAATGACACAACTCAGACCACTTTTTAAGGCATCCTGTGGTTAAAATTCAGAAGGAGTACAATGTAATTTCCTTTTTGCCGAGTCATGTCTCAAATGCGAGGGGAAAAATGGCGCCTTGGTAACAGACATGACGCATAGTCCGCGTTAGTATGCTGGACAGAAAACACCAAAAGAGCAGCTTAAAACTATTCCCACTAAGAAACGTCCTCACCTTGTGTCTTTTACCTCCTCTCCTCCTCCCTCTGTAAATCTCTGAAAGCCTCAGCTCCAGCCTTCCATTTTAAAATCGGAGGGCGATTGCTGACATCTGTGCTCGCAGCGACGTATCACTGTGTTGTCTCAATGGCTACAAATCAATCTGTGAGCCCGGACAGCCTCCGCAATGCAGGCACGCGGCTCCCTGGTTTGTTGGCCGGGGCTGTAAGTGCAGTTTGTTGTTGCGAGCTGCCCAGTTTGTCAGGGTTTAAGAGGAGAGGGAGGTACAGCCTGGATCAAAGAGGGAAACAAATGAAAAAGGTGCCGGTATGTTATCAATCTTTAACATAAACGTACATTAATACCGAGCTCAGGTCGGACTTGTTTCCATCCTCAGTAGAAGATAGATGGTTTGATGCATACATCTGTGCAAATTTAGATGTTTCAGATGAATTAGTCCACATTTATCAACATTACATTTTGGTCACATGGCGTCTGTGGCTACGTCTACTTACTTCTGTATGATGAGAGATTCGTTAGTATCTGTTTCCCATCAAAAGGCACAGAGGTTTTTAAAGTGGTAGGTCTGTGTTACTGATACACATTAGCCTAGCTAAGTCTACTGGGAGCGTCAGGGGTCAAATAAAGCTATTTGATAAAAATGTGATCAATCTATTACAAATCCTTTAATTAACGAGTCATTTTTACATGCACCAATAACAGGCAGAGGAGCTAATAACAGTGGTCATCTGATGATCATTGCCTCCCTGGACAGTTCTCCAGTCCATCGTAGGGCCACATATAATAATAATAATAATAATGTATTATTATTTCTACAGACACGTGGGACTTGTAAGAGGCAGGACTGAAAAACAACCAAACTAACTCAGCTGTCAAAAGCAATGTAAGTCTTTCCGACGTGTTTAAAAACCGTCAGGGGCAGGTGTGAGCTCAGGTCAGGGAGGAGGAGAAAGAGGAGGAGGGAAGGAGGTGCAAGCTTCTGATCCCTATTAACTCAGAGATACGTGTGAGGCACTGCAGGGTGAGGAAGTTAAGAAAGAAACCGAAGAAGAAAACAAGCTGAAAAAGATTCACCAACGAAAGAGAAAGTTGTTTGAATTGAATTCTACTTTTTATTGGTCTGTGTTTGTAAGATTGTCAGTGTCTGTTGTAGCTGGTGCTCATACTAATGTATCCAAGAACAGTTGTACTTTCTTGTTGAAAGGCAAGAGTACCAACCACATGAGAATGTATTTAGCCCAAATGTAACACCAAAAAAAAAAATGAATTAAAACATGGCACAATCAGTGTTAAAGATATTAAATGAAGCTTTTATAAGAGTCCCTGTTTACTGTGTACTTTTGGACAGTAGCACCAAAACACTACATCCGTCTCTTATTGACGTTCTGTGTCGTTTGAGCAGCTGATCGCTGACTTTGCTTCATCTCATTTGAAAGTAAGCAGTTTGCCGGAGGTCTTCCTAATCAAGTCACTGACTAAACCCGACTGAACAGACATGTTGCCGACAATGACTTTGCACGTTTATGTCAGGCCTCTGCAGCCATTTGTCGTTTGCCTGCAGCTGCCTCATTTGTCTGTTCTGGTTTTTCCGACAAGAAACCAAATGAGAAATCAGGCTTTTTACCTCGAAACCAAGCAAAAGACATTCAGTTGTTCCGGAGGCTGCAGCTTCATGAGAGCATGTTATTACTGTGATCATCTGGAGACCCATCTGAGACTCTCCATTTTCTCTCTCACTGTGTTTTTAACAGATCTGGCATTGTAAAAGTTTTACTGTGGTCCTCTCCAAGAGATGCGACAAAGAACAAGTTTAGCTCTAACTTTACCAGTTAGGTGAAACAACACAGCTGCTACTTTACATGTGGTGAATAAGGCAAGAAAGACATTTGGCTTTTACGTACATTTGACGGCTCTGTGGTTTTATGATAAACACGAAATACGAGTGATTTTGAGGCCCAGGGAAGAAAATCTGTTGAAGTTTAAAATACTTCTTCAGGTAAACCTGTTGTTTAAATCCTTGACTGAGCAATGCTTTTCTGAAACACTTGTATATTTGCCAAAAGATTTGTTTAGACCGAACATGTCATATTGTTGTTGTTTTTCTTTTGTTTAAAAGTTTTCCAGCTGAAAACTGTTGTTTGTCGATTTTAGTCCAAAGTCCATGGGGAGAAACTGTGATTTTACCTCCCAGCACACTGAAGTTGTTGTTGTTCCACTGTGACTGTGTTCTTTTGTAGTATTATACAATTAAAATGCATCTACAATAGTGGCTAAGATGTACCACTTGAGGCAGCAGTAAACTAGCAGCTCATGTGTCCTTGTTAGCTCATAAACACCAATTTTCTGTAGGGAATTTAGTAGAAGTAACAGTAATTTTTATTTATATATATATATTTTTTTAAATAGACTGTGAAACAGATATATAAAAAAGCATAGCAGTACAGCTTTATATCAGGTCACTAAAATAGTCTTTTTTTCTCTATGTTTTTTTCCATATCTGCATGTGTTGCTTCCAATAAGAGCTAGCTTCCATCTCTTAGCTAACACGATATGTGTCCCTTCCTGGACCAAACAAGAAAAAAATACATTAAAATGGAACTATCCCTTGGCAGTCTGACCAGTCATAGATGAAGCTTCAAATCCAGGGTCATATCCTCCTCTGTGAGGGAGGACGTCTCAATCTCCAGCCTCAAATTGACCATAAAAGCAGCGAGCACCTCGTAAGTTCACATTAAAATATTACTCGTGTTGGGCCTCCTGGCAGGGAAAACGGTGACCTTAATCTACAAGTGGAGGTCACTCTCTGACAACACACACAAAGATACCGGCACACACTCCCACCGAGTGCCGCACACACAAACATGCACACAAATCCTGAGCGAGAACTCATTCCACACTCAATAAGTGCTTGTGCGGCCAGGCAGACAAACCCCTCTCACAATTTAACCTGTCAAAAATGGTTTTGTTGGGGCTAAACAACCTCTCTGCAGCTGTGCCCCCACAGTGGCAGCCAGCTGGAGCTGTGCACCAACAATCCATCCACTTCAACATGCTGCATATTGCGGGTTCTGCCTGTGTGACCCACTGGAGGAGAACTTACAGTAGGACACCCAACTCTGGGCTGATCCCATGTCACAGCTGACAACTCTACACCTTCAGAATATGGGATATGGTGTTATTATTTAACCACTAAATCAAATCATTCTGTTTATGGAAAATCAACTTCTATTACAAAATGACATCAAATTTGAAATTGTAACATCATCTGAACTCCAAGGTGATGATGGGATACCTTAACTGTCTGGAGGTTGCAGTCAGTTTCCACTGCAAACTGGAACAGTTTTGATTTTGAATTCACACCTGCTGCTCACCTTCACTGGTCAGCCACATAAACTAAGGGATTTTGACTGTGGGGCTGAACCAAAGTAAAGCTAATGACTCATGAGTACATAAGAAAAAAACTTTGACCTTCTTGGGTTAGGGAAAAATCTGTGCATCCAAACCTGAGACCTTCATTGTGTCCTTCACAGTGGTAAACGTTGTCTACAACTCAATTAAGTCTTGGTTTAAAACTGGTGAAACCTCAATTTTTAACTCCTGTCAGATACATTCGACATTAGCTAGTGGGCTATAGCCATTAGCGGTTCCTTGAAAGAAAAGCTAATCCTCATCATGATCGTTGCTTCCATTGAGTTATGGATAGTGCTAAATGTGTTAGCAATGCTACCCAAACAGAGATAGCTTTGCAACCATTTTTTTCCCCTTAGCATTTCATGTCCTGTAGACATTTTTCAAAGCTGAGGTCGATTTCCCACAAAACGGAATTTGTGATCTATGGAACGCGACCTTAAAAAATACCAATATAGAACAGAAATGCCTTACAGAAATGCTTACTGATGTAATGAATCAAGTGAACTGTAGCTTTAGTCCCGCAGACGTCTTTACAACCTGCAGAGCTGCCCCCTGGTGGCCATCTGCTATCTCGCTTTCACTAGGACTATCTCTTATGATCTACACTGTGAGTGTGGTGAATAAAATAGAATGTGTGAATTTCTGTGTGTGTTGGTGTGTGTGTGTGTCTGGCATGCAGATATAATCTGCTCTGCTTCATAGATTTCCCAGCAGAGCCAGGCTGTGGTGTCATACTGCCCCACTCACAGATCAATAGCCGTCCTCTCCAACACGCCAGCCTTTTATTTATGTCAGCCTCTGGACTTCTTTATGTGGACAGGTCAGAGTGAGTGCTGTCCTCAAACAGCTTACTGCAGCACTCTGGCCCATGCACGCTGGGGAATATTTATTTTTTCTCATTTGGTATGCCGCACTGAATCTAAAGTTTAGAGTTCATTGATTGCCGTTGCCGGAGCATTGACTTGTCACTTCTTATATGTGGAGGTGTGTGTGTGTGTGTGTATGTGTGAAGCCATAATGGGCTCTTTGGGAAAAGTGAAAATGCGGAGTCTATCTTCATATACTGCACACCGGTGACGGGCTTCACAGAAACACAGACACTGGGTGCTTATTAACGTCACATCCCTGTAATTGTTTTTATTTAATTAACTTTAATAGCTGTAACACAAAGGCACAGACCTACACTATCTGGTAAATGTGTCCCCTCGTGTTTATAATGGTAACAGTTATAAATCATTTCATATTGATTGTTGGCGCCTGCACGACAGGAGAATAGGCAACGTCCTCAGGAAACCAGACGAAGAGCAAAGATTTTCGTCTGTCCTCTGGTTCCCTATTGTGGTTTTCCACACCAATTCCCTTTGGTGTTGTTACTATGAGAGTGCGGAGGGACTTCCTCTTTGTTTCTAAGTCAGGGTAAACTTGGCCACTGCTGTCAAGTGACCACTTCAGGGAACAGTAACAATCAGACCAGTATACGGGGGTTTCAGTCATTACAAAGTCACTACATTTCAACCACACTTTGACTTCTTTCTTTACTTTTCTTCCTTCCTAATAATGTAGTTTTTAAAAGACACTTTCAAAAAGAGGAGTTTGTAACTTGACTTGAAACGGCTATTGGCGTAAAAGCTCTGCTCACTTTCTGTTCAGCCAGCTGTGCTCCAACGCAGAAAGTGTCATTTATTTTTTAGTATTATTTTATATTGAGTTTAATTGCTATACTGTGTAAAGTGACAGCAGTTTGTTTAGTGTAATGTTTTGTTCAGTATCTGTTTCCTTGTCTTTAAATAGGCTTATTTTTAAGAGATAAAAGATAAAACGAACTTTATTTATTTCCTGCTGGTGTCGTCACTGAGATCTTCACATCTCTGACAGAGCTGTGCCCCAAACACTGAAGGTACGCAGTATCAACAAGTACTAACTACAAACACAGGCAGAAATCAGCATTAGTCAAAAAGGTTGTGAATTAAACAGTTAAACCATTAAATTGTGAATGGAACACTGGTGTGGTGTAAATAATCCAAAACACACAGCTGCAACTAACAGTAAAATGGTCCTTTGCAGAACGTTGCCTTTGTTTTGCCATAGAACGAAGCGCTGACATTAGATTTTTATACCATGTGTCACATGTCCTGCACACGTCCAGGTGATTTTCCCCTGGAGAAACGGAGCACAAAAAAACAAAAACAAAAACACCTTGTCATATCCAGTTACCTCTGCTTCACTAACACTTATGTGTGGCAGCAGCATCTGTCATCCACACATTTGCCACTCCTCCGCCTTCTACCTACTCCCTTTAGATGCAGGCTCCTAAAAAAGCATACAATTTTTAAATAAAGATATAAATAATTATTATGCAAATTATTGGCCAAGTACTTTTTTCCACATGTCAAAATATGATGCATTTAAGACCAGTGGGTAACTAAAATACTGATATGTGACAAATTAAGTATGATTCACTAAATATCCAACATAACTTTTTTTATTGGATGCCTACAGAGGATTTTTGAGCCCTGCTGGCTAGCCACTGGGACTGGATACGGAACAGCATTTCTTGGTGATTAAAAAAGGTTAGGTTTGGATAACTGTTCTAACACATGCACATTATACTCATATAGACAGAAATGTATAACCTAACATAAGGGATTACTGGGTAATAGACAATAGCCACCATGGTATCAGCGTCCTCTCCTGGTTTTCCCTAAACAAGATAAAGATAAAATGTGGAAAATGACTAATATAGTCCGTGTTTTCCACTTGTTTACCAACAGTTCATATTGTGTTAGAAAAAGCCCATTTTGCCTTTAATATCCTCCAAAAGCTCTTCTTTGCAACTGGCAGAGTTGCCCCCTAGTGGCTAATTACTACTATTTCTGAGGTCTATTTGCATCAATTTAATTGTTTCCTTAAAACATATTTCTCTTTCGGCTATTTTTATGTTTTCTTTCTCAGTGATTTTGATTTGATTTATGTTTTCTTTCTCAGTGATTTTGATTCATTATCTTTCTTGTTCTAGACATTTCTTTATATATGACTTCAACCAACTTGGCTAAACCTTTCATTTCTCCCCATTTTCTCACTTTTCCTCCCTCCTCCTGCCTCCGCCTCCTCTTCTGTCCTCATCTCTCCTCTCCCGTAGACATCTGCATCCTACGCAGTGCATAAATCAACTTTTACCACCAAGAGAGAGTCATTGCTTCTTTCTCCCACCGGTCTCTCTCTTTCAGAGGACACTGTAATAGAAGGAGGAGCTGATGATGTCACAGCTCATTGTTTTTATGGTCATTACCCATTTGGGAAAACCAGAACTTCCAAACTATTTTTTAAATTGACATTAAGGTGACTCATCAATTGAAAGTGATATCCTATATTTATTCTTCACAATTTGCAGTTCTCCCAGCATTAATTCCTTACTGTGCAGTGTGTGAGAGTGACATCTATTGGTTAAACGGTAGATTATGACAATGACTAGGAAAAAAAATCAAACAAACAAACAAAAAACAGGACAAGTATATATCCTTAACACTGGGAGGAAAGAGCCAATAAATCACAGTTTTCGACACATGAT
>NC_024321.1:13112161-13136690 GCF_000523025.1 Cynoglossus semilaevis
GAGCAGTAATCCTCAGCTCTGTTCTAAGGAGCTCCCAAACAGATCTAAAGATGATCCAGAATTGTTTTGGTGAGAACATTGTCGACACATTATAGAACTGCTGCAAGATCAAATAAGACATTTTCAGCTGTTAGCAAGCAAATCATGATACTGAGCAGAAGTGAATGTTTCCGCTTGATGTTTCAGGGGATGGTAGAGTGAGGAAAAAAGTGAATTTATTTCATTTAAATGTTTAGTCCTATGAGTGTACTTTAAAGGCAAATTAAATTAGCTACATTTTAAGGTCCTCTTCTTTCACAAAAGTTCATGAGTCTGCCGAACCCAAGAGATAAAGCTGGTTTATGGGAGTTTAGAGAGAAATGAACGGTTCAAAGGGATGTGTGGGAGCAATAGCTGCCTGTAGCTCTGCCTCACACAGAGTGTAATAATAATTTAAAGCTTAAATTCTGACAGTACAGCAAATTATGAACTGTCTTAAGACCCCGCAAGAGACTGTGATTAGTTCCAGTTTTACTCTCTTTCTTTCTGAACTGCAGCCAGAAGTAGCCAGCAGCTATTAGACTATCACTGCTGTTAGTAGTCAACTCTCCCAGCCCAGCCACAACCTGCCAACCCTTCATTTTTAACAGGTGCAATAGTTTGCAATTGCAGCATGCATCAGCAACGGGAGTGGAGCAATCAGGAGACCGGAGGAGTAGCCCCTGGTTCTGCTGTTTCCTTGCTAAATTGCTCAATTTTTTTCTTCTTTTTTTTAGCATACACCTCTAATTACGAAACTCAAACAGTTTCACTCTGTTTTAGAGTAAGATTATTAAAATTACACAACATACTCAGTAAAATCCTAGAAAAAGTGCTAATAGACTTTTTTTTTTTTTCATTTACTACTGTGCCTGTATTTATTGCTGCACCAGAACCGAGGACTAGCTAGAGCCAGTGGGCAAGCAAATAAAAACAAATCGAAGTGTGTAACTGCTGATTATCACTTTGAACATACTGTATTTAAGACTTGTGTTACTACTACGTTAGCCTGCTGTTAGACGCTTAAGTTCAAAATCCATCGACTTTCTTTACAAAACCCATAAAGAAAAAATCCAATATCAGATTATTGGAACATAGCTGCTGGTCAACTGCTGCCTCGTGTGGTAATTCTGGGTCAATTGAGGGAGATTTTAGCATTATGTAAATAAAAAAAAAAAAAAAAAAAACACAAGACAGAGACAAGCTCACCACCAAGCTCACTTTTACGGACATTATTGAACATCACAGACTTGGTTAGCATGGGTTAGCTTGTAGATACCCACTTAGTTTCCCTGTTCCCTCTTCAGGCAGTTGTAATAATTATGTTGTGGCAGATGCCTCTTCTATCGTCACTCATCTTGGTGTGAGACCATTGCTAGGTAGCTAAGTAGGACCATGTGGTATAAAGTGTTTTTGCCAGGACCACAGTGGCATCCAGGTGCAGATGTGTTGGACTCTCTACCCACTGAGCTACAACCGACTCTCTAGTAGTTTAGTATGCGCTCAAAATGGTTCTAAAAAAGAATGAACCTTCTTTAACTTTAGTAAACAAGTGACATAACTTACAAGGCAACTAGAGGCTGTCAGACCAGCATGATACTGACGAGGACAGAATGAAGCAAGACAGAGAGAGAAATCTAAAGTTTTAGAGCCAAAGAAGTTTTTTTTTGTTTTGTTTTTTCTTTACAATCTTGGGAGGAGGCAGGCGGTGATGTAAAAGACGACAGGACAGAGCGTCTGCAGGGAGCGGAAATGAGAAACATCCATTCACACAAAGAAGAAACAAGTAGAGAGATGGAGAGCAGAGAAAGGAGAGATGGAGGGAGAGATGGCAGGAGATTTAGAAGGGGAGTGATGGAGCAGCGGAGAGGAGAGGGGGAGATAAAAGTCACTGAGGGGCTGCCTCTTTTACCATCCATCTCTTCAGAGCTGCTGCAGAAAGGGAGGGAGGGAGGGGGGAGAGAGAGAGAGAGAGAGAGTCAGTGGCTCAGCCATCAAGCACTTATTGACGGCACTGCACCAGCCACACACACACACACACACACACACACACTGAGCACAGCAGCAATTACCACAGGCGGGCCACAGGGATCTGATGTCCTTTTTGTTGGATGTGAAATCAATTAATAAATAAAAAATAACTCAATTGAAACTTCAAAAGGAAAGTTTTGAAATATGATTTTATTCCTGTGGTCTGTGTTTATTAGTGGGATTAAAATGACCAGAGTTTCACTAATGCCTGATTCATACTCCTCCACCAAACAAGGATGCCTTGTTGGCACTTGACAACATTTAAAAAACTGGACAGTTTTTCTCCAAAATGTCCGTTGTGTGAGGCAGTTCCTTATTTTTTGTCAATGTGTGCACAACCTAAGTTAAAACAGTATTTTGGATCATCTTCAGGATTGGGAATTCCAATCTCAGTTCTATAATCAATAACACTTGCTTTACTGTACTGTCATCTTCAAACACCTGGATCTGCACAAACTGACATCTTCTCAGGATTTTAATCATTAACTAAAGCCGTTATTCAAACTGTTTTGTTTTTTTTAGTGAGCATTTGAATTTTTCAAACTCTGCCAGAAAACTGTGAAGCTGCATCATTAATTTGATCGTCTTTAAGGTCAGACTTGTCGTTGCTGCAGCTTCTCTTGTTCAGCCTCAGGTTCTGGTTAGAAATATTCACAGTCAGGAAAATCTGTGGCATCAGACCAAGTGATGGAAAGACACCAGAAGAATGGAAGCTCTGTCAGAGTTGAAGCAATTATTATTATTGTTGTTGTTGATGTTGATGTTGTTATTATTATAAACCCTGTTGATTAACTTGTTCGTTATCCATTAGCTAATCATCTTAGCTTTTACATTCAGGAACACTATAAAATATTATTTAATTTATCATGATGCAAACATGGTAAATGTTCTGATGAACAGGTGCAACATAACTTGACTTGATTGTTCCTCTAATGTTATCATTCAAGAGCATCAAAGCTCCATTATCACATACGTCTTCCTGATCCAATATTTCCTCCACTCCCTCCTCCCCTGTGAACACCTCCCCTCTCATCTCCCAACCTCATTCTGTCGCTTGCCCCACCTGCACGGCCCCGACCCCCACATATACCTCAGTGCTTTAATATAGAGATGGTGTGCAGCCAGCATGGAGCCGCTATTGGCAGAACTATAATGGAGACTGCAATTTATGATCCGCAGCAGGAATAGGTGTGTGTGTGTGTGTGTGTGTGTGTGCAGGCGCCCACATGAACATACACGTGTGTGTTGAAGTGACTGATATTACACTTTATGAACTAATGGACTTTTCCTGATTTAGCTCAGGAGATGAGAGAAAGAGCCGGAAAGAAGATCAGAAAGAGTGATGAAGTGGCTGATCTTTTTTCTGCGTTTGTGAGTAATGTGTTACATTCGGACATCATAGAAAGCAGGCAGGACCCAAATGCAGTACTGGAGAGACTGTTTTCATGGTGTAGGTAGTTTATTAGAAAAAGTCAAACTTACTAGTTCGCTAGGCATGGACAGCAAACTCCAAAACATGGCACAGCACAGACAAACTGACACAAACAACCTGTGATCTCACCAAGACAGAGTCTCACCAGGTGACACCAGTGAGACTAATCACAGAGACACAGGTGAGTGTGATGACACTAACTCCACCCAGCAGACAAGACAGGAAGGGGAAACAGACAGCCCTTTCTTTTTGCACATAAAAAGGTCGAAGGTCATCAAAGGGAGCCATTGTTACAAACAAAATAGAAGTACAAAAAACACCGGGACAGTCCAGTCAAAACAGGTGAAGGTCCAAAACGTGTAGAGATAGAAGGCTAGTTACTGGAGATGGTTGACATTTATAAAAGTAGCTACGACTACACATAGAAGGTGAGGGCTATATATACAGAGAGGGGAGGAGTTAACAAGACACAGGTGGAGATCATACCTAATCATCTCCAGGTGAACATGGCAGACATGGACCTGTGAGGTACAGAGTGGAGAACCTCTAAAAAAACACGGGAAGAACAGCAGAAGAACTGAACGTAGAAAAGAACAAACAGTTGCCCACAGAGGTTGAATGACCCATATGTAGGCTGATGTGGGCCACACTGGTACAGACAAATGTGGGCCAAAATACTATGGAAAAGTTATGCCATTATGAGTCATATAATCAACTTTTTAATTCTCATTAACATTACTGACCCTTTGGAGACACTGGATAAAATCTTTTTATCTCTGCTGATTTCAGCACCACTTTTGTGTCAAGTGCTGATGGAGAGGGGATACGTCCTAAATCAGTCTTATTCCAGAAGACACATGTTTGCCGCTGCCACTTACAGCCTTACAGACTTTCACCTCGCCTGTCTGAACTAACGGTGCGTTCAGGCGAGTTAAGTGCTTTTACCTCCCACTGTGACATTTCTATCATTTTACCCACAGTGATCTAGTCATTTGATTTAATGACCGTGTGAACACAACAACACTTCTTCTGTGACATATGTAACTGCTTAAATACATTCAACGGTTCTAGGTACTGAAGTCATAAAGAGTGAACAAATAAAGTGTCATTTTCACCACTGGGTAATGTAATTATTTTCTGAAAACAAACAATATTTAAATATTAAAATATTACATTTAAATAGAATATTTTATCGGCTGTACTGTGATGTTCCGCTAGATTTTGTTTATCCTATGTACTGTGTGGCACACTTTCCCACAAACCTAATTTCAGGCACAATAAAGTCTGGAGTAAGATTTAGTGCCAGTGCTGTGGACACTAAAGGTGAAGCATGGAATGGCGGAGGAAGTGGGAGAGAGGGATGAAGGAGGGATTACATGATGGACAGACAGAGATAAAGGAAAGGCAGAGTGGTTTTATGAAAAGGCGGCAAATGAGATCGACATGGAGGAAATGCCTAGAGCTGAAGTGTGGATTCTGTTCCTTCTCACTTTCCTGTTTGCCTCCATTCGACTCTTTGCATTCTGCATCAAATGTCCTGTGAGGCCGAAGGTTTTTGTTTTCATGTCGATGTCTGTCAATACGTAGATGACGCTCATGTTTTTGTTTCTCTCATTTTTGTAAATGTTAGTACGTATGAGCTGGACTCCAGGCTTTAGCCCAGTGTTTTACAATCTTGGGGTCATGACCCCATGTGGGGGTGACCTGGAACTCAAGTACGCTTGCCTATAATATCTAGTAATTGACAAAAAAAAAACCTTGAAAAATATTTAAAAAAATTAAGACACCAAACACAAATGACCGATACCTGAGTTTGATTGGCTAAAAACATCGTCTGATGAGGGCGCAGAACGATTTAGAACACAACTAAATAATTGGTCTGTTTGATGGTCAAAGGTCAGTTATTGGTGTTTTCTATATTTCTTTTATTTTGGCTCGCTAATGATCAACAAAGTTCACCAGCTGCCAAATATGTTTTGCTCTCTCACACTTCTCAACCCCTGTTTATACACACACAGTAACATGAATATATATTTCTCTACACAGGTACAGAGAGTCATAAAACACTGATGCTGATGCAGCATCGCATGAACAATAATTTAAACCACGTCTTTATACACACACACACACACGCACACACACACACACAAACCACCCACTGTTCTTCACTTCCTCAGCTCACATGAATTTTTAATAGGATCACTTTTATTACACTTTGGTTTTATTTGTGAGCAATAAGAGCTTGGTGAGTAATTCTCCCATCAGTCTCTGAGAGGCAATTGTTGGGGGGTGTTTTGTGTGCATGCATTTGTTTATGTTTGTGTGTGCAGCGATATTTGCTGAATAGCCATCAGCACAGCCGTGTGTGTGTGTGTGTGTGTGTGTGTTTGTGTGTTTGCATCTGAGGCTCCAGCAACAATGCAGAGATGTGGAGACACTCAGGTACCAGGTTGTTTATTTTATTTTATTTTATTTTTCATTAAGCTATAAGTTTAAGGTCCTTTTTATTACAATCTAATAATAAAAACATTAATAATAATTTGAACTATATTGATCCCATATTTGGGGAATTCTTGTGTTAGCAACTAATATGCTGTTGTGATCCAATTTAGAGGAAATTGAATGATACTCAATTACCAATGGCCATCTACTAAGAGGGAAATAAATAAAATAAAAGGGACAACAATGTTTTTCAATTAGGTGTTTTAAATTTTCTTTTCACTCATGGTGTCTTCTTCCAGTATTTTCAATGTTTCTATCATTTTTCAGAGAAATACATTTTTAATAAAAATTAATACAAGAGTGCCCACATATATAAAGTATTTGATGGCAGCATGAGATCGTTTCATCATATTTTTATTAAATATTGCTTGTTTTCGTTAAATGATCCGTGGATTTATTGTGGCTCTCTTGCTACTGCAGTTGTGCAGCATTAGCCCTGCAGTGGCTTTGGAGGGCAGTAAATTAATATCTCCTCCTCCTCTTTCTCTTCTGCATCCTATGTTTTGTGTTGCGCTCTGCGTTAAACCTCTGGCTGCTCTGTGTAATGTACAGTATCAAACGGTTTCTCTTAGAGGAGCAATCACGCAGCACTCCAGGGTGGGAATGCTCGGCCTGGTAATTGAACATTTGCTGAGAAGTGTGACACCTCTGTGCTTCTGAAAACACCACGGTACTTTCCCTTATCACTCATTGGCTGGACTGTGTTCTGTAATGAATCTCAAGTATGTGAATGGGCAGTCCTTCACTGGGAATGTTCTCCACAGGCTTCTGCACACCATCCCCAGATCTTTCACCCAGGTAAGAGACTCATTGTCTCTCCTTGAGAGGGTGAAAATCGAGTCACTTCCAGCTTTTCTTTCATATAAATATAAGATAGATTTTATAAACCTACATTTTACAGATGCACCCAATGACTTACCTGATTGTATCTTACCTATCAACCCAGTAAATCACTTCCCTCTATATTTAAAGTTTAAGCTAAATACAACATTAGGGCTTCAAGGTTAGAGTTCATACGAGATGGGAGTTTCCTCAGTTATAATCATACAGGGGTTCTCGACTTACGTCAGATTTCCATTCCTACGTCACAATGTAACTCTAACTAAATTTTTGCCGTCAGTTTAGACTCATATTTGTTAATACAGTAGGTACCAATGTCACTCACCTGCACTAACAGAGTTGTCACATCACAATCTAGGACATAAATACATCACGATAGTCTGACTTACACTTTGGACCATAGTGAAGGGCAGGAAGTTCCCAAATAAACAACACAAATGAAGGAAAGTGAATGCAGCACAATCAAATGTATGGCGTACAACAAATGTTTTTAAAATGTTCAATTATCATGGCATAGCCATGAGGTTGGTGCTTATTTTGGCCTGCAGAATTCTTGTGGTATCCATGCTAACTAAGCTGGCCATGGCTACATTTCACTAATGAAGATGTTTAAAATCTTAGAGTGACTTCTTGATAAATAAACCTTTATAACATCCTTCCAGCGCCCAAATGTGGAGTCTCATCTGTTTCCTTGGTTTGACTGCTTTCAGAAACTCTCCAATCGGGTGTTAGCTCAAGGAGAAATATGGGACTTTTGTAATCAGTACAAGCTAATTTGTGATCTGCTGCTCTTGTTGCCCGACCTTGAAGAAGCTGGATTGGTGAAGTGTTTCCTCAGATACAGTAACGCAGACACACAGCACCAGCTGGTACCGACAGATTCAAGGAATGAAACGCGACAAAGGTGGCGTGCTTCGTTTACTCAGACCAGATGGCAAAGACACGATAAAGAGTTTATTATGTGCCGCCGTTACTGCTGCCGTATGCAGTGGTGGTAAACCCTTGTTTTGTTTGTTTGTTTACACAGATATGAAAGTTACAAACACCCTTGTATGCAGCTGCTCCTCTGTGTGTTGTCTGGAGAGAGATTAAAAAAAAAGGTGGTTTGTAATTTCAACACAGTAGGTCACATGGGAACAAATATGGAAATCATGCAGGGACTAATTAGTTGTACAACTCTATCGTATATGTACAACAGGTCTCTGAGGACGTGTATATGCGTGTGTGTGTGTTGATGAGTTGTATACCAGTATTATTATTATTTCACTACTATATCTACCATCCCCATGGGTTTTGATTTCTTTCTTATAATAAAACTCTGCTGACAGAGCCTTTTGTTGTTTTATAATTTGTTTCTTTTATAAGCTGCAGTGTGTCTACTTCGGTCACTCCTTTTCTTTAAAGTCTCTTTCACATTGACCGTGAGTGTTTTGGTTTTGTTTTGTTTGTTTGTTTTGCGTTTTTCACATTGCCTGCCAGCTTCATTTGCATCATGCTTTGGTCTCTATGTCCATCATCTCTCAGATATACTTTCTGGCCAGCAGGGGATGATCCCAAGTAGCGCTGTAGCTCCTAACAAGCACTGACTTATTTTGGACCAAAATTAGATTCCAAGTATTCTTTTCTTTGACTGTACAAAAAATTATGCACATGATGTCCTTCTATTTTATAGATGTGTATTAAATTTGAGTTAATGTCACCAATGAAAATCCTAACAGAAATGAAAGAATGAGAATGAGAGAATGATTGAAGCTTGCCAAAAATGCAATTTAGTTTGCAATATCACTATAGGCCACAAGGAGATGGTTTAGAATCTGTCCCTTTCTTTCATATCCTTTCAGAATTGTTAAGTTGATTTTCATTGCAAAGATTGACTCCTTATCACAACTGAAGTGATCGTCCAAATGTTTTTTATTAAATGTGAGTTGCTTGAGTAAAAATGCAGCAGCGGATCTATCTAGTAATACGCTGGTATCTAAATCTCCAAGAAACCAGGGTAAGCTGCTTCACCTTCAATCTATCCAGAACCCTGTCTTATGGCTTCCTGTTGAAGACAGATTTTACCCAAACTACCGGAGGCACGGAAAAAGAAAACAAAGTTGAAGCAGTAAAGCAAGTTAACTGTAAACAGGTTGAAAACTTGTCGTAGAAGTGTATCTACATACAAATAATAAGTTAATAATAACTTAATAACTTAAACAGTCCTTTGATAATTAATAATTGATCCTGAAAATAATTTCCTAGTTGACTGATAACAACATCACGGAGCCTGCTTTTGGTCTAGGACCTGGCACACACATAATATTACATTATAACCAAACACACAGATGTATATTTTGTATGGTATATTATAGTAAAGTAAGAATATATTATTAAAGAATTGGTCACATCTCATGGTAAAAAAAAAAAACAGACTGCAACAATTAATACAACAGCGCCCCTCTATTTCTCAGGTACTCATGGAAACTGCAGCAGCCTTCACCAAATTGAATGGATGTCCTTGTTTATGCATTTGTGTAGTAAGTTTGTACTGTAAGATTTGTCATCACACTGTACTTTGTTTATGCGTACTGTCCACGCTTAGCAGCCACTCTCACAGAACTGCACCACCAGGCTGCACCTCCATTATGGTCACTGTTTCATGATGGATGGGATGGAGAGTTGTATTCTGTTTACATAATTAGATTTAAGGAAGAGTAAAGGCCTTTGTAACACAGACCCACAGAGCATAACTCTGACTCTGTTCTCTAATGTCCTGCATTACGATTCTGTAGCTGGAGGGTAGCATGACTTTAAATAATTTTAGAAAATTCTAAAACAAACAACATTAAACCTGAAAATAAATTATGTTAAAAGACTGTGTGAGTGCTTTTAAAACATAGTAGCAGAGCGCCCTGTGCAAGGGTACTGTTACCTCCACTATTAATAGTAATATTTTAGTGTTGTTGCCTATGATAAATCCTCTCCACTGAAAATAAATTCTCAGTCATATCATTTCTGCATCAGGCAGGAGCAAACCTCATACATCTGTCAGGGAATAGAGCGCCCCCTCATGAGACAGCACCAGGTGGATTTGAGGCTTCAGGTGAAGAGAGTTGGAGTGACGTGAAGCCTCCCAGAACATCTGCTGAATCATGCTTCACATGTTCCGTCTCTGCCGACGACAGAGGACAGGCCACCAGAACATCTGCTGAATCATGCTTCACGACAGAGGACAGGCCGACACTGCCTAGGTTAGAGGTTGGTGAGCACACAGAAATACAGTATCTTCCTGTAAAACCGTTCTCTACAGACATGAGTAAACATGTCTGCAGAAGTATTAGTAGTATTACCAAAAAAACAAACAAAAAAAAAAAACATTACATTTGAATTTATCAGTCTGTAAGAAACAAACTTAATTTTTTAAATGTATTGTTTAAATGTGGCCCATTCAAATAGTGGTCCACTGACCACATGTGGCCCAGACACAACCACAGAGCGGCCCAGGCTATGGTCATTTGTAATAAGTGTAGAGAAATATAGAGAATCATAATTGGTGAGTGATGTAAACTTTCTACAGTAAAACAGACGGTGAAAGCAATGCTCACTGTAGCCTAGCAACAAGCTATCCAAACATATTTATACAAATTCTTGTATATATCTGCTGTTAACAGGCTACCCCAGCAGGCGCCAAGCATGTGGTTCCTCTGGGAATCAAACCCAGGACTCTCTGCTCTTTGCTTCCGAGGCAGGCATGCTAACTGCTACACTGTGGAACCACCAAAAAGCCAAGAAGGCAGTCAGTCCAGGACTTTGTTTTGCTTATTCATCCATGTCCTGCACATTCCCGATGCTCATCCTTCACAAGGTGTGACATGAAGGACTTAGACAGGACAAGGTGTGAGTGCAGTTTGTCTCAGGGGCAGGAAGCTAAGCTAAGGCACATCACTTGATCTCTATCAGATGTCAGGGCCAAGGTCAGATGCTCTGTGCCAGTGTCAGAGAGGTGTGTTATCTGAAGACAGCAAGAAAAATCTCTCTCTCTCACACACACACACATTGAAATAAAACACAGAAGCTGTGAAAATGGATTTTCTTTATCCTTGGATGTGTTGATACTCAAGGCAAGGTGCACAGATGAGAGGGAAATGATAGATGAACAAAGTGAAGGAGAGAGAGTGAGAGAGAGAGAGGGGCAGGAGGGTAACGTGAACTCAGTGAAACCCTGGACTGAATTTAAGATGAATGTAGACTTCAGCTCCTTACAGCATTGCCAACAAGAAAGTGGGAGTTCTGTTGATAAGCCATGTGTTTGTACGCTACTGGCAGCAGGAAAAAAAGATCTTAATGAAAGTCACCAGGAGCAGGAGGCGACCAGAATGATTCATATTTGCACCAGACGTTCTCTCAAATATTTAAAGGTGATAGAACAATGATTTATTATACAGACACCTTCTATAGAGAGGCAGGCTGTAATGTGATGTGATGTGTGGGAAGATAGAATTGACAGGTTTGATTTCCACATGTCTGTTACCCTGCTTGGTGTCAACTAATATGTTTTTTTTACATCATTGACACAATGTTCTGTTGAAGACATTTTGCATTTGGACCATAAACCACGAACAATACTGATAAATAACAATTTGGTCACTCTCCTGTTCACCAACTGTGCTTTTAGACCAAGTTAGACTTGTCTTATCTCTGGACTCAATGAATGAAAACTAAATGTAAGGTTTACTGGGTTCATGTTCGTCTGGGAATAATAAAACAATAGAAGTTTTATCTTTAAACCATAAACTGGATCATACATCCCCGTGGTGCCCTGCACTTCTAACCCTGTTGACATCATTTAAGTTACTGATTGAGGTAAAAACCCATTTATTCCTTTTTAGATTACGTGTTATAAACAATGACCTATCAGCTGGCTCTACTCCCACTAGACCCGTCACTTTTCACCTTTTCACTTTTCACCAAGCATTACCGGGCTGTCCCACAAGGGGGCGACGTCTACTGCGTTTGATTGCCTTTATTTTAATACAATTCTTCTTTAAGTACATTTAATATTTGAAAGCTGACTTCGTACAACAAGACAAACTTAAAAGTCTATGTTTTATTTCAGATACTGTTAGGTTTTTGCTTGTAGTTTATTATTGTAGTGAAAGAA
Source organism: Cynoglossus semilaevis (assembly GCF_000523025.1). Taxonomy (NCBI): domain Eukaryota; kingdom Metazoa; phylum Chordata; class Actinopteri; order Pleuronectiformes; family Cynoglossidae; genus Cynoglossus; species Cynoglossus semilaevis. The sequence goes on from NC_024321.1 coordinate 13,124,128, forward strand.
AAAGCCATCGGTCGTTGGGCCAACGGTGTGAGTCCAGTTGGCAGATCATCTACTCTGGCCTTTGGAGCAGAGATGAGCAAAATCGTAAAAAGACAATCTGTGAGGAGAGGCGCGGCTCTCATATAAACGGCAGGTTAAACACATAGAAGTGTTTTTGGGAGCCAGAAACAATATCACAGGGTGTTGTCAGCAGAACACTGTGAATGAAAGAATAATACAGACCCAGATATACTTCAGAGGTGAAAAGGCACATTTACTCTAGTGTGGTTAGAAAAAAACACAACTTGAGTTACTGCTGTAATTCATTTCACTAATTTTCATATTGTGATTAATTGTAATTAATTTTATTCTGTGAGTTAAAATCATGTTATTTCTTTTGTTTTACTAACCACAAAATACAGACGAGATAAGCAACAAAGCTGTGTTCTTTTTTCAAAGCCTTGTGGTGCTTCCTATAACAGTATTTTAGTAACACAAAACACTGCATTCACCGAGAGTACTTACATTCAGAACTACTCCTCTACAAGACTAAAAGTACACTGTACACCGTCTGAAAACAGGAAAACTAAATTACTTATTACTTGAGAGTCGTTACCCCTGGTGTGTACGTGCTGCCACTAGGGGATGCAAACGATAAACAGTCTCTTTGTATGTGTCATAATGTTAACCTTGCTGGTTTCCTCAATGGGATCTGTGTAGAATAGAAAAGGTGTTGGTTCACACAACATCACAGACAGTCAGTTATTATCCTAAACTGTGGGTTAAAATAAGTTAAAACCTCCACAAGTGATTTTTCCCATGTACCACACACACGTTTGAGCAATAATGTAAATATATTGATTTTATTATGTTGTAGTTGTGAAGCGCTGAATAATCAGAGGTCATCCGTTCTTACAGGTTTAAATCTTAGCTTCCTTCACTGTTTGACCTCTCACCTTTCCCCTGGTGCCTTGCAGTGCAGCTTAGGCATGCACAATTTGTCAACAGTCCATTTCACACAGCTTCAGTTACAGGTCACAGGATTTAAGGCTCTGGATATAAATGATCCACTGGTTTAAAACATATACTCGGTGACTCAGGGTGAATGTAACATTCCAGATAAATCTTTCATTGTAGATAATTAATCTATTCTAGATAGTTAATAGCTAATCTATTCTATTCTAATAGATAATGTCCTATTTCCTGCTACGTGGACTTTGGCCAAATATTTAGATCATTTGGTTTTTAAATTAAACTAAATGTTTTCAGCTATAACCACTCGTCTATATGTACTTTTTGTGTCCTTCTATTCCCAGATATACACTAACACAATGCAGTACACATTTCATTCTCACCTTGCTTAAAGCAGAATAAAAACTTGCTTGTATCAGTCACAGAAATGCAATGAGATACGTGGCGTTCCAACCTCATGGGGAACCAGAAGTTGGTCCATTGCTGCCTCAAGTGGTAGATTTGTGACATAGAAGCAGATATGAGCTCAGTGTTATTTAATGGCATTAAGAAATGTAGAAATGCTGTTAACAATGTCCGATTTTAAGGAGACATAAAGCAGGAAACAGGTTCTGACTTAATCTGGTATAATTTAAATTAATGATAATGTTCCTAAAACACAAGGCTCTAATTCTGCTAAAGCTGGTGGAACAAAGCTGCTTCACAGTGTAATTCTGTTCTTCGTCTTCTGGATTACAACCCTGTGTCTGGTAGGGAATCCATCATGTAAACAGTTTACTAAATGTCATAAGAGTACATAAGCTACATGTTTGAGTAGAAACTCACCAAGCGAAGGAAAATAAATGTTTTTGTGCTTTTATAAATCACGTTCCCAAAACATTGATTTAAAACAAATGTGATTTTGTAAATACCAAAGCTCAGGAGCCTCAGAAAGTTCTGTTAAACACAGAACATATTGTTTCATTTCCCAGTGTTTTCAACCTTATAAAGCTCCTGCTCTAGCACATTTGCATTCTACTCACATACCTTTGAGTGTTAGTGTGTGTGTGTGTGTGTGTGTGTGTGTGTGTGTGCACCCTCATGTGTGGGCCCACAATGAGGTCAGGTACATTTACTGGGAACCCTTTAGGAATTCTGTCCGAATCTCAAGTTCCGTGACGTGAATGCTGAGGTGACAAAGGTCGTTCTGTAATTGAAACTTTGACATTGAAAAGGCTGATACTGGGGTACAATTAGATGAATCAAATGTGGGGCTATTGTGCCCCCTTTTGGCAGGACTGCATTTTGTTGTTTTGGTTTTACTGTAATTTCAGGGAACATAATTTGTAATATTCCTTCTTCACTGTTGATAGCTTTCCAAAATCTTAATTGTTTGTGTATTACATTCACCATGTATTTAGATGATTTGTCAAAGGATAGCAGCTTTTATTTATTTATATATATATAAATACAAAATAGACATAAACCAATATACGTTCATGGTGGCAGCAGTGTTCTTTGTGGACATTGTGGCAAAGTGAATAGTTCCTGAGTCGAAAAGAATGTCCATTTAAGATCGGTGTGAAATCAATTCTTCAATCAATCAAACTTATTTAAATTAGAGACGTCCCTCTAAAAGACAAAATATTTGTTCTCAGGTCACTTTAGCAACAAGAAGTAACCTGAGCTCACACATTAGCAACATAAACACAGGGTTTTTTTGCGGTCAGTCACTCTACAAACAGACTCACTGCCAATCAATGAACTCTCAACAGGACATTACTGGACTTTACCTGGACTTTACCTGGTCTTCAACGAAAACGAATGTTAACGTTGTTGTTTGATAACAACGATGACGCATATAGATGGGGAAAGTGTAATATACTAGTCACCAATGTAATAACGCCCCCTGTGGGTGGAAACAAATGTAGGATTGACACAAAGTGAATATTTCTTGATTTTGCTATTTTCCTGTCCTTTTTTAAACATTTTTTAAACAAAAATGATTTATTTTATCAATCTCAAAATGACAAATGTATTATTAATTATACTAATTTTTAATTAAGAGACAATAAACTTGCATGGCAGGTGTATCTGAAGGATAACACAGAGTTACCGTTTATTTAGAAATGAAAAGATATATATATATATATATATGTATGTATGGAAAAATAGGATGGGGTAATTGTGAATGCTGTCTTGTATTTTACTTATATTTTTCTCCTGAATGCCTTGTTTTTTCATAAACAGAGCTATAAACACTGTTGTCACGTGTAGGTGTGTTCTCCCCTCACTTCAAGACAACATAAAACAACGCTTGTCTCTCAATTCAGGTAGCCCTGTATCACCTCTCGGGCTAAAAATCAACCTTTTGTCCACTATCAATGCCAAACACACATGTCCCAACGGTCCAATCAGAGGCCAGAGTGAGGACCCCACCAGTGACACCGATGTCAGACACACACACACACCCGTGACATGTGCTGTTGTGTTGTAGAGGTTGTGAAAGAGATGACATTTATTTAACCTGAGGACACATGGTTATGGACACTGAGGGTTCATTAAACCCACAAAGACCCATACACACACACAAACACTCATACACACACACAATATCAAAGGTACATTTTCAAAAGTCATCCTCCAACCACAAGGTTCTGGTTCTATTCTAGTTGGGTGTTAATGTGTTACTGGAAGGAACAGGATGTAAAAATATGAAATGCATCATTAGCAAACTAGCTCACAAACAAACCACAACTCCATGTATGGACATGAAAATGAGGTTACAGTAGCATTTATTCTTGTTTGCAGTGGCTCAACGCAGCCCTCAGAACTGAAATATCAAAGTGGCTCTGATGGTAAAGGAGAAGACTATCAATTTAATCTCTCCCCAGCTGAGTATGGACGGGGGTTAGGTGTATTTGAACCGTGCACAGAGATCAGAAGTGTATGTCAATCAAAGTTAAATTTGTACTGGCCCATGTGGAAGGAACTGATCCCCAACTTGTCATCTGACACTGGCAGAGACATACAAATAGGAGCAAGTTTTCAAAATGTTTGACGCAACCTAAACCACACCCTGAATTAAATCAGTCTTTTTGCACTTCACTTCACTGAGCTGTCACATCTTCAAAATATTCAGCTTTGTCTAATTAAACATCTTTGTGTTTGTTTGTTCTTCTACAACTATTTATATTGTGAAACAAGGCATGAGAAGTGTATGATTACTTGTTGGTATTGTAGTGGTTCTCAAACTGAGGTACGGGTCCAACTGAGCGCTCTCTAGTGGTACGCAGGTAAAATTCATATTTCCACATTTACATTTTCAATTGAATAAATCTGAAACATACCATTCACACTTAATACAACATTGAACCATAAACATGTCCCCCGCAACCCGATAATGGATAAGTGGACAAAGATGGTTGGGTGGAAAGACCAGAGAAGACAGACAGACATAATTAATCCAAAATACAGAGAATAATATGGAGAAGACCATCTATGTCATCAACCACTCAACAGAAGGTTAGGCTTAAGACACAACATCTGTGTGTGTGTGTGTGTGTGTGTGTGTGTGTGTGTGTATTATCTCCTCGTGGCTCATTTCCATGTGGGCGCTGTCTCATAAAAGAGCGATTAGATTTTCTCAGAGGTGGTCGCTGATTGGACAACGGGACCAGCCACAAAGTGAAGCTCGCTCTCCGATTGGATGTCGATTTGCCTAACCTACAGCCTTCTGAGCTTGTGTTTTTATCAAAGCTCTCATTCGTTTCAATCTCATTAGGTTTTCATCACTTCATTCTAACGTCGCTATCGTTTGTTTCGGTTCGTTCAGTAGAAGAGCTGCAGCAGCTTCGTCTCCCGTACGTTATTTACTGTTTATTCCTGCCCTTGTTGTTTCGTTACCATTATTTATTTATTTATTTGTGGATGACTGATGCAGACGCAGCGGCAACGATTTTCAGATTGAGTTGAAAATGGGTTTCCAGGTGGATGATTTTATTGCAGGATGGATCGGAGGTGAGTCCATAGAGTGCTTACGATTTACCTCTTGTTTTGCCTGCTGAGAATCGGTGGGGGTGCAGGGGTAACGGGGCACGGGGTATCTCTGCACTAATGTCAGGTGTTTTCTACTCGTATTTTGTTTTCTCCAAAAGCAAATGATAAAAGTGACTGTTGTTTGAGTTGTTCACCCAGCAATGTTTATGCAACAGCGCACAAGTAAAATTATCAACAGATAAACAAACAAACAATGAGGGTCTTCACAGAAATGAGGCCCCCCTACCCTCTAACTCCCACATTCACCCTTCCTGTCACCCTCCCCTACCCCAGTAAATAACTCCTAAGGGGGGGAAATAAACATCTTTTTTTTTAAGTTTCTAAACCAGGGCTTTCACAGCTCACAAAAGCCAGTACATAGCTATGTTATAATATAGTGAAATACAAATCACGTTACACAAGAAAGAATGAATAATAGGCTACATGCTGTTCCAGTTCGACGAGCTCCCCAAGCACTAAACCTTAGTGACTTTATTAAAAAAAAAAGATCAAATATATTAACAGAAAAGAAAAATGTTTGATAAACAACAAACAAAAAAGAGAAATAATATATATACAAGTGCATGTTCAAATGGATTATAATAGAGGTAAAACAACAACATCACATTATTTTAACCCAAAATATCTGTAAATGTTAGCTATATTGAGGAAAAAATAAATACATCTAACAATTTTGGAAGTAATGAAAAGCAAAGAAAAGCTCAGTCCAAAAAACCACATATGCTATCAAACCTTATTTTTAACATGTTAATGTGCATAAAAGTAAATAAATTAAAACATGAGAAAACAATAGTATATAGAATATTTAAGAGCATTTAAGTCATTTCATGTTTAAATATAACAATGTAACCAAAAACCGATAATTTAAAGGAGTCTTAGACTGATAGTGGTTTTATATAGTAATATTTTGTGAGGCAGAAAGTTGAAACCACATTTTTTAATAGACCAGTGTGTTCACTGTAGTGACAATCGACCTGGGATGTTGGTGATACAAAGTCAAGTCATCCCTTGTGCAAATATTAACATGTGAAAGGAATATTTGTACTCTTAGACATGTTGACGCACTACAGCTTAAACCTGATAACATAAAAAATGAATACATATTAACATGATCCAACAGCTAAATAAAGACTTAGACATTGCCAACACAGCTGAGTGTGACGCCCAGAACTTTGATCACACGTCAGATGCCAATGCTAAGACAACATCATCATCACAAGTGTCATGTTCATGGCGTGGTGGTGACATGCTATCAATAACCAGGGGCCTTTCACTGTTTGTTAACTATGTGAATGGATATACAGTATTATACAGATGTTTTTAGGCCAACACACTCTGTCCAAAGGGTGAAAATATAGGGAAGCTAATGATGACACTGAGGGAATAATGGCTTTGGCCTGGTTAAAGCAGAGGTAATCTCAGAGAAGACAAGTTGAGTTTGTGTGCTTCATTGTCACCATTAAAGGTTGCCAGATTTTGCCAACAAAAAATTTGACAATGCTGTGGGCAGAAAAGGTTATGTTGATGTTGTTAAACCTTCACAGTCACGCCCAGCCATGTTGTCTGTTTTTTACTGCCTCAGATCATTCCTCTTCTCATTTGTATCTGTTTTTTTTTTTCTTTCTCCTTTGCTACAGGTGCCTCCAGTGTGTTTGTGGGCCACCCCCTGGACACAGTCAAGGTATGAAGGCCCAAATGTGTGATTTCATTATTTATTGTTGTTGTTTGTTGCTGCTTTTTTGTTAGAAGAAAAAAAATAAGTAGAAAGTACTTTTTAAATAAAAACAAATGTGTCTGCTGGTTTAGGTTTTGGGATACTTGGTGAGGAGAGCTATTTGCCAATTTCCTACTTTGTTGAATGAATGAATAAAGTGAATATGTTTAACATGGATTAAAACAGTTGCTGTTGGTTCACTTCTGCTGTGATCCCCAAATTGAGCTTTGGTGAGATCATCAGGTGTGCATTTGAATTTTTTTTACAGGTTTACCTAATCGGTCTTAACACATTTAGTTTTACCTGGTCTGGAATGCTAACAGTTCAAATATTTAAGATTGGTTTTGTCTATGCAGACTCGTCTCCAGGCAGGACAAGGCTACAAGAACATGTTTCACTGCATCCTTACCATCTACAGGAAGGAAACGGTAAATACAAAAGTGCAAAAAAAAAAAGAAAAATCATGTTGTAAAGATGAAAATTATATTTTCTGGAGTGGATGTAAAAGTAACTTTTTTTCTTATGCAAGAATCAACATAACAGTCCAATATTTCTGGTTTAAAGCATTTGGCACAGAAAATTGGATATGGAATTTGGAAAATTCTGGATGTGGACAATTCTGAGGAACTGGGAGAAAAGAAACTCACAAGCAGATTGTTGGTTCCACTCTGATTAAATGCAGATTTGTTTTTCAGTTTTCTGTTCTTGGTTTTTGACTTTCTTTTTTAAACACTGAAGATTTCCTCCTGGTGGCGGTTAAAGTAAAATTCAAACAACAGTACTGAAACTTGAGTTTTCAACTCAGATGATATCACTTCAATCAATACTAAACTCTGACATGCATGCAGTAGGTGAATATAAAGTATAAAACGTGATATAGTCACTGTGGTCACATTTCTTGTCAACAGCTGTATTTATCGTGACTCCCATATTCTCTCCCTTTCATGCTTCTGCTATTCAAAGCAAACACTTTACACAGGGAAAACTACTTGGCCCAGTATAAGAAAAACAAAGTCTTAAACTGATAGTTTTTTAATCCCACTTTGTGTTAAGTCTGTAATTATATTCCTGTGTTTTTTTTCTCAGGTCTCAGGGTTTTTTAAGGGCATGTCATTTCCATTGGCCAGCATTACTCTTTACAACTCAGCCGTGTTTGGCTTCTTCAGTAATACACAGAGACTCATAAGCAAGTATCGCTATGGTGACGTACGGCATCCCTGTGGCATGTTGGACCTGACTGTGGCCAGTATGTTGACGGGACTGATGTCAGTGAGCATTGGGGCGCCGGTAGACCTGGTTAAGATCAGACTGCAGATGCAGACGCAGGCTGTTCTCGCAGGTATTGCAGGAAGTCCATTTGTGGCGTTTTATTTTAGACACCAATCTCCAGTATTCTAAAGACAAAACCATCCACTTAGATACACTCAAACTTTTTAAACTTGCACCTGGTCGAGCTCAAAACTGAAAGTCACAGTGGCCTGTTAGCTTGTGATGTAGGATGTAAAGCACTGAAGATCTGTCTGTGAATGATTTCTTTCAGGACACAAATTTGTTATGTAGCTAATCAGTTCTTAAATGTCTCACCTTTTTATGACTGGAGTTTTATGTACAGTGAAGACACATTATAAAGTAATAAAACTGAGGTTAAAACCCTGACCAAGACATCAGTAGGACGAGGCCATAAAATATTTGTCATTTGTTTGTAGTTAGTGTGTAGCCCTTTACACATGGAAATAGATCTGAACCCAAGTGCCACCAAAATCACGAATAATCACAAACATCTTTCACTGGTTCCCTTCAGAGAACGTGCAGTTTGCTGGCAACATATCCAGTGGCTCCAACATCCCTCTGCGATCCGTCGACTTCTCAGGCCAGACACTCTACCGCGGACCAATCCACTGCATCAGCAGCATTCTTCAGACTGAGGGCCTCCCGGGTCTGTACAGGGGAGCCGGGGCCATGATCCTGAGAGACATTCCAGGATACACCCTCTATTTCATTCCATACTCCATGTTTTGTAACCTGCTGACTCCAGATGCTTCATCCAACCCTCATCCTTGTGCCATATGGCTCGCTGGAGGACTGGCAGGTAACTGTTGACCAGCTTAACTTATATCAATATAATATAAAACAAGTCCCTTTAAATCATGATATCAACAATGTAATTACAGTTGGTTAACAGTTTAGTTAAAAAAAAAGACAAAGAATGATGACATCACAATAAGCAACAGTTCTTTGCAGTCACATCTTGCCATGTGTAACTTGTTCAAAGAATATTGTGCCACTAATAAAAAAAAAAGATTTTACAGTCAAGGACATAAAGGACATAACACAAACAACTATAGTTTTTTTTAATAGAGTTTTATCAGTTTACATTGTCTTGATTGAAGCTGTTATAAAACAGTGTGTCATCTGCAAAATGATGGTGAAAATGTTACATTCGATTTTATTTTTCTTAGGTACAACCTGTAAATTGTAAATGTGTGTGGCTTTGCAATTTCAGTGTACTGCAAGTACTTCTTTTTGTTGACCTGTAAAAACATTGCAATATATTGAACTCATCTAACCTTGAGGAGTATTTCCTGTAGGTGAAGGTGTATCCTTGTGGCTTAAATAGTGTGTGCTCCTTTTTCAGGGTGAATTTATGGCCAAACACATGGCTGGTGTGTGTGTGTGTGTGTGTGAGTAAACAGAGGAGGCCTCTCAGTAATCCATCCATATACCATGTAAACCATTAACTGGATAATTACGTTCTTAGTAAACTGTAGGGAGCAATTATGTTGCGTTTTATTACAGTGTTTTCCTCTCTTTCCTGAAGTAAAAAAAAAACAGAAAACATTGGTATTTGGTCACTGGAGTCATTGGATATCTAGCTAAGCCACACCCCCTGTAACAGCAGCCAGTGTGGTGCTAACTGCCAGTACTTTTCCACAGCTATATATCTGCATCAATGAATAACTGGTAGCATTGATAGCATCACCTGAGTGATACATTAGTACCCGCCAGTTAGTTTGGGCTTCACCGAAGTCTGTTTCTGTAGTGTGTCATGTTCAACACACACACACATATATGTATGTACACACACACATATGTATACATACGATAAATATAATACCTAGGTATAATAAATATATATTTAATATTTTATTACAATGAAATAGACTAAAGTATGATTTAATTTTGTATAATATATTTAATCTTTCAAATGTTTCAATCATGTATTTTAACTGTTCTCTCCCTTCTCTCCCGCTCAGGCTCCATTTCCTGGGTCACTGCTACCCCTGCTGACGTGGTGAAGAGTCGGATTCAGGCCGACGCTCAGCTACAGAGGAAGTACAAGGGAATATTAGACTGCATTATCCAGAGCTACAAGACAGAAGGGATTCACGTGAGTGTCGTTTCCGACTACTATTAAAAAATATATCTAACTTATTGTGGAATAACTGATGTGGAAAACATTATCACTTAGTACTATAAAATACTAAAACTGTCAACAGTTCAAAAGTATTTTTTCATCATGCAAAGTACTAGACTCGGCTGACCGACTGTATCAGTTGATGCAGCAGATGGTGTCACTTTACAAAAGTGAAACAGAAAACTTAATACACCCCTGATGAAACATTTGTCAGGAATCAAACTCCTTCAAGGAGTCTTGCACCACTTGTTTCCCAAGAAATCAAACCTCAGCATTCAGACAGCTCTCATGTAGAAAAATGACGCTATTATTAAGATTTATTGATAACCATCTCATGGGAAAACTTCATGGCTTGGCCTGAAAACAGAGCTGCTGACAGTGTGATGTCCAGATGTGTGAACTGCAGTGTGCTCACAGAATGTAGAATAGCCACTGGACCTCCACGTTATGAAAGTCAAACATGTTGCTTTAAAAGGTCTGGAAGGTAAAAAAGTGCAGGTTGTAACGTTTGTCACTAAATACGGTATTTGTGTCTGTGCAGGTTTTCTTCCGTGGAGTGTCTGTTAATGCCATTCGAGGATTCCCAATGAGCGCCACCATGTTTCTGACCTATGAAATGTCTCTACAGTTCTTCAGAAACGTATAGAACAACTGAAGAAACGTATTTCACTGCTGGCAGCAGCTCACTTTAAGACTGATGCAATACAGTATAATTGGTTCAATCTGAGATAAAAACTTGATATGAATTCTAATACATTTTACCAACTTCCACAGTTGGAAGTAGGTATTAAACGGAAGCCATTTTGTCAACAAGATTGCTAAGTAGGTAGCATTTTGGCAAGAGAAGGAGCTAGCTAGTTGACAAATAAAACTAGGTCGCTAGGGTCAAACCTGTAATATGACATTTCTTGTTAATATCAGAATAAATAATATTAATTCACATGTGGCCCATTTTCGAGAACAGGTATGGGCCAAACGTAAGTGGGTCAGTAAAAATACCAATTACAAAATGTTTACACCACAAAAGTGACGTTTAACATGTTTTCTGTAGGTCGGTACATTCATATTACATTCATATTATTCATATCATTCAGCTGACTCTTAGAACTGGTGTTTTTATGTCACCAGTACAAACGCCTATAAAATGTTTGCTTGCAAGCAAAGCACAAATTAAAGCAATACAATGCAGAGTATATACCAATACGTTTTACACACCTGCAGCACAAACGCATCACCAGTATATTTTGTAGAGTTTAAGGGATCGACTCAAAGGTATTTTAAACTGTTCAACATTTACTTGTTTAACAACTTTTTATAAAAGTTTGTGTGAAATTAAATGTGTTTTTAAGCAGAATTGTCGATACCTGTTTTAACCATAAATTGTATTTTTTCCAATGTTTGTAAATATTTGTAAATACATAAACTGTCATTCTGGATAGTTCCAGTGTTACAAGTGTCTTATATTGTACATAAATAAAGAAAGGCTTTTTAACACAACCACTGCCCCGTGTCTTCTGTAGAAACAGAGGTTCTAAGAAAACGTCTCACACACCAACGTAAATCATGGACGTGTTTTTTTGTTATCAGACAAAAAAAAAAAAGAAAACACGTGTGAGGTCGACACACGTTGTTTATTTTTAGAGGTGTGTGTGTGTGTCAAGGCTGATGTATGGCCCTGTGCCTGAAGACTGCTGATAACAGTCTGAGCAACAAGGTCACTATCTGAACCTCAGAAGACTCTTGTTTGTTATTGTCATTTATGGACTTTACGTTTAACTGGCCTGTAATACTGCACCACCTCCACTAGGTAGCAGCATGTGACAGTAATGGAGGAATGCCCGTCAGGCAGAATGTGGAGCGTACTGTAAATTTTATTAAACGTATTTTCCATTAGTACAGTAATTTTTACAGTAATTTTTAACGGGACTTTGAGCAATGAATTATTAAGAACTTTTGTTTCCAATAGCGCTGCAACAAATCTCAGAATTGTAGCCTGTTTTTATATATTTACTATATATAGAATTTTTCCTCATTTGAGTATGTTGTTTTATCTTAAATAAATGACATTCCCAGTTCAGTCACATTGTTCAGTTCAGCTAGTTAATATTTTCTGAGAAAACACAGTTCATTAATGACACCTTCAGCATTGATCTGTTACAATGTCACTCACTTTGACCTTCATCTTAACTGACATTCATAGACGTGTAAATGATCAAAAAAGTCTTGTGCTAATAAAAAACAAATGTTTTCAATGAAGGTAGGCTAACTTTTCCCATGACAGTAGCTAGACTTGCAGGACAACAACGACGGTTCCAAATAGATCCAAAATAACAAGAATAATAACAAGAACAGAAAGTCGTCACAGAAAGACAAAATCGCCAAAACAAACACATGGTACGAAAACAATTGAGCAAAACACACTCTCTCTCTCTCTCTCTCTCTCTC
>NC_024321.1:13136759-13152749 GCF_000523025.1 Cynoglossus semilaevis
TCACTCTCTCACTCTCTCTCTCTCTCTCTCTCTCTCTCTCTCTCTCTCTCTCTCTCTCTCACACACACACACAACACAGACTGGCAGTGAAGCAGAGGAAAAGCCAGGCTTATATAGTGAGGGGGCGGAGTTAACAAGGCACAGGTGGAGAGGAATTAACAAGACACAGGTGAAGGAGGTGAAGTAATCATCGAGGATGAAGAGAAAACTCCAAGGTGAGAAAAACACACAAAACAAAAATGAGCAGAAACCTAAAAAAAGGAAAAGAACTTTTGTGGGTTATATTTACAGGTAAACACAGAAAAACTCAGAGGCCATAAAAGGTCAAAACATTATATAAAAAATCAGTGTACACAGCCTCAGGTATATAAAGTACCACTGTCTTGAAGGAAACACAACCATTCAACTGTAACTGATTTACAAATGAAGTTAAAATAAAAACATAAGCTGCTAATCTGCCTCTCACACACAGAGTTTTTTGTGTTTTGTGAGCCCATTGCGTAGACATAACGCATCCCTGTCATTAACTGTCACAAACCTATGGCTAATCTTAATCCCTACTCTAACACTAATCTGACCATAAATTTAAAGCCAACATTTGGAACCTTTCACTCAGTGGGGAGCTGTAGGATGTCCTAATGAAAGTACGTGTTCCCATAAGAAATTGTGTCCCTGCAAGTATACCTGTACCAAGAGCACACATTTGCACACACATATACACAGTAATCTGTCAGGGAGTCTTTCACAGCGGATTAACAAGGCTGTAAAAGAGCAAATCACTGCTGCTCATTCATCTGGTACTAAACACCACCTCCAGCAGCAGCAGCAGCTCGTGGAAACACATTTGGATTTCTGGAAATTAGATACACGACTTCAAACAAGAGACAAATCTTCATGTGTTTACCTTCAAATATCTTTCAAATGTATATATTAAAGCTTATATTTGCCTTAATGATATTATGAACCTTGGACGCGGAAGCTGCTTTGTTAGAAGCTAAATTGATTTTGTAAATATGATTAGATTGGTTTAATGCGTTGCCTCAGTTCCAACCTTAACACCCTTTCACATTCACTGAGAACAGACGTGCATTAATATCACACTTTGCCTGTTTTTGAGAAATCCCGCCCCCCCCCCCCCCCCCCCGCTTCTCCCCACACTGCTGTTTGCTAAGAAAGTTTAGCGTCTTTACACATTTTTCTAAACTCCACTCAAAGACTGATTCTTCTGTACATTTGTAGATCATTTTAAAGAACAATGAGAAGGCTTAGTTTTGATAACACGACCAAGGTGAGGTTGCGTCATAAAAAACATCCAGATTTTAAAAAACTTTGCTGTGGCGAAGCCTCATGAAAAAACAAGATTTTTCACAAGGATTTTCATTACCAGTTCTTTTTAAAACAAATTTGTTTTTTCAGACAATTTGTACCAGGAAACTAAATTTGAATTACAGGTGATTATGTATTGCTTTTTTTGATTAAATATAAAAAATGATGATATTTAACGAATTATCTAACAACATCCGATGTGAAAACTGAATTCATTTTGGTGGAGAAAGAACACAGTTAGTATTTATATAGAAAAAAACACTTGTCAGCTTTTTATAAACATTTTATTACCCTCGTCCGTTTATTTCCAAAAAAGAATGATTCAGTTCTAATTATGGATGAGACAGTTTACAGTGACTGGGCTTCACACACAGTACATGACATGCAGTAGATAGAAAAAAAAGCAAAGAAAATGAATTCAATTGTACATATTTAACCTCTACACCCTGAATGAATTTTTACCCTGAATGGAAAATAAAAGATTCCCTTGATTCAGACAAAGGAATGTGAATTATAAATACCATTTTCAGGTGTTTTTCCCCCTTTATTCTGAGATATATTTATCCGTTACCTTTACATTTTCTGTTTTACACTGCCAGCCATTCCACCTTTCCCTCTGCTGTGAATAGAGTCACATCATCAGCAAACCGTTACACTTCACCAACACTGATTCAAGCTCTGTTGTGTTGATTTCTGTATGAATGCCAGAACATTTTAACGTTAACATTTCAAAGTATATAGCGCAGTCGGCAAAAACACTAAAAAGTTTTGAGTTGTGCTTCAGACTTTAAGTACAAAGTCTCCAATTCTTCGCTAACTTTCACTCCAGAAAATCTTGGCAGGATTCAGCATGGCAGTGACAGGAATGACGAGATGTTAACATGAATACATTACTGATGTAGAGTTCGGAAATACTCCGACATCAACGTGAGTGATCTAATGTCACAGGAGATGAAGAAGGAAGTCGAAAGCATTGTATTTGTTAGAGACGCTTCAACACATCTTTTTTTTAGGTACTTCGTATATTCAGGCTAACAGTAGTGGATGAGTCGACTGAGTACAGTAGTAGTACAGGTACTAGGCAGACAGAGTCAGTGTGTACCTAATACTCTGCAGAACTCTCAGGATGGATCCAAACATCAGCTCTAATTAGGACCTTTATGTAAATGTCCATTGTACTTGATAATCGAAAATAGTCTAATATAACACTAGTTATCATTCTGCTTATTCCATTCCGTACATATTGTAATTACTTCATTTAAAAAAATGACCAAAATGAGAATAAATGGAGATGAGTTCATTCATTTAAATATATGTATATGTTTTGTTTTCGTTCTGAGCTTTGCGTGTTTCCTTGATCTCTAAATGTTTCTGGGCTCCTGACAACACGGTGTTTTGGAAATCCAGTTTAAATGTTCTCGCTTTTTAAAAATTATTTAAACTTTTTACATTCGTCACCTCCGACCATTCTCCTGTTGCTAACAGCTCTGTGTGTGATTTTAGACAAAACTGATGTCATTCTCGCTCAAGTCACCTAACGATTAGAGACCACCAACATATATTAATTGAGACTGGATATAATTTTCCCTAAACGCTGTTTCTGAAAGCTAATTAATGGAACTGCTAGCTATTTTCTAGCACCCATTTATCCACCTCCGTCTTATATACTAGACGAATGAATCAATGGTTTAATTTACAGTTATAACCAAGGAGTGTTGCTGCTGTTTACATCCTTCACGGCTAAATCGAAATCAACCTTCTTATTAGAAAAATATACAATCTATATATTTCCAGAGTTGCAATCAAGACCACTCTGAGGTCGTAAAATGGTTACGACCTCAGAGAATATATCAAAGCTAAGACTTTGTTAGTGTCATGGTTTAGTTTCAGGAACCATTTAACCATGTCACCAAACTAACTAACCTAACCTAGTAACCTAACTAACTAACTACCTGGCTGACTGACTGACTGAGTGACTAACTGTAATCAGTTATTTGAAGTCTGGATTATAACCCTGGATCTATAGCTAATAGCTAGCACTTCTGTTTCTAGCACCTAAACTAATGAATCTCTTTTCTTTTATAACATATTTACCTTAACAATAACTGTTTGTAACTTTCCGCTAAAATAACACAACACTCTACAAACCAAAGGATCTCATGCAACCAGTATGAATCAGCCAAACACATCAAACTGGGATGAGCACAGACGCGACCCACCATTTAGTGCTAACCTCACGAACAGATAATAGCCCTTTTCTAAGGCAGTTCACCTGACGGGACGCCTTGAGACGAGTCTTGTTAAGAGACTGTTTTACAAACACAGTATGTGTGGCTGAAGCTGCGGTGAGCGGCCTATGAATGGTCTTTGTTAGGACTTATGTACCTACGTTTTCTTTTGTTGCCTGCAGGGGGAGACAAACCTTAAGTAAACTTCTGCACACACATAGCCTCAGCTGATGAAACAACTTAAGGCTAGATTTTCGCATAATGACACTTGGTTTGCAACACTGAAACAAGTCTATCCGGAGGTTAGTCTCTGAGACAAAAAAACATGAAACTTGACATGACGGACTATACGTTACTGAAAAAAAAATAGTAGTAAATAAACTATATTAAATTCTATTAGATTGCACATCTCCCATTTTCCATTTTCAAGTCTCAACAATGTTTTTAATTAAAACTGAATGTCATTAGTTTATAAAATCAAAGTAGGATAATTCATTCTGCTAGCACAAGTAGCTGGATTACAGTCGTTTTTATGATGGAATCAGTCATTAAACCAATCCATCATCATTCTTTATATCAAAGTCAACACGGCGTCAGTATGTTCTTGGTGGTCCTCGTTCGTTCAGTGATTACTCTTATTATGCTACGTTACACCATAATATCTCTCACTTTAACTGCATTAAGTAGCTGTCGTGTTCAACCTTGATGTTTCTGCAGAATAACAAATTCCTGTATCAACGTGGCCTCGATTTTGAACAAACCTTCATTGAAATCCTTCACTAAAAAAAAAGAGCTCATCAAACTGGATCCACAGAACACAGGTTCAGTTGCCTGGAGACTAGCACAGAAACAATCACTTCTCTTTCTTCCTATGTGGAACTATTCTCTTTTTCTATCAAACATATGCATGCTCAACATCTTGTTAAAGGAATGTGTTAAGTATTATCATTTTCTTTTACATGGCACAACAGGGCAGCTGCCCTCGTTACTGCCTGTGCACAAAATGGTTAAAAGACACATCAACATTTCGTGTAAACCGAGATTACTGGACTTTGACGACATGGTATCACATCACAGACACAGAGACAGACGTGCGCACATATAAACACACACACAACACACACTCATTTACGGCACATGTAGTACACAAATACGATCATAACAATGGCTTTCTACGTACATTTCTTTTGTGTATACATCAGTATACATGATTTAAATACAAGAATGATGAGGATTCACAAAAAGAAAGGTCAATCTTCTTTTTTCAAGATAAAAACAATCATGACACAGTTAATGCTGACATATTCTCTTTTTGTCATTTTATTTATTGCGAGCTAAACAATATGGCTTTGTCTAGTGAAGAGTCCTATCTGAGTTTGAAAACAAAGAAAGGAAACGAATCATTTGAAACGAATTTACTAAATAATTAAAATATAACTGTTAGCATTAACTCTTAAAGTAACAAGTTTGTGAAACAATCTGTAATTTAAATGTTTTTGCTTCAACTAACTGTCAGCAAGACACTGCATCATTTTAGTGGGGAAAGACATGCTTTTTAAACCAATGTATAGTGTGTTCCCGTTGCACAAAGACACAGTTTTTAATTTTTATTTCACTCCTACCAGTTGGAGGTTGCATTGAAGCACTTGCCATGATCCAGCCAAAAATGTAAATTAGCTGTCTCACGCATGAAGCTACAGTAGGTATTGTTTAAATGTGTTAAATTGGTGTTTTATGCCTCAGAGTAGAGTGAAATGTTTACATATTGTGTGTGACTAAAGGCGTAGAACTGTGTCAAATATAGTGTCTCACAACAAGTTAATTTTTGATGTCTTATTACCACGACAAGGTGTAGGATTTAAATTCAGTATATATTAATCTAACGGACAAGAGCTTGCTATCACACTGGCTAGCATACCACGGTAATACACTTAAATGTAGCATTGCTTGTTTGACTTACAAGTTTAGTTAAATCTAGAACATCGTGGTTCTTTCCCAGTTCTTTGTTATAACGTATGTGTTGGCTGGAACACACTACAATGTCCGCAGATTAAGACAGTTTTAATAATAAGCTTTTTTCTCCAGCAAATTTGTTAAATGCTATGGAATGAATCACAATAGAATTTGTCTGATGCAGTGAGAGAATATAATCTTCCACGATCATTTCAGGCAGTGACATGGCTCACAGGCCTTTTTTCTTTTCTTTTTTTTTTCTCAGTCTACAGTAACAAGATCTAAACTTGGTAAACGACTGAATACTTTCAGTATTACTTAAATTCAGAGGTGGTCTTTGGAATGTATGTACACATTGTAAACAGAAAATTGCGCCTCTCTCTGCTACCGTTCTCACATATTCACAAATAGAATAATCCAAAAAAAAAAATTGACATGTGTCGATCTAACCAGTGACAAAATGGAAAAGACTCCCTGTATTTCTTTGGTCTCGATGTCAACAGACTACGCTCATTGTAAACTTAGGAGTGTTAGCTTAAAGAACACATTGTGCCTGCAGCACATTCACAGAAATGTAAATCCAGATGTTATTTGGTGCTTGCACTTATGTTTAAAAAAAGGATGAAAAATATGCATAATGGTTAAAGTAAAATAAAATCCCACTCAATAAATAAGTGTGTAATGTAGAACACACAGTAAACTAATCATGGATGGATTTTCTGGTGGAAAATGACAACATGCACACACAGAGGACTACAACAGTGTTACTGTGGCTAATGCTCTGATTGTCAATGGGGACCAAGCTATCAAAATATGACGTCATGTTCATGTGTACATTTAGAGATGATCAGTTCCATTTAAACTGGTAAGGGACAAAAACGGGTGAATTTTTTTGAGTCGGAATTTAGTGATGGAGAAGTTGGCAGTCGAACTAGCTGACAGTCTTAGAAAGTGTAAACTAGGAGTCTGTGTAAAAGACAAATAAATGTTGTATTCTACAGTAAACAGTTATTTCGGAAGCTCGCAGTCAGTGAATTGTTTGAGGTTCGTGTTAATGCAGCTTATCAATAACAACCTTCGTTTGGCCAGTTGGTGCAAATCAAAGTAAATAATTCTAAAAAAAGATCACGGCAACATTTAACATTTAAGAACAAAATATTAATATTTTAGATATATTTTAACTTACCTCAAACAAAACTATTTTTTTATTTCACATATCATAAAACATATTAATTGTTTAAAAATCAATTTCACCTTTAGAGAACTTTGTTCTCCAATTGGTAAACTTGTGTTTTGCACCAACAGGCCAACATAAATCATTCAACAATTAATCTAGATTATTAAAGGGCTGCACACCAAACAGAAATCTGCCTCCAGCAACAACAGTAATGAATACACA
Source organism: Cynoglossus semilaevis (assembly GCF_000523025.1). Lineage (NCBI taxonomy): Eukaryota > Metazoa > Chordata > Actinopteri > Pleuronectiformes > Cynoglossidae > Cynoglossus > Cynoglossus semilaevis. The sequence continues at coordinate 13,143,666 of NC_024321.1, forward strand.
TCCTCCAGAATTTTAAAGGTTTTCTAGTTTGACTTTCCAAAAAGCCCCAAATAGGCTAGTTAGCCAAAATGCACAGACATAAAACACGTTTTCAAGCTGCTGCTATCTAAATCCTCAGCAAAAACTGTTTTGCTGTGCATCTTTTTTTGCATTTCTAAACAAACGGAAATACAGAGGAATGTTACAGTAGGAATGGTGAAGAATGTACCCAAAGATTAGTCTGAAACATATTTGAGCTACGTATCAGAACCCTCAAGGTTGTTGAAAACAAAACAACATTTCTGTTCCAGTTTGAAATCTGGAAACGCCAAGAAAAGCCTCTGAACGTTAGCCTACATGCTACCGACAACTGAGCGGTGGTTCGACCAGAATGAAACCCTCATTTACAACTCCTCTGTACGAGGACATGATATGAAGGCACGTGTCCTAAAAACGCAAATGCTGATTAATATATATATATATATATAATGTATTTTTTAAACTCTTTTTAGTACAAATACCTACACCAAGTTCAAGAAAGTAGAAAACATTGAAATAAAAAAAAGAAAAGTCTACTGAAAAACATGTTGCAATTTAAAAAACACAGAAGATAAAGTAGAGAGTTAAAGTAGCCACTGCTTTTCTTTTTCAAAGAAATACTGTCCTCCAGTTTGTCACCAATGTATGACAACATACTGTATGATGAACCAACCAACCAATCACAACATCTGATCTGAATTAATTCCAAATAATAACAAGAACAGGACAGAGGGGAAAAGGCAGTAATTGTAGGAAATGTGCTGAAAGTCGGCAGTCGAGAGGTTTTACAGCAGTGAAGACAGAGATAAAACAGTCAACAAGTAGAAAAAGAAAGTACAAGATTTGTAGAAAGGCAGTGTGTAGCCTCTAACAGTTTGGCAAGAACCCCCCTCCCTCCCTCACCCAAATCTATGTTGAACTACATTTGCACCCAGAATTCCTCCAAACTTCTCTACTCAACTCCTCTCTCCCCCTCGTTTCCTAACTCCTAACTTTCACCCATCCCACGTTCCCCTAACTAAAAGTTTCCCGTCCTCCCTCCGCCCATTAGCCTAGCTCAGGCCAAACTGGACCCTGAAGTCAGGGTTTGTTGGTTCTTTATCTCAGTTATCTGTATTTACTTCTACTTCTTGAACATGTCCTGTAAAGGTCCAGGCAGATACTTAAGGACAGTGTCGAGGATGCTTTCCTCATCCTCCTCGTCATCCCCACAGCCTCGTGGGATGGCCTTCTTTGGACGTGTCAATGACCCTTCGCAGGCCTGCTCCATGGCTGCTTTCTCCTCCGCCTCCTTCTCCTCCTTCTTCTTCAGACCGTACTTTAAATCCACAGAGAGACAGACAAGGTTTTGGTGTGTTTGCATATCTACCACGTCTAATCTGTGGAGTTAAATTTGTTGTCCTCTTACCTTGTCCCTAATGGTCTGTCGTACTTTTTCCCTCTCTGCTTCCATGCGGGCATGTTTGGCCTTTCTCTCCTCCTCCTGCTGTCGGAGAGCCTCCTGCCGCTCCTCCTCTTTCTTCGCTGCATCTGGGTCTTTCTCCTCCTCCCCACCAAGCATCTTTCCCATGTCTTTGGTGGCTCCTGTGTGGGACACGGTAGAAGACATGGCAGTTAGTTTATCTTTCTTCCTAAGGGTAAATGTGGCTTTGATATCTGTCTGGGTGAACTTTGAGGTTCCAGAAAAAAACAGCTTAATGTTGGTTAATTTTTTGACATCTAAATGGACTGGAACCCTTAATATACCCTGGTATACAGGACTGAAGGCACTGGTGAGCACTTTCTTATTTGCAGTTACAAATGAAGTGTTTTGACAGTGACAGCTGATGGCTGTGCCGCCGCGACACTTTGACTTCCTGTTATCGTCCCCCTCTGCTCTTCAACCAGGCTCACCTCTCCATCATCAGTGAGAAAAGCTGTTTTCTAAGATGTCAAAGCCACTTCCTGTGGGCCTGTCCACGCTGCTGTTGTTACCTCTCAGTGATCGATACTAAATACAGGACCACCAAAGAGTAGATGAATTATGGATCGTCCAGCAAGAAGAAAACTTCATCTGGATATTGATCTGTGTGTCCCTCAGGCACTGGTGAGGACACAACCTGGCCGGCAGTCTATTTTTCTATCTAGTGCTTTTCATAAACCAAAAACAAAGATGAACTTATTTCACCAGAGGGTCGAGGAACTGGAAGAATCTGTTTTAATCCCAAAGACTAAATGCTTCTTAAAGGTCACATACTGTTAACAGTTCTTATGAACCCAGAGAGAGACTGACACAATTACCTCGCCATATAAGAAAGGAAAGTACTTTCATGTTGCCGGCTAGGGATACAAAAACAATTCCAGAGGAGGTCTTTGAACATTCCCTGGTTTCTAGACTACAGTATATAAACTATCACACCAGAATATTAAATCAGTGTGAGGTCAGTTGTTTAACAGCAGGTTAGGATAAGGGTAACTGTGTCTAATTATTTTAAATACAGTTAAGGTCTAAGGCAGAACACAGATGGTAGGTCCTGGTCTCAGTGTAAAATGTTCTTTCACGGTGTGGACATTAATGCACTGCAACAGCTATAAACTGTGGAGATAGCAAGTATTAAACATTCATGGTTCAATCATTACTATTGATCAACTCAGTCCATTCCAGTCCTCAGAGATGCAGTATATTCAGGGCGTTTATTGTTATGTGGTTGTAAAAACGTGAATTATTGTCTGCAATTAAACACACAGGAGCCCAACAGAGAACGCTTCGGAGTAAATTACTCTGAAGAAATGTGGCTTAGAGGAATTTGTTTTCCCTGATGGGTTTGCGAACCCAGGGGTGACCGGTGCCGTCGCTGTGTGGTGGCGTCAGACACTGTCACACAGTGGCACTAATTGCCCTGCAGTGTCGTGGCGTCCTTAGCAAAGCGGGGGATAATAAATTAGCCCACAGTTGGGGGGCGGAATGAGGGAGGTGAAATATTTTTCCATGAACCCACCAGGGGCCTGTGTGAAGGTCAGACTGTGGGGTGTTGTGTGTTGAAACAGCCAAACATGCAGCATATGTGTTGGAACAGTGTGCGTGTCAACACCTGAAGGTCAAGTGTAATCATAGGATTGTTACATGGGAGTGCATTTGCAATAAATGGAGTTATTACCGAACACATACCTCTTGCTGTTGGTTCTCGTAAACTACATCTTTGCTCGATCACAAAAGAGTTGGTGTTTGTGCTCAAATTCAACATTTCAGTGTTTCAGAATTGTGGCTGTAAAAGATTTAGTTCATTGGTAACAGCGAAGCCAACTATTCAGAGAATGATTTCATTAAACCAGAGAACAACCAATAATAGTAAATGAAAACGGCCCCCATGGAGATGTTGTCTTTACATGTTCTCCCCCGCCCCCCCACCACTTCATCCATCCTCTTCCTATGTCCTTATCTGTCCTCTACCAGTCCTCCTCCATCTCCCTGTGGTTTTGCTTTCCTATTACTTTGTTAAAGTGATATTGAAGGACTGATTTGATTCTGTGGTTTCCATTCTTTCTGATTCCTAGACGTGTCAGTCTAAACAACCAATGTACCACCAATGCATTATTTTTCTCTTTTTTCCCCCCCTCCACCTTCTTCATCAGTCCATTACACGGACCAACCAATGGTGGGCATTTTTAGACTAAGTGCTTCAACACATTGTTCAGGTTCAATCACATTCTTTCTACATCCAGTCTTTTCCCGAGGTCTTGTCTTGAGGGCAACGTGGTTTTAACACACAAAGGCTTTCCATCAGACGTCATGTGAATGAAAGTGCAGCCGCTTCATAGCACTTGGCCTAACAGACACAACAGTGGGCAGCAGAGAGTGTATGAGGTCCTGATCTGACTGAAGAAGTAGATTTAATTCATGATCATTTGTTATGATCCTGAAAGTAGGTGAAAACCTCTGCATCTTGTCCTGATGTTTAATAACAAACTGTTATGGTTATGGCTTTTACCACTGCTAATACATGATGTATAACACTGACTATGACGTAAAACTAAATCCTGGAGAGATTGAACATAAAATATAACCTAGCAAAGAACGGTTGTTTGTCGAATTTTGTTTTACTACTGAAAAGCCACAGAAAAACACAGCCTCTTAACATAAAAAGCACAGAAAAAGAGTATAGGTTTTGAACAGTTGTGGGTAGTAACGAGTTACATTTACTTGAGTATGTTTTTTTTTAAATAAAATACTTCTAGGAGTAGTTTTAAATCACTATTTTTTTTCTTTTACTTGAGTAGATTTATGAAGAAGAAACAGTACTCTTAATTCACTACATCAGGCTAAACATTAGGATAAACTCATTAAAAAATGAATCAGATGTTACTCAACAGTTACTTAGTACTTGAGCAGTTTTTACTCTAAGTACTTTTTTACTCTTACTCAAGTAATTATTTGGATGACTACTTTTTTACTTGAGTAGTATCACTCTGAAGTAACAGTACTTTTACTTGAGTACATTTTTTGGCTACTCTACCCACCTCTGGTTTTCAATGTATCTAGGTAGAACGTTTTACAACATTAACCCTAACTTTTATTTTTCAGTAATATGTATAATTTAATAATACATTTTCAAACCATGTTTCATTTCCTTTGATTCTATTTACATATTATCTGAGACGTAATATTTACTGATAAGGGCTGACGTTTCTTGAGACTGTTCTCAAAACAGACACTGTTGGTATTTTCAATGTATTTGTATATTGTTTGTTTATCCTTTATGTGTGACTTCATGGGGACATTAACATCGGAAAAAAATCACCTTTTCTCATAAAGGAGCTCAAATAAAAAAAGATAGTACGAAGATAATCTGGACAATCAGCAGGAGCCGGCCCTGACCACAGGGACCGGAGCTCTCCATTTCATTTCCTGTGCAGGTGGCAAGAAGATGAACGGGGAAGGAAGGGGAGAGGTGCAATAACAGGAAGTCACAGGGAGGTTGACGACAACAATGACACACAAACACCCAGAAACATGGCTTCTGGGAATGAAAGCGACAACCATCTTGTGACGTTATGCCAAAAGCTCTCCAAAAGGCTGATGGATGCTGGAAATTTTTCGGCTAGTTTAGCCAGCCATGTTACTTATGAGGGTGTAATTTCTGCAGCGGTCTTCCATTATTTAAATGAACTCAATTTTTCAAGCGCACCCCCCTCCTCGAACAAATTATCCAGCAGCAGTAACATCCATCTGGAAGGAGGAGGAATAAATGGTCCATGAGCCACACTTTCTCACTTCCTAGTCGGAATTCTTCCTCTGTAGCTCTGTACTTTTAGTTCAGTCTGAAATGTAGTTTCTAACTACGTTTTGACAAATGTTTGGATGAAAACATTTTGTGTCATTTTAACTTAGTTTAAATATTTTTGTTTAGAGAAAAATCTTTTCAAATATTGATACGTTAGATTATAATTCCAGGTCTCTGCTGAGTCAACAGTAGGGCGGCTCCATAGTCTCTCTTCTCTTTCATTTTACTAACATTCTACCAGCAGATAGACTGGTTGTTTCCCAGGGTTCAGGTCAGGAGTAGATGAGAAATGATAAACATCGCATGACGTCTATGACTTGAGGAGACACAGACCTCGGCAGGAGACACTGATTTACTTAACCTTTTACCCATGAGGCATTTGCTCCAGCTACATCACCACATGATTCAATTGTAAGGATCAGAGAGACAGAGACAGTGTCTTCTCCAAGGGACAGGACACAGATTCATTTATAATACAGAGCATACTGATGATTTTTAAAACGTCTCTGCAATAAAAAAAAAAAAATCAGTACAAATGACTGTTTTAGGTTACGTGGTTTGTTTCGGTGATTGTTCTCCGTTTACCTGTAAATCCTAAAACTCACACAATTTTTAAATTGTGTAAACTCCCATACTGCACTCTGATTGGTCAAAACACACAGATGACGAGTGATTTCTCTACTTTCACCATGACTGGGGCTCATACGTTCACAGCCGGTAATAAATGTGTAACACAGCAAGTTTGGAAAGATTAGACGAACAGAACAACAGCAATCTTCTCTGTACGTGATGCAAAGTAAATGGAAAGTGACAAGTAGCAGGTCCGTGAATGCACCACAATGTCACTGATTAATGTAATACAACATGAAAGCGCTGATGAATTCGATTTCTAATTAAACAGCCAGTAAATACGACGTGTCACCCACGGCTGTGATCTATACCTCGGTCTGGAGCAGACGGACAGTCAGGAGGTGTCCCACATATAATGCCATTACACTGTGTGTGCGTGTGTGTGCGTGCCACATTAGATGAAGTTGCTAAATTGGATTGGTGTTTGTCATTGCATGTTTTCTGATACACCGGATTAGTCAAGTGTTTTGATGCCTTCAATAACTTTGTGATAATGACATGCATCAATCTGAACTCTGACAGTCATGGTATCATTTTAGTATCACAGGTGGAAAGTGTATGAAAGTTCACAACATCTGTGTGCATGATTTTAACTGTTTATTTATTCAGTCATTACAACATTTTGACACTAAGTCTATGATGTGAATAAATAACGTCTGTGGTGATTCGTAGTTTCTGTCATATTACATTTGGAACTGTTTTGTGATGGTTCCTATGAGAAGTCACCTGAAATGACCAAGTGATGTTGTTGTAAAAGACACATGAAAGTAAAAAACAAACAAAAAAAACCCAACAAATAATAATAAAAAAAATGTAATTTGTCGTGAACACGCCCTCTTCAGGACAAAATGCCCTTAAAAATAATAAGACCCAAAACATCATCTGTGTAAGTCTCTCTCTGTGTGTGTGTGTGTGTGTGTGTCTGCTGCTGCTGTACATATATTCCACAATGACCAGCTGCGTCCCAGTGAAATAAATGCCAGTCTGCTCCTGGAGGAAAAGGTCACAGCAGGAGACGGCACCTTTAGAGGAGGTAAATAACCTGAGATGGATGGATGGATGTTGGCGGGGTCAGGGGTGGTGCACAGGAGGGATTCTGCCCTGCTGGAAATAATTGAAAGCTATATGGGATGGAGGGCGTGAGTTAAAGTGAAGGGGCTAATACAATGAACGTAAAGATCCAGGGCTGCAGCATTCACAGCGAGGAGGAGAAGGAGATGGATGGACAGAAGAGTCAGAGCAGGAGAGGGAGGAGTGACTGCATTAGAATGAGAAGGAGAGGGTTTGGTTTTCATTCCTACAAACTCAACATAATAATGACAAGTGAGAGAAAAGGGAAGGTAGAAGAAAGAAGGTAGAGGGAATAGGAGTGGGAGAGGTGTAAATTAGTAAAGTAATAAATCTTATTTTATTGTGGTCACTATAGACTGATGAGAGGTTTATTTTAATGAGGTACTGACCTCTGGCCCCTGGGGGTCACTCATTTAAATTAAACCTTCGTGCTGCTTTTCACTTATTTATTTTTATGTTTCTGTTACCGAGTTGAAACCAAGGGCAGAAACGAATAAAGTTCAAGGAATCCAATAACAGATATAGATATATATATTTGTTATTTTTTCTGCTCTTGTAAAATAAGAAAATGCAATTTTAGGATAAAATAATCTGATTCTTGGTACAAATGGAGAAGAAGGTCAACAAACAGTGAACATGATAGGACACAATAGGTGCCAAACACTTGTTTTGTATTCTTTATAAAGACTGTAGTCAGAGTACTTACCACCTAAAGCCTGCTTCATTACAAAATCCATGGTTGCTGCTGATTGTTAGAGTTGATCGTTCTCAGAGCTGCAGACCACTGAGCATGTAGCCACCAGACCTGTGACTCTCCGGGCGAGCTGAGATCCTTCTAACGTCTGGTGATGTTGACGCACGATTGGTTGCACCTTAAAAAAGAGCATTTTCATTTGATTAATGTATTGAACTGAATCTTGTCTTTTCAAAGCTTCACTTTGTGGTGATGGTCACAATGACCTGGTCCTTACACTGAACAACATAGCAGTGCATTTCTGTGTGTCTTACATTTAGAAACAGAATGACGGACTTAAACAAGATTTAAACAACGCAGAATAAAAATCATTTGTATTTTTTCACCTGCAGCTGCACCCAGCATTTGAAAAGACTGGATTTAAGAAACAAACACGTTTAAAAAGCTAAGAGCCTCAGTGTCAGTTTCAGTCACAGCAGATTCCTTCCGATACGGTTTACAATTTGTGACGATGCATTTTATTATGCATGCTATTGAAAGAGCTGATGGTGAAAGCTGTTTTGGCCACGCCCCTCCGTTTCCATCACACAAAAGTCAATAGATTTTAGTGTAGCCCTGTAGCTGTGGAACAAGAAATGGTGTCGACGCCACAGCTAACAGTCTGTGATCATTGTATGTCGTACTAAACCAAATGCTTTGCCTTCGATACATCAACGGAGACACTAAGAACAAACATAGATCTCCAGCACACACATTGTGTCACATTGACAGAAACACACACACAGTAATGGAGTCTTCTTTAGGTTCTTAACCCCTGTGACAGGACTCCTGAGTGAGGAAAGGCTAACCACTGGACATTCCACTGAGTCACTCAACCATGTGGAACTCAATAAGGGCAGAGGATCAACCGTCTTCTGCTGCTAAACCAGCTCCTACAAAAATCATTTACAGGTTTATGTTACATGACAAATATTCAATAAGTTTGTTCAAGTTTACAAAAAATAATTATCAAAATAATAATACATTTAGTTATATCCCACAAAATATGCTTATGAACATGGGATTTGTTACTTACAAGGAAAATTTGAAATGTTTCTGATGCATAACGACACAGAGATAATATGATACCTTTGGCCCATGTCTATAAATAGCAACGTATTAAGAATCTTCAGACAGAACAGACCAGAGAAAATTAGGCATAGGCATAGTTGCATAATATTTCATTCCTTAAAGGACAAGGAAAAATGGAGAGATATGTTTAATGACCAATATTATATTGGTACTAATATTATTATACTAAAACTACATGACATGATGGGATGTCCGTCACCATTGGTCGATCATGACGTACCACCAGTTTATGCTGAATACAATTCCCTCCAATGAAATCTGAATCTGTTTTTGTTTTTA
>NC_024321.1:13152780-13168297 GCF_000523025.1 Cynoglossus semilaevis
GAGAACCGTGACAGGCAGAACTCTGCTCTGTTCCCCAGGCACCAGCTGTAATCTTCCTGTACCAATATTTGTTGGCGCCGAATCAGGACAGGAAGCGATGTGATGGGACGTCAGATTGGGACGCGCAAGAGAGATGAGGCCGAGCAAGGAGCAGCATCCAATTGTAACTGCAACTGCGCGCTTCACCAAGCAAGACGCTGCATTTTTATTTACACACAGACACACAATAGCACTCACTGCCCCACACACACATGGATGATGCAGGGTAGGAGTAGGAGCGAGCACAAACGCTGCTCACTTCATCTTGTGAGGGTGCAGAAGATGTGTGAGATTGAACCGGTACATGAATCGTCAAAGCATTAAAATAAATGTCCACTATCAGGTCTTTCAAAGACTTTTGATTTATGCATCGTAAATGTATACATTTTTGTCAAGAAGACAAAGACATCAGAGGAGAGAGAGTTTTTGTTTGGTTTTAACATGTTTTTTTTTATGTGATGAAAAAAGAAATGTGTGACAGGATTATAGCAATAAGGTTTGATGCTAAGGTTCATAAGACAGCTGTGATGTATGGACAGGACAATATCTGAGAGACAGGAAGCTGAGGACGAGGTGATAGAGTTGAGCTAGGCTAGAACGCTGAGCTAATATTTTAATGGATAGAATTAGATAAGAATGGACCAGAAGGACAGATTTTGAGTCTTTATCAGAATGTTTGAAAACATCACACCTGGGTCAAAGGTCGAGGTCATTGTTCAGTTTTGTAGATTATTACTGTTGTATAATGTCTCCTTTAAGCCCGAGGACAACAAAGGATGAGTGGAATGAAGGGGGGGGGGGGGGGGGGGGGGGGGGTATTTTCTATGTGTTTACAAACATGAGTGTTTTGTGTGTGTGTGTGAGTGTGAGTGTGTGTGTGTGTGTGTGTGTGTGGCCTCTGGTCTTTGTTTGGACTGGCAGCAGAACAGTTTCCATAGTCATTATAGAAACAGACTCCAGGACACACACTAGTGGAAGAAAAGGAAGGTTTTCTGCTGCCCCCCGCCCCCCATCACACACTCACACAAGCACACACACACCATCTCTCTCTCTCTCTCTCTCTCTCTCTCTATCGCTCTCTCTTTCTTGTTATTTTATGGGAATAACCCTTTTAATCAGGTTATCTTGTTTCCCTTACTCTTATTTTTATTTTTTACCAAAAAGGATAAAAGACGTAAACATTAACAATAATAATAATACAATAAGCTGAAGCGTATATATTTTAGATTTACGACAGGACACACTTTGTATTGCAAACTGAGACATCAGCCCGAGAGCGACTTCAGCCAAATACTTCCAGCTTGAACTTGTTACAGGTAATCGTAGCCTAACACCCGGAGCCGGTTCAGCTAACAGCCGCTGGTTACATATGAACTTATCAGTGATTGTTGGCTGAGTAGAAGCCGCTCTCCAAGCAGACTGAACTTTCTTCATCCTGCCCGTTGATAAGAGCGGAGCGGCTTTACATAACCCTGCCTTTCACCAAACACAGCCTGATATTCCATAGACTCTGACAGTGGCACCCAGGGGCAACCTCCCCTACCCCTCCTCCTCTTCTTCATCCATTCCCATCCTCTAGCTACTGCAGCCCTTCGTCCTCTACCATTTCTTCTTTTACGTCTTTTTTTAATTTCATAATCCAGACGCAGGCAGCAGTGCATGATGTGGGATAATGTTATCAGGGCTGCACAGGACGGCGCGCTGATCCTATCCACTTAATTGGAAGTTGTTTTCACCGAGTTTCATGGCTGGGCAAGTGGATGGGAGCAGCTCAAGGAAAAAAGGCAAACGGATTGGACAGAGTGTGTCAGTGTAACGTGTGTGTGACAGGCGATGGAAATGTGTTGTAGAGCGAAAGAAGTGGAGAGAAATTAGAGGGAGGCTGTTCAAACGCGACATGTCCTTTACTGCAGGCACAGAACTGAATGGAATATATGTAGTTATTATTCGTTGTTATTGTTGTTGTAGTTTAAAGGCCAAAGGTCTGTGTCTTCAATGGGTTTTATTTGGTAAGAAAATAAAAATTAAAACAAGTGACACGTATCAAGTACTGCCTTGATGTGCTGCCTCGCGTGGGAGGTTTTTGTCACTAATGTTAATCAAACAGCAAAGTAAAAACACACTGGGGAATAAAGGAGGGAAACAAAAATGTCTCTGTTTGCCATCATAGAAAAACAAGAAGCATTGGACACTAAGTTAAGTAAGTCTAAGACATATATTATTATTTATATTTTAGTATGTGATTTGTTCATATAGACTGATCTTTGTCTTTTGTAGAATAAAACTTCAACGTGTGTCATCTAAGTGTTCGAGAGCAGAGAGCAGCATGACATAGAGCTGCACCTGGAGACCATAAATCACAGGTAAAACAGTTCCTGTCCCCGTTAACCAGTTCTCCAGGGTGGATGTTAATAACAGAGCACACACACACACACACACACACACACATTGGCCTCAGTGGGCCTTTCACCCTCTGCCTGATGAGCTGACCCTGAGGACACTTGGCAAGACCTGTTTGGGAAAATCGATACTGTGAGAGGGACCAATGATCCACAATAGATTTCTAACCCTGACCTCAGGTTAGTCTGACTTCACTGCTGCTGTGTTCAAATGCAAACATAGGATTTTGGCATAAAAAAAAAAAACATATGTAGAAAAACTTCAGTATGTTGCAGTACTATAAGACTATTTTTATTGTTATTATTATTTAAATTGGATCCCTATGGATAGTTGCAAGTATGTTAAAGCACTTTTTTTCAGCAACTTTAATAAATTCAACAAAAATGTATAAAAATGTATATAAATTTCATATTTTGGCAGTTTATCTTTTTAAATTTTGTCTAAGACACATTGTTACCAGCCATGAAAATTAAAAAAAAAGGTTTTTGATTTAGTGAATGTGTGTGTTTGTATGTCATGACTGAAACACTGCATAATGACATGTTCATGACGCAAAAGTCAGCGACGACAGAGAAAAAAAAAATCCAGAGACGTTGGTGCATGAATTAATGATGAGCTGCTAACGCCAGGCCTCGCTCTCAGGTCTGCCGGGCAGAGCTGGCGTTGTTATTTATTCATGTGACTTAGTTGGTGATAAATTATTCCCTTAGCACAGACTGCAAGGCCATGGAGGCATACATGACTGCATCTCATTTTTCTTCTCTAAAAGTGACTGAGCCTCCTCGCCTGTTGAAGGCAGCTAATTTTAACTCATTTTAATGTGATGTTCTATTATAGGACTGTCTCCCTGCTGGTGACAGAGTGATTGATTGTCATGTAAAATTTAGTTGTAATTTCAATGGTCACGACAGCCATCTTGGTTCTCCCTACTTTTCCATCTACTATTTTACTTTTTTTAACTAAACATTTGTTTTTAGCCTAGCTGACATGAGTACATGTTTTATTATTTATTATAAATATTGCAATGTTACTTAGTGTTGTCTCTCCAAAACCTTTAAATCCATCCATCCATTTTCATCCGCTTATCTGCTACCGGGTTACGGGATGTAAAAATTAGTTTTCATGTTATTGGTCAGTCAGAACAATCTTCTTGGTTTGCCTTTGGATGATAGCTGCTAGAAAAAGTGCTACACCATATGAAAATGATATGCTATTTTTGTCATATAATACATAAATATATATAAAATATATGATATATAATATAATACATATAAAACATTTTTCAAAAAAATATATATACATACTGTATTTTATGAAAAAAAAAACTATAAAAGTCACTTTATCTGAAAGTATCCATAACTTTCCATCAGGAAGAAAATGAACTTGGTCAAATGAATTTGAACGTTTTGGGAAACTGTTCAAATGCTGTTTCTACAGAGTACTCGGAAAGAAGGTGAGTAAACTGAGAAACTGCTCTGTTGCTGCAGCTCAGACTCCCTGGCAGCGATGTGTTGAATATTATGTAATTAATGGTGCAATTATGTGCAACAGTACAGAGTGTTCACTCCACCATCTGTTCAGACGACAAACACTGAAATCAATACTGCGCCCCGTCTCACAGCTCCGCCGCTGCACGGGCATTAATTTCTATTCATCAGGTGTTTACTGTCCGTCACCTGATCCTTCTTCAAAGCCACTGCTTAACTTTGTGCTAATTGCTGTATTCGAGGAAGATTAAGGGAACATGAGCAGTCATTTTAACAGATTAAGCAGGAAATGGAGGCTGGAGTGAACAGTGTGTGATTAACAGCTGCTCGTTTGTCTTCCTAACAACTGACCTCCGTTTCCTTTGCTTTGCTCTGACTACGTGACCAAAAAGGGCACAGAATGAAGAAAATATTTAGACAAAAAAATGGCAAACGAGCTAAATGCTACACTCACGGTCGTAAACGTCCCTTTCTTTTATCTCTGTCTGTTCTAATGTATGATACCTTCCTTGTCAATTTGGTAGTTGTGTTATCTGTTCAGATTTTTATTTGTATTTGTTTGATCGTGCTTGTTGTATTTTTGTCTTTCATTCGTGGTCTGCACCAGCATGTTTGATAGTGGGGCTCAAACTGTGATATTTGAAAAGGGAACTCATTCAGCCGGTGGACAAAAGATGGAAGAGACAAAGACACTCAGGCTGCGTTCATCTCCTGACATTTCACTGTAAACAGATATTTGAATATTTGCCTTCGTCTAGAATGTCATCGTCTCTACACACGTCCGTCCGTCGCTCCATTCAGTCAACCATATACCATTACCATATACCTGCCGTCCATCCACCCATCAGACGGCCGTTCAGGCAGTCATGTTGTAGGTCACTCTATCATTTTCACCCTCCACCTTTCTTCATCACTCATCAACATGGCTGTCACTTTGCAAATGTCAAGTTTTACATAAAAATAAAAGTACTCTATGTACTCGTCGTGCTGCTTGTCAATATTACCCGTCGGTCACTGCACATACTTCCCTTATCACCACATGGGTAACATATTAATTATCAGTACTGGTAAAGGTTCAAATACAGTACATGTCTGACACAGACTGAAAGCCTGTAAAAGCATATTGATGGTTTACCGCTCGTGACAGATTTCACTGTTGTGACCTCACCAGAATCAGCAGAGTAAAGACGCCAATAAGGCTCCAGCTCCTTCCTGTACTCTACATGTAGCTGCGGACACCATGGTCACACTCCTCCCTACCTCCCCCGTCCTCCCCTCTGGCGACAGAGGATGGAAGGCGGAAGGAAGCAGGCTATAAATCACCAGTGAGGTGTTCGTCTAATTGTCTCTCACTGAGTGGATGAAGGAAGAACGAGAGTATGAGGGGATGGGGGTCAATGGAAGACGGGAGGAGAGACAGAGGAATGGAGATAATAAAGAGAAACGAGAAGAGAACGACTGGGGAGGGCAGGAGAGGGCGTTAACAAAAAAGAAAAGAAAAGTAATTATGGCTTATGAATTGAAGGTTGAATATTTATAATTGATTTCTGTGATTGAATATCTCAGCACTGGCTGGATAATCTAGCTGTCAATCAAACACTATGAACAATTGTATTAACCCTCCCAACTGCATATCTATTTTCTCTCTCTAAGAAAATTAAGAAAAGCTATGAGAGAGAAGTCAGGAAGAGAAATGGAAGTAAAAGTATTTGATATTGTAAATCAACTCAGTTACTTCAATAACCAACTGCCGGTTCACTGACTGCTACGTACAGAGACGTCCAGTTCTGTTTTAAGGATGGAGAGGTGGATGAACGGAGGGATGGATGGAAGAATGGATCGCTAAAGAAGAGTACAGATAGACCAGTGAAACATGAACTCAGTGCCAATCCCGTCCGAGCGGCTGAACTGCTGGCGGTGAGAGAAGCAAAGGGTCAAAGTTGAGGTTAAAATCAAAACTTCAAAAATTATTAAAGAACAGGATTTTTATTTTATTTTTTTTTGTATTTTCTTTCTTGTCAATAACAACAACCCCTCCCCCCTTCCACTCTATCTAGGTTAAGAGAGCAGTGGTAAGTGGCCAGCGGCATGCTGGGAGTGTGGGCGGTGACGCTGTGAATGTGTTGGTGGGCAGGAAATTGGCTGCATTTGCCAGCTGCTCAACGACAACGCTAAATATTAGATCGAAAGCTGTCCTGAAGAAAAAGAAATTAAATAAAGCAGCAGGGAGAAGCATTTATTTTATTCATTTATTAAATTAACTACTTTGTGTGTTAGAATCTTTTTAAAGGGCAGTTTAACTTCCATCAGTCAGGGCTTTAGGTCCTGACTGGTAATGATCATCTCTGTCAATCTATTTATTTACAAAACAACAATGTTTATAGAGATATTATTATTCAACTTGCTGTAGAATCATCTTCCTGTTTGATACGCAGTTGTTCTGGATGCAGTTACTGTCTGTGTTTACTACTAAATCACCTAATTCACCTAAGAAGGAACAATTTATGTGAATTTAAGAATGTATTTTCACATAAACATCTACTTTTGCAAACTTGGACTTTTGTTTTTCAGCAGCATGACTCATATGTAATTATTAAAGTTGCTGACTAAGCAAATTGCCTCAGAAATCACGCCAGGTTTCTCAGCATGCTTCACAACTGGCTCGTTTCCTCTTGGTATAATGATAACATTGTACACTGGGCGTCTCTCAGACTCTAGACTGTGATGGCATTTTATTTTTAAACTCTCTTCTGCTTCCTGTAGACACGGGGCAGAGAGCGACCCCGCCGCTCCGAATTTAATGCTAATGGTCCGTTGTTCCTGCTGTGACAGCATCTTTGTCGTGGAGGAAGCTCTATATGGAGTGCAACTTGATTACAAACCCCACCTGTCGCCCACTCACTCCACCCTGACGATCAAAGACAGGAGCATCGCTAAGAATCTTCTATGCTATTTCAATGGTATTTTTTACAACCACAACCATTCAACTTAGTATCATATCATTTAGAGCCCCCACCTTTGGGGCGCCCATGATCAAAGACGAAAACACAACGCATGAATCAATGCAACTTGAATTGGGCGTCTAATCTTACTAATTTAACCAACAGAGTCGCCCCCTGGTGGCTGTTTCCCATTCTAGTCTATATTTATATATACTAATACTTGATCTCTGGCCATAACTCTTCCACGGTCTTGACCAAATGCAGCTTCTCTTGTACATCATGAGCTGCTGTTGTTGTCATCAACTGACAGAATGAACAACAACAAAAAACAGATCTGACACACGGACGTTAAACCGGGATCAGAGGCTAAAAGTGAAGATGATAATGAGTCTCATTCTCTCATTGATTTTCCTCTGATTATGTTCCAGGTTTTCATTTGGAATTAAGTGAGTGGGCACTACTCCAAGGCAGATTCCATGCACGGTGGCCACAAGTTGTTTAACTTGGTGCTGGAACCTGCTGTGAAGTTAATTAGCTGGGGATTCTGGTTGGTGGGATTCATTACACAGATGATTGAGCAATAAATCTTAGAGCTTAGAGACACAGCTTTGTGAAAGAAAACTCTGAGCAATAAACTCTGACCGTTTAAAAATATAAGAAAGTTGATAAGTTTATAAAGTTGTTACCAACGGTGCAATTCCTTTTGGTGAAAAAAATGTTTGTATTGGTTTGTAAAAAAATGAGTAATATGTAGTAATATTTAATGTAGATAAAAGTCTCAAAACAACGCCTTCATCGATCAAGACCACAATCAGCTTTTCAGGACACGCTCACGACAACACACCGCCCCTCTGTTCCCCGCTCCCTTTTTCCCATGTCAGCTGTAATGTTGTTGGCTGGTGAACGCTAACACAGATGTCCACGGCAACAGGTGCCACAGGGTCGTTGTCAGGGCAACAGTGGCTCCTAGCATCAGCTGTTCTATTGAAGTTTTGACAGACAGACAGACAGACAGAGAGAGAAAGAGCAAGTGTCTGCAGAAATACTGAAAACTCACATGGAACAGATACTCGGAGAGGTTCACTAACAACAGTTGCCATGGGGATGGTATCTAAACGAACACATCGACAACAGCGTCCATTAGGATACATCCATGTGGCTGCAGTATGTACAGTCACAGCCACTGGAGTCTCACGCCAAATGGAGAGAGCACAAGTTCAGTTCGTATACAGCCTGTGGTCCAAATGGGCGTCTGGTTATTCTGGCCTTCTCCTAACAAATTACATTACATATCTGGGCAGCCATGAAAAAAAAAACAATAAGTGTGAAAATATTTGAGGATGACTCATCTGCTGAGAACAACAGTAAAATCTATCACAGGTGTGAGACATGTAATGAGCAACAGAGACATCAGTGACTCAGCCTTTTGTTATTTGGATGAGTCATGGATTTATAGGCTGATTAATGAGCCCCTTCATTAGCAGTGAACTGGCGCAGGTGCAGGACACGCAGAGACAAATGAGGAAAACCCTCCTCTTGGAAATTATTTCGAGCTAGAAAAAAAAAAACATACAGACATAAACTATTTTTCGAGAAGTAATTATTTACTTTTTAGATTTTCAAGATGGTGAATTAGTCAAGGCTGACTGTGTATGAATGTCCTTAGATGCAAGGCTTCACATCACAGGTCTTGTTTTTTTTTGCTTGGCTGTTCACGTTATTCAATGACTACACTCCTTGTTTACAACGTAAATATAGATGCTTCACATGGCAGTGTGTGTGTGTGTGTAGCAACTTGGAAGTTGTCGTGCAATCAATGTTAGTCAATTTAATTGCTTTGCCATCAGGCGGCGAGCCTCCACTCTCCTAACCTTCTAACATTCGTACACCTATAGTGAGTGCAGGGAGCGCAGGCCTGGAGATGCTGGCGATCTGTCGCCGCTTGTGCATTTGTTCATTCCACGGACTGGCTGAAACTAGTGAAAAATATGACTTCTAGGAATTAAATAAAAACTTTAGTCACTTGGAAAGTCAAGAGTCAGGTACACAGGAATTTAAAATTTGTAAAAGAAGTAAAAAAGAAAATCCTGCGCGTTGTGATAGAAAAAATAAATACAATTTCTCGTTCCAGTTGGTCAAGTAGTTCACTTACTGTAACTCCGTTTGTTTAAAAAGCAGTTTATTTCTGTGCCAGCTCCCTGAGACACTGGAGCTGTACAGCGATGTGAGTCATGTACTGTATAAAACCCAATCACACAAAGTCAAGGTGGAAAACTGCAGCAACACTTTCAGGGAGCAGTTAAATGAAACCATTAAAACCTCTGTCTTTCTTTTCACTCCGCTGCTAGAACAGTTACAGTCCTCAGTGCAGTGAGCTTCTAAGAAGGAATGGTTTATGTCACATGAAAAACAGACATTTATTTTTATCTGTGTAAAAAGTGTTAACATTCTACAAATACATTCTCGTAGCTGAGATGACTAAAAAGACGACCAACCGATCAAGTTTTACTTTATATTTTCTTTCAAACATTTTGCAAAAATTTCCCTTTTTTTCCACTTAAGAACTGATGTCATGAGCTGCTGATCATTTATGTAGTTTAAAATGTAAAATTAAAACTACAAACAATTTTGAATTTGCTTGGTGGAGATTGTATTTTTACTGCTGTCCTTCCATTGCAGTGTGTGCAGGTCAGATGGAGTTAGACACAGTACATAGTGTACATAAAGTGACATCATACCACTGCAACATTTAGCGCCTGACTATTTTTTTTTAAATCGAAGGAGAACTGTCCGTTTATTTATTTATTTGATTTATTCTGTTTATTATTTTGGTATTTGGTAAATTGTGAAACCATCAAAACCACCAGTCAAACCAAGTATCCAATGCAGATGGTTATTCAAGGAACTCTTAATATATTTTTATTATTATTTAAAATACATTGCATTGATACAAATTCACCTTCTGCTGGGTGTCAGTGGTTTTGGACCTGGTGTCTACCACAGGTTCAGTGGATCCTTATCACACAGTGTGATTTGCAACGATCCTTTAGGGTGGCTGAACTCGTCTGCAGGAGGCATCGTGTGCTCGCGCACATACACTCCTAAACTGTGCATTACATAAAGCTAATCAATGCACTGGCAGCTATAAATAATTCAGACTTTTCCACCACCATCCATCACCAGCAGTGATGCTGCTGCTGCTGCTGCAGCTCAGAGCTGCTGAGGGGACTGCGGTGAGCCGAAGCCGGCCTCTTCATCGTCCCTTCATCACCAGTATCTTCCTCCTCCGGCTGCTGCCTCTCCCTGTGTCACCTGCAAGTCGGACAGCAGCGCAGGAGAGGAGATGAACCTTCACCTGGCGGAGAGGATGATAACAATCGGCAGCAGGAGGAGGAAGAAGGGGAGGAGGAAGAAGAGGTGGTGGTGGATGCTGCACGTTTCACACTGTACCGCTGGAAGGCTCCAAATAATAAACAGGATCAGTGACCCTGTTATGGTGAGTGAAATACACACACAGACGCAAACACACTCTGAGCAACAGAAGCAGTTCACGCCTATGACCGGTGCAAACACACACACACTCCATCTCCATCCTCCAAACACACACACACATCAGCTGATCAGCGCCACAATCCAACATCAGAGATCACAAATAAAAACGCGATGATTTCCGACTCTCCCAGACACACTGCGTGTGTGTGTGTGCGTGTGTGTGTGTGTGTGTGTTGGTCGGGTTTGTTGTTACTGACCTGATGCTGCTTGTGAAGCGACAGAGGCGGTGAGTGAAGCGCAGAAGAGAGTCTGCAGCCAATGCTCCGTGTGAAGCCTCTCCTATATCCACACCTCTCTCCCTTTCTCTCTCTCATCCTCTCTCTCCCCCCTCTTTTGTCTCTCCACCCTCTTCCTCCTCCTCTTCCTCCTCTTTCAGCTTCCTCCTCCTGCACCATTACCTCACAGCCTCCGCTTTCCTCCTGTAAGACAAGTAAGAAACAGCTTATAGAGTAGCTGCAGCAGAGCGAAAACAAAAAAGAAATCCTTCAATTACTGTTTTATTTTTTAATTTTAGGTTGCTATTTAAATATGTATTTTAAAAAAATAATAATTAATAATTAATTAATTTAAAACAATTTAATCACGTAGATAATGTTTTATGTTTATGATGTAGGTCTCACCTGCAGAGATGCAGTGACAGTCCGAGGAGGGGGCGGGGGTAGGAGGGCATTGCATTGCCCCCCCTTGCATTTAAAAAACCCCACATAAACTAATAAAAAAAAACCCACAATGACAAACTACTGCAAATATCCTTTTCTATTCTTTTCCCCCTCAGTATACACACATGATAGAGAACTTTTTTTTTTTTAAATGTATGATGGTGGATGGGAAAACAACAAACTAATTTGAACCATTTCATCTTGAAACGTCAGCAGTTAGCAAGTTAGCGTTATTCCATTCGATCCATTTCACAGGGCTGTAGGGCCGGGGCGTCAGACACTAGTGGAGATGAGCTAGAGGCAAAAGTTGCTTTGGTTTGTTTTAAGTAAAAATGTCCTTGTAAACAAAACCGCTCTCAGTTCATCAGCCACAGAAACAATGCAGCAGCTGCTGTTGTTGTTATTGTCCGTAATGGCAGCGGTGATGATGATGCCTTCAGCAGACACCGCGACTGTTTGTGGCTGCAGACCGCTAATGTGACGTCTGGCCTAACGCTAATGCACTCATTGTTAAAGTGTCATTACCATCGTCATTTATCAAAGAGCAAATACACTCTGAGACACTCGGCAAACACAGGACAGGTGCTGCCTGCTGCTCTCCGCCGGCTCAGGATGACAACAAGCCTGGGCTTTTCAACGGCCGACAAGATGAAAAAAGTGATGAAAAGATGAATGTCGGCAGGGAAAACTGAAATCAGACCAAGGTCAGTCTGTTTTCAGAGGGTAACGTCACTTTAGACTTTAGATTACCCTTTTTATATTTAAGGACTACTCAGCTGTGAGGTGTGGGTTTAGTTCAATGGGCAGAGAGGTTTATTCACATGTCCTTAAGCATGAGTTGGCAAACTGCTCCCTATGTCCACCCTCGAGGGGGAAAGGGAGGGGGCACAATCTGTTCTTTCTTAATGCCAGTTCGGCGGCTAAACAAATGTGTCAAAAAAAGAAAAAAGAAAAATGCATCCGGTGTGAAACTCTGAGCCAAATCACATGTGCAGGTAATCCACTGGAGTTATTCTCATTTAATTAGAATACTTGTTGAATATTAATTCAAATTCAATGACAATAAAACAACCTGTTAGAATAGGAATAAGAAACCGACATCACATCACATCCATCTGGAGCAGAGACGTGTGGAAGACAGTCTCCTGATAAGAAAATCATATTACTGCTGCAGAAAAATGACTTGTGTGTCCCATAAAGACAGGGGTATTCCTGTGCTGCACCATGCTGAGTGTTTTATAACCACATTAGCAGCGGCAGCAGCAGTGCTGCTGAGCAGCTGTTGCTCAGAAACACAGTTTTGGACAACACTGAGTAATTCATACAGTATTCATACAGACATTCTACCGTGTGGGTTTTCTGGTGTTTTCGTACTCCATCTGTTCACACACTGTGTGTTTTCACATCGAATCTCCAATGATGTTGGAAATCTATTTTACTCAGAACATGTTCTGATTTTAAAAAAAGTGTTGAACCATATCCTTCAGGGACAAAGAAAAACCATCGATGGGAAGTCTGAAGCGTGAAACATGAACGGAGTGGATGCTGAACTGAGTTACTGTTGATAAACCAGTCAGCTGGTGATCTTCAACTCTAACTTTTTCTCTTCTTCCTGTGGCCCTTGCCCCCAACAGTCGTACTAAAGATGAATCATCCCCCTTAGAACAGTCACCGTGCAATAGGTGACGTGTATTATTAACGAGCATCTTCTTACGAGGACGAGTAGACAACGAAGGTCAGAGAGGATCGACTTTCACACAAATCCATAAGCCAAGTAACATGATCCTCCAGACTTTTAATTCTGCGCTGCCTTCTAGGTCTGTGATTAATATCATCACATTACGATCATTACTTTCAGAACAGTAAGTACACTGTTTTGCACTCTGTGATGGATTTCACTGATTTCACTGCAGATTTTAAATGTCTTACGATGAATGAGTTTTATAAAGACGCCCCGCCCGTCAGGCTGCTGTGTGGAAACACGTGAAGCAAAATAAAGTGTATACTGCTTTCTTAATCCAAGAACAAGCTCAGTCGAGCAATTCTAACACAAGTGACTTAGGGACCTGCTGTGTGTGTGTGTGTGTGTGTGTGTGTGTGAGACGATAACAGAGGATGTAGAGAAACAAGTGTTTATCCCATGCAAGTGCAGAAAATCCAATAAAATCCACTATTGCAGAACTGACTGGCTCCTGCAGATTAAAGTCAAAGTCTATTACTATTACTTTAGTTAGTTACATTGTTCAGTTACATTGTTTTACTAGAGTCGTTACTAAGCACTTTCCCAATTTGTTTAATCATTTACAATTTTTCATTCATAGTTTATACCGTTTATGGTTATACACTTTTTGGAAAAATTCTAACAGATGAAAAATGTCTCTAAAAGTAATTTTGATTTGCCACCATTGACACACATCCTGTTTTTTTGCCACTTCTTACAATGACAAAATCCCAATCAATTAAAAATAAGACAACAATTATATAAGTGAAACAATGTGTGACATTACAATGGTAGACGGTAAAACCAAGGTTGGTGTAGATAAAACCATCAAGACTGGGTTTTCATTTAAAGGATGACAAAAAAAAAAACGTCCAATGCAAAAACAGTCTAAGACCTCCTCCAGGCCCCGCCCCCATCTATTACCTCCTTCCTTTTATCTTTAAATAACTTTAATGAGCTCCGGTGTTCACTTATGATGATGAGCCAGATGATACATCGGCCTTTCCCTAAAATATACACCATTTGCATTAACATCCTGAAACCTTCTCCCAGTTTTTTGCTCATGGACAGGTTCTATATTTGTTTGAGTTAATTTTAGGTCTGCTTCCTCCTCCCTCCTCCTCCTCTTCCCTCCTCTGATGAGTCCATTAGTCACAGAGAAGACTCCAGTTTATCACTGGCGAACAAGGCGTCGCACCCGCTGCTGTGGATGATCCATCACTGTTGATAGTGGCTCTATTTAAAAAACACAAGATCCATTGCAGCCTCTTGCTTCAAATTGTTACAAAAACAGCCAAAGAAGAAGAAGAAGAAGAAGAGGAGGAAGCAGAGGTCTGCGACAGAAGGGCAGTGGTCTTGTCAAGAGACTTGTTTAAGTGTCACATATGAGAGAATAACAAGCTGTTGGAGTCATCAGGTGAAAGAGGTCATTGTTCAAGGATGAATGTGTAGATTAAGCTCAAATTAAGCTTGTTAGAAATTCAGGCTGGGTCACATCAGAAGGCGTGAACCAGTTCTTTTAGTAGCTGTTGACAGTTGATGACCTTTGACATCAAATTACACTCCTGCAGTTATATTAGCTTTTTATAGACATTTTTTAGTCACTCAGGCTTCACCAAACAGTGCACATCACAGTGGAAGTCCCAAAATACAGCAACAAACATTCAAAGGGGTTAGAGTATAGTTGAACATAAGTGTAAAAATATGGATATGATATATTTTAGGTGTTAAGAGAACTGGATTATTCACGTATTCAGGTTGGTCTTTCTGCATTGGTGCTAAATTCAGATTCGCAATCGAGAATAACTAATAGACTTAAACTTTCTCATTTGAACATATCCTTTTGTTGCCAAAGTGTAAATGGAGCATCAGGGTCGCATTGACAGAAACAGCTGAAGCAACGTCGAGAATTATTTTGCAATGTTTTTTTTTTTATATAAGTTTTTTTATATCATGGATATTCCCAATAAACTGACAATGGGAGGAACAGTGAAAAGGGCAGCTTCATCTGTTGTTCCTGATCTGATCTGAACACAGTCACAGAATTGGACTAGGGCCAGACGACTTGATTTAATTTTTCCTAAGGTCACCTCAGTAAAAACGTAAATGAAACAACAACAGACAATATGCTGATGTTCTTGTTCAAGTTTCTATTTGACAGTATGATTGAGGTGATCCTGAAACTTCAGTAAACCGAGGTTCAGCATAAAGTGGATGATGTGACTTTGTGACAAAGTTCTTTGTTTTTAATCAGAGCAGAGAAAGAAGAAATTGAAGTGTCCGCTCTCTGTGAGCTGGATGCTGCCTTTCACACTCCTCACTGTCTGTGTGTGCGCACGCGTGCGTAGATCATTGTGTTTCTCCTGTTTATCTGGAGTTAGTTTGGTTCAAAGTGCCCAAAGCCTTGTGGCTGTCAGCAGTTCACCGCCCCTGCAGAAAGGAAAGCCCTGACTCCTGCACTTTCCGCCTAAAGCATTAAATCTGCGTCTTTGTCCATTCAACATCTTTCAAATAACAAACCTCTGCATCTTCTGCTATTTTCTGTGATAAATGCTGAAGAGTCAGGTGAAAGTCTTTGGAGCTTTTGCCCAGGGATGGACAGCCACACACACACACACACATTGTTATTGTTTAAAATGGGACACTGGGAACACTGTCGAGCAAACAGTACTGCTGCTCCCACCCACCAAACACAGCTAGATTCGCTTGAAACTAAAG
>NC_024321.1:13168331-13187242 GCF_000523025.1 Cynoglossus semilaevis
TTTCAAAAAATATTACAGAAATTTTTACCCTATTCTGAAAAGAAATCCACCCCTTGATCATCATCTCTGTGTCACTACTTGGTGATTAGGATCCGGTTTCAGCTGAATCGATCATTTAATCAGGTGACGTAAATTAGATATGGACAGAACAATTAACTTCAGCAGAGACATTTAGAAGAAGCTGTTCTGATCAGGTATCAGCCGAGCCTTGAATCGTGACTCAATTACCATGTAGCTTTGAAATTAGAGTGGACGATGGAATTAATCCACTGGCGTTATTTTATTAACAATAAAATAGAATTAAGAGTAAAAATCACTGGCGCTACTTTTGTGGCATCGGTTTTTCTTCCACTGTTGGACTGAATGTCTCCATAAACTGCATTTAGGTTGTAAAGATTTTGTAAAAAAATGTCTTGCCATGATGAATTTAAATATTTTTGTTAATTATTTTAAAATGCAGAAACAAAGATAAAGATTAACAGCATTAAGTTGACAGCATTTTTTTATTTACATTAAAGTAGCAAACTGAGACACATGTATTTATTTAAAATAGAAAAAGCAACAAGAAACAACAGAACAATTAAATATACAGATGTATTTAAATGATTCAAAATCTTGTTTGCACAATTAGATTTAAGATTTACCTGAGCGTGTATTTGTATATTTTCAGAAACACAAAGGTCATGTAACACAATCCCTGCACGCAGAAAAAAGTCAATCACTGACCACAAAATTTCACCTACTGCTCTGTTCCCAGGTGCTAGCATGCAGTTTATCTTCAGCTTGGACCTCATTTAGATGAATGATAAATATCCAGATGGTTTTTGTTAGCGGAATGTAAACTTAACTAAGGTATAGTCAGTGTCCCATCAACCTCCAACCACAGAAGGGCTCTGAAGTTTTCTTTTGCACTTGCTGATATTGGTGGTGGTCTGTCAAACACATGCACATGTTAAAGGTACTCTGTCTGCAGGGAGCGGACCATTTAGTCTTCAACTGGCACTTTCCTTCATGATAAAGGCCACACTGTAAAATCTGTCACATTCAAGTCATCAACCACATTCACTGATCCAGACATTTGATGTGTGTTAGCATCAAACCGGATGCGTTTTCTGCTAGCCATAGCAACAATCATGTTTAGACTGGTGTTGTTTTTTCAGCAGGTTCAAGATTAAGGACTTTAAGGCCATGGTTTTGGCATTCACAGAACAGGAAGAAGTACAAACAAATAATTAATGATTTAAAGATGCCATGGACTTGAACTGATCACAGAAACTTTCTGTTTTTTCATATGAATATAAATTCCTGGATACTGTCCTCTTGTCCAATCTTCCTGGATTACATTAATAAAGTGTAGCTCTTTTCCACGTTCTATCTGTGCATGTTTGTAAGATATTAAGGTGACCTACAATAAAGAACTGAAAAAGAAAATGGTTCTTAAGACTCTGAGTCTTCTTCAAATAGCTGCATGCTTTCAGACAACGTAGGTGGAACATCAAGACCAACGTCCTCTGGTGCTCTGTGTTTCTCTGACAAGAGAATTGAGAGATCCAGAATTTAGTTAACACGGACTGACAAATTTCTACAGAATACCTGAAAATTCATACCTAAGTTTGAGTCAAGCCGCTCTCTCATTTCGTCATTTAAAAGTTTTTTCTCCTCGAGATACTCCAGTAGACAGAACATTCGGCTCTTTGCTCTCCTCTCTCTGTCCTTTGCATTTCTTTTTTCTCTTTCCAGACACTCCACACGAGCCAAGACTTGATTGAGTCTGGCTGTGAGATCAGAGGGAGACGAGGGCAGTGCATAGAGATGGTCCTTGGAAGACAAAAAAAAAGGATGGCAAGGAACATATTAATTATATTCATACTAGCATTTAACACCAGAGGTATGAAACAAGATAGTATTCTTGGTTTAGACAGGAGGAGAAGCAGTATTTACGCTGTCTGTTGAGTCAGTCTCTTGAACGGGTTGTGGACATGAGGTGCTTTCTTGGCCGTCCTTAGATGCTTTTGATGTCAGAGTTGTCACTGGCTAAAGTTAAGGTAAAGTTAAGATCAGCTGTCGTTCAATTTCAAATTTATAATTATTTGTAATCGGATACAGTGTATTAATGTGACACTATTTTATATGAATTATTTTTTTATTCATATTTCCCAGCTTGGGATAGGTGAGAGTATCACAAGCTGTGAGGTGAACTCTGGTCATTATTGTTTGTAGCATGTTAAATATCCCATGTTGTAAACCTACCCTCTGGAGATGAGCAGGGGAATTGAAGACAGAAGGAACAGATCCATCTCTGATCCTGACGGTCTGACCGGTTCTGTCAAAGTCCTCTGGTGTGAAATGATCACTGCAGAGTCTGCAAGCCTTGGTGGCTGTGAATTTCTCTCTTCTTAGAGCAACTTCCCATTTTTTCCTCATCAAGACATCTTTCGGAAATCTTCAACAGGGATAAACATGTCAGATGAATACAAGGGCCAGTAATGTAACTTGTATTTGATCCATTTAACATCGCTTAAACACACCATGTGCCTAATATTTTGCATATTCACCACTTATTTTTAAAGTATATCTTTACTTTACTGATGTGCACTTCTGAAATAGTAAAAAGTAAAGACAAACAAAGTTATCCAATATGGATCTTAGCATGGCCTTATATTTATTGCTTTAAATTAAACAATCTTACCTGTGAAAGGTAATTCCTTTGGATCGTGTAGAAACACTGCACCGGTTCTGACAGCCCCACGCAGCACAGGATACTGGCATCGTTTTGTTATTGTTTTTTTAGCGACAATCACAATATGGCGGCGACGGTGACGCTCTCTGTAGCAGTCATCGTGGCAGCAGCTTTACACTTCCGGTAACTGAGTCGGTCCTTCCTTCACTTTTTAAAAGGTACTTTAAGCCACACTTGATATTTCTATTCCAATAATAACGTATTATTGCAGATTAGACAAACGACGAGTGACATCCCTCTTGCCTCATTTTCAAAACCGAGTGAACACTTCCGGTACCGGGTGTGACGTCACCCCTTTAAATTCACTCAGGTTTACACGTAAAAAATGAAATACAATTAATAATAAAAAAACTATACACAAGAGAACACAATTATAAACAACAAGATATACATTTTGCATTGTTTTCTGTAGCTCGCTGTACCGGGTTGTTGTTCAGTTAATTTTCTTTTCTTTCCCATTACCATAATGGTAAAGAACTATTATAGTAATAAGGATAAAATATTTTATATATATATATAATATTTAAAAAACTGTATACAGCAGAATTATATATATATATATTATATGCTTTTATACAGTATATACAATATACCTTTTCGTTCTTGTTGTGCAGTTGCCTTGTTCATGATTGGGATGTAACCAGCCGGTGTTAAATAGTGTGACTGAGCATCAGGGATTCTCATCTGACTAAAAATCTCCAGTTAAAATCAATGAGAAAGGCTCTGGTCAATGCAGCATTGCAATTATCCAGAGCAGCGGAAGTGCCCTTTAACGGAGCCACAGACTTGTTCATTTTGACTGAAGCAAACAAATGAGTGGGTCTGATTATCTGGTTGCACACAGCTGCTCGTCCAAAACACACACGCACAAACTGTTGCACGTGTGCAAACACGCTCGTTGTCTGAGCGCATTAGTATCTGATCACTATTGATCTCCAAGCCTGAACACGTGAGGTGACTATGAGGAGGTACGATCACCTTGGGAAAAGGTGCTGCTCAATGAATGAGATTATTGATTGGCGTGAAACCTGATCAAGGCTGAAAGCACATGCACGGCACCGTTTCACCATCTGTGTGTGACACACAACGACAGGAAGTTAACAAGAACAAACACGCACGAAGACGCCCTACATGGTCGGTCCAAGGTCCAAGTAATTAAATGTGTATTCACCGATCACATTTCCGTTCGACTCTCTTGAAAGAGATTATAAATATATAAACCTTTGTATAAATACATGCAACAAACATTATCTTAAGGACGATGAACTCTTCTTAGCTAATTTTTGTTTTAATTAGAATGACTATTTAATGTTTTATACTTTTTGTTTTCGGACAATACAAATGAACTGGATATAAAAATATAAATACACAAGAATAGCAAAGGAACTTTTAATATCAAACAAGGCTTATTTTACATTACAAAAACAATATATTACAGTGTACGGAATACTTGTACTGGGGAATAGGATCCAAGTGTTGAACTAGAAGGATAGTGTACCCTCTGCTGGTGGAAAATGGTCATTGCAGCTGAATCGTTTTACATGTATTTTGCTAACGAGAGAAAAACCCGTCAAATTCTAAGACTGTTGTACTCAGGAGTCGTTGGGGAGACCGAAGAGTTTGACAGTGCCCGCCTCACGGTTGTTGTCATATTTTCCATCTTTGTCATCACAGGCGTAGGCCAGTAGCGGCCTCTTTGGGTGCCAAGCAACAGTGAAGGTAGGAGAGTCGCATTGGACCTCCCAAAGTTTTTCTCCTGCAAACGATAAAAAGGTTAGAAAAAAGACCACTAAAGATGTCCCATGCTTTTTGCATGACTAATTTAACACAGTTCTAACACAACATAGAAATGTATAAGTCAGTCATGATGATAATAATTAATAAAATATTTTATGAAGCCCAACAGACCCAGACAATCATTTTAATTTATCAACTACTGCGTAATGTAGTTTAAAGTTTACAAATTTGTTTTCAGTAAAAAACTTGAACAGTTCTCACTAGTCCATCACTACTGTATACATGATGAGTGACTTTTTTTTTTTTTTAGCTTTGAGCCCTATCATGATCCGATGACTGGAGCAGACACTGACCTGTCTCCACTTCAGCAATGTCAATGAAATGATCCTCAGAGGCTGAAGCCAACATCTTCCCATCATGACTAAAGCTTAGAGTCCTTACTGGCCAGTCTAGTCTGAAGACAAATAATAAAACTATTAACAAATTAACAAAACACTCAACAGAATCAGACAGTACAGTATCATGGTGTTGACCACAGGACACCAATTCACATACGGCCATACACACTCACCTAGAGAAACAGCGGACACACACCAGCTCCTCTAAGTTCCACAGACTGACCAGTGCGTCTGCGCTTCCTATAGCAAAGTACTTTCCTGTGGGGTCAAACTTGATACAGATGCAGTTTGATGGGTGAGCGTTAATGGACTGAATGGGCTTCAGCTCCGGGTAACTGTAACCAACAAGAAACACAGTCTGATAAACACTCACAAACAGCTTAAGACAGGTAGAAGCATTTTTATCACCTAACTACAAATTTAGCAGCTCTGGAGATGAATTCCATAACCTCACCTTTTTTACAAACCGTGAAAGGTATGACTATTTTTATCTGTGAACCAACATTAAAATACGCTCTATCAAAGATCACACAAACATAATAATAAGTGTAATGTTATCTTCTGAACTGTCAACCCTGAATTTCAGCACCAATAAGATTTTTTGTTTGTTTTTAAATCATCATCATCACTTGCAACAGGACACTGGAGAGAAGAGTGTGAGAAATCACTGAAAAATATCACAGAGCTTTCGCTCAGAGACATCTTTTCATGAATATGTAAAGGTTTGGACTGCATACAACTCTGTATCGACACTGCTGACTTTTGCCAGTTCTCACTTTAACTGTAGAGTTATTCATCTCGCCAATACCTCAGAATGTTGATGCATCCATTTCCGTTGGTGAGGAAGAACATGTCGTTGTCGTTGTTCCAGGAAATCTCATTCACCTCGAACTTGAACTGCTCCTCAGCCTTAGACCGGTGAGTCTTGGCGTCAATGAAGGTGACTACATCATCTTTGTTACCAACGGCGATAGTCTGACCGTCTGGACTCCAACAGATGTTGATGTTTTCTCCTAAATAATACAGGGTGACATGATTACAAAAAAAATCTCTGAAAGAAAGCTCTTAGAGAGCAGAGCCAGTCAAAGGTCAGTCAAAGGATGTTACTGTAAACACTATTAACTTCGATATGCACTGTTTGGGTAAATAGTAACTAATGTATTTTAAAACACACATCTACATTATTTACAGGTCTAAAGTGACCTCAAGTATCACCACTTCTCATTGTGTAGATTGATGGTGTAGAATGGCATTTCATGACCAATGTTTACTATTCATCACATAATCTCTATATGTGGTCATTTATTTCTAGCCACTACACATGGAAAGCAGCAGCCACCTTTTGTGTTGACAGTTGCGATACATTTGGTGGTTCGTACATCCCATATGCGGATGGTCTTATCTCCTGATGCAGTGACGAACAGGTCTGGGTTTGTCGGATGCCAACAGAGTTGATCTACGCTGTCCCCGTGACCTCTGTAGTTGTTCTCTTTAACCTGGAAGGACAATCAATTGACCATAAAAATCACATTTTTCTGAGCTAAAGCAAAGATTTCGTCACGGAGTAAACTTGTTTTGTTCTGGAAAATGCGTAAGACTTCTTCAAAGACATTTGATGATGTTTAAGTTAATTTCCCTGGAGAGTATAACAAGTTACAAACTGCAGGAATTATTTAAAGCGAATGCTCCGATGCACCCATTCATTCATGCACTGACTACGGGATAACGCTAGCTTAGCCTAGTACATCCGTTGTTCGGACTCACCAGTCGGTCCTTTTCCAGAATGAAAACACTGGCTGTTTTGTCAAAAGAACCAGAAGCAAGTCTGCGGCCGTCGCAGCTCCAGGCCACCGAGTGGACTTTGGCGGAGTGAGCGGGGAATTCGCGGCTCTTGTTGTTATTCTGAAAGCTCTCCTGCATCTGCTGGTAATACTGCGACGCCATGTTGAAACGCTGTTTTCGTTTTGGCCCCGGTGGAGAAAAGTAGCACTGTGACGACGCAGCGCCATCACGTGGTTGGGAGTATAAACCCCAAATAGTATAAGTAAAAGGTGTGGTTTATTCTGGTGTTAATGCTGTCACCAGCTGACAAAGCTTGCTAATGTTTTGAAAACGTTAAATCCTGCTGTATCATTAAAAGACAGACTTATGTTTGTGTTTAATTGCATTTTATTTCAAGTGGTGCTAAAATGAAAAACACGTTCTTTAAAAAACCTTTAACACTCCATGTATATCTCAAACACACGCACACACATAATATCAAACTGTCAGTCAAATTTCCTTCTGTAGACCCAGGTTAACACATTTTCAGGCCTGAGAATATTTAATGGCTCCGAAGGATCAATTTCACATGCAGCCAAAACATCAGGTCCTTTGCATTAGATTTTAATACACATTAAAAGAAGGACAGAAAAAAAGCACTTGTAAGCATGATTTTGTGTGAAGCATCACCAAATGTGTGATAGTGTCAGGCTAATGATTAATTGCATACGCTTTGAAACTTGTGCTGCTTCAAGTTACATAGAAGAGAGTGTTTACAAATTTAATGGCAGGAACCTCTTAGGGGCTGCAGATGAGGCAGAGGTGTTTGGACCTCAGTTTGATGAATTAGTCCAAAACAAAATCCCACTAAAACATTATCTAAGTCACTACTATAGTAATCCTGCCTTAACTAGAACACTAGAATTAACAAAAGTCATTCTACCTTTAATGTAGCAGGAAGTTTAGATAAACTGTTAGTTCTTTGGACTGTCTTAGCCCTGGTCATGCACATGTCTGTGTCAATACATAGGTGCAAATTTGTTTATAGTTTTTACAGAAACTGTTGCAGTCCCACACACCTCTATCTGGAAGATTTTGCCAAAACTTCAGTCTAAGTCAGTGGTTCCAAAAATGGGGGCCATCCGTACGGAGGCACGTAGCTATTACACAGCAAAGAAAACAAATTTCAATTGATTTTTTTTTTTTTTTGCCACTTTGAGGAGAATTCCCAATTTTCTTTTTTAGCTCTTTCATTAACCTTAGGTTTGTTTTTGTCTTGAAGTTGGTAACCACTGATGTAGGTAAAGAAAAAGCTGATCACACTTTAAAGTTTACTGACTGCATTAAAGGTGCATTCTGCAATGTGGGTCCACGCGGAATCAATATGCTGAGCGGCATGTGGCAAACTGCAGAAGGGCTCATAGATAAACATACTCCATGCATTATGTACGTACATATTGTACACATACAGAAAACACAGGGTGTTTAGACCAATAAGTCCTTTGTCTCCTCATTTTCAGCAAAACAGCTTCAAAGTTTTCAGCCATTTCTAGAGGGGGCTCCGCCCTCAGCCGGACGGCAACGTCCCTACGACATGTGGAAACGTGTGTGTGCAAACTGGACTGGGGACTTGTTGCTGGCTCCGAGGACAGAGGTGGTGAAAGACTCCTCTGGTGGACAAATAATGACAACATCTCACAAGTCTTGACACCGGGAAGTGTGACGTGTGGTGTCCATTGAGAGGTAGAAAAGTGCACCAGTGCCTGCTTCCTTCAAACAAACTTTGACCATTTCACTAATTTCTCCTTTTTTCTAGTCAAGGCCCCAGAAGTGGTGAAGATTTGGTGATTTTTATTTCTTCCAGTGGACCCTGAGAATGTCTCTGTTTGCCTTAGATCTGTTAGGACAGAGTTACGTGGCGGTGTTTCAAACAAAACACAGACAAAAAGGAAAATATAAATACCGTATAATGTGCATTAGTATCCAGGGTTAAAAAGTAGATTGATGCTATTTTGTAAGTATGATACTTTTAAACTACCAAGTGTGCACTACAGTAGAAATGAGTGTAGAATAGTGTAGTGAGCCGGGGGACTTTGTAATATATCATTAACACAAACACAGCTAAGCAGAAACGCTCCATCAGTTATTGGACACAGACCTCTGAGACAATATGTATTAAAAGTACAGCGTCACTTGTACTTCAGTAACACCTAACTCAAACATCCA
This sequence comes from Cynoglossus semilaevis, assembly GCF_000523025.1. Lineage (NCBI taxonomy): Eukaryota > Metazoa > Chordata > Actinopteri > Pleuronectiformes > Cynoglossidae > Cynoglossus > Cynoglossus semilaevis. Next base: position 13,177,194 of record NC_024321.1, read on the forward strand.
CGGGTTAAAAAAAGTGTTAGTCTCCATGTCAGCCATTGTCCAACTCTCCACATATTCATCCATCCCAGTGACTAAGTGTCCCTGCCCTCTGCTCTCATGCATGTTCTATTGCTCACAGTGGTGTAGTTTTGTTGAGCAGCAGATTATTTCATTTTTGTTAATACAAACATGATTTCATGTCTATAAGATTCACCTACTAGTGTTTTCTGCCTTGTGAGTTCATAAAAGCTAGACATTTTTATGGTTTCATTTTTACAGATGTGTTAATGTCAAATGGATTTAGTGAAAGGGAAAATAATGAAAAAACAAACAAACCATGGCATCAACTGTCGTTCACACAAACTGGTGGCTGTTAACTACAACTGATGGGCTAAAAGGTGAAAAGACCATGAAAGAACCACTATGGTATTACAATTAACAAGAGCCTACTGGTTACTGTGAGACAAATAAGGGGCCATTGAAATGTTCCGTCTACAAATGGTAACAAAACTAAAAGGGGTTTTTCAACACTTCAGTTTCAAAGTACTGAGACAAGAAAATTTGAATTTCTACTAGGTAAATAATATGTATACATAAACATACATGAAGTTGTTTCGGGTCATGTACAAAAATTATAATAACCATGATTTTTCTGCATTGGTAGAGAACCTATTTATCATAAATACAAAACAGATGGTTAAATAAAAATAACAACCAGTATTACTTTTAAAAATGTAATATAAAACTGGCGTTCTAATGCTTCGGTTTTTCTCTCTGAGACAACAACAGAAACAAAGCTTTCTGCTTCAAATGTATCCAATCAATCAACATGTGTTTTTGAAGAAAACAACAGCAGAAATGTCAGTGACTTATCCAGAAAATAAAAAAGTGTCTGATGATTAAAACAAAAATTTTCTGATTTGGAAGTGAATCCATGAAAAAAACCCACCAACAAAAGCTAAAACAAAACCCAGGATCCTCTGTCTCCACCTTAGCATTCAGCGTCAACGCCGCCCTCTAGTGGACCAGTACAGACAGCAGCCTGTGTGTCCTCAACACTGCCACCATGAATGACTTCGTTGGGATTTATGCATTTCTCTGTTTGGATTTTGTTATATTCTTCAACACTAACGACAAAAAGAGAGAGATAATTACAGTTTTATTCATCAAGAAATCAAGGTGAACAATGAGGATAATATTGTAATGTGAAACTGCTTCACCTATTGACACAGCCGTTGTTGAACAGTGACTCTCGCTCTGTCAGTGAGCTGCAGGATCTCCTGTCCTGCCAGGAGCCCACTCTGGAGGTCTGGCCCGTATCTGAGCTCTTCCTCCTTGGCACGATGGGTCCAGGGCCAGAGCTACGTCTCTCTAGGTTGACCTTTGGCCCCGATGAGTCTGAGGGGGCATTGAGTGATCCTGGCCCTTCTGCCTCCTTGCCGGAGTCGCTGCTGGTTCGCTGTCCATTAAGGCTATCAGTGGAGGACACATAACTCAGCTGACCATCATCTGAAATTGAAGGCAAATAATAAGGAGGAACAGAAGAAGAAAAAGAAGGGGGACAAGAAGGAGTAGAAGAAAAAGATGAACAAGTAAATAAGAAGCTGTTTATCAAGCTTCACATTAACTGTCTGCTTTCACATCAGCTGTGACTTTATCACCATTTTAGATGAATTCAAAGCTTTAATCCTTGTGCATTTGTCCTCACCACTGTCAGTACTGTTTTATGTTCTTTGTGAGTTTACCTCCAGAACCGGCCTCTCCTGCCTTGTTGCGCCGGCGTCTCAGGATGACCTCCAGCTCGCTGTCCTTCTTCCCTGGCAGTGAGGAGCCTGAATCCTGAGAGCCTCGGCTCGGGCTCTTTTTCACAGTGTCCTGTGTAAATTCTTTTAGTTTAAACTAAGAGCAACATTTAACAACACTACATTTCCATATTTAACAATGGCATGTCTTTAGATCTTATTTTAGATTTTTATATTTCATGTACAAATATTAGCAACATAAAGAAACCCTCATATGATGCTCTAAGATTTATTAAGAAATGTCAAAAACATTGCAGTTACCACAGAAACAGGTATAAACATAACCAACCAGCAAGCTAATCCTACCAGAATGCCTTTCAGTTCTTCCATTGCGCTCTCATGTGGTTTCTCCTCTGATGATGGAGGCTGCTAGAAAAATAAAAATAATGTTGTATTATGAAGCTGCATTACAGTTACATTTTAAATGCATATTTCTTATGTAAATAAGAAAGATTTTTTTTCCAATCACGGCCAGCTCTGCTGTTGCTTTTATACAATTCTTTGACAAACATTTTCCAGGTGTTGACTGGACTGTTGTCATAGTTAGAGCAGATTTCTGGCTTTGACGTGTTGCCTCATTCCCACTGTTTAATTTACTAAAATCTCATTAAAACTTGTGTGACAGGATCTAGTGTACAGTCTGGAAAGGATGTAAAAATGATGTATGTTTGTCTAATTAACTCTAGGGATGGAGCCTGGGGGAGGGAGAATCTGTTTTCCCATGGGACCTACTGTGACATACAAGATTGATGTAAACGTCAATTTACTTACTTTTACTGCTGACCGCTGTGGCATTGAGGAGGATGAGAATAAACAGGAGCAGGGAAAAAAGGAGAATATGAAAAGAATAAAAAACTTATGTTTTAGTAAATATGTAACAGAAAACTTCAAAATGACCTTGTGACCTTGACAAGTGTTCTGACAAATGAGGAAATCTGCAGTAACAGGTGCTAATGAAGCAGACGGTTGTCTGGTGTGTTTTTTCTGGTTCATTTTTTAATGTTACAGAAACATTTGATCAGCTCTGCTTTCTGGAAATGAGAACCTTTAAAGACTGACACAAATTTATGGGCCTAATAAATGGAGTTACATTTATTTTGTAGGTGAAATAAATGACTACGGACCTTGTTTTCTTTGTTTTGGCTTTTGACAGGCCTCAGGATGACACCATGTTTAATTCTCTCCATCATCTCGTTCACTGCCTTCACCTTCACATCATCCACACCCTCGTCAGCTGAAAGACAATAAAAACAAGTATGGATGACAAATATAATAGACTTATTTGTATATAAAATATCCTATTGGTTTTTGTTTCATTTCTATGCATTTACAAATAAATGCTAAAGATTCTCTGCGTCTTTCTCTCCTACGATAAATGCATGTGTCATTAATGGCATTAACAAAGCTCACCTGGAGGCTGCTCCGTCTTCACAGGGGCTTTGGAACCTTTGGACGTCTTCCTCATGATGGCAATGAGAGAGCTACGACAGATGATCAAAAATCATTAGGAGTTCCACACAGTTTGTAGGAAAACTCTGATTGGTTGGATTCTGCTCCCATCTCTCACCTGAGGGGGTTGCATCTAGATGGGGGAGGTGGAGGAGGTGGTGGAGGGGGAGGAGGAGGTGGTGGAGGTGGTTGTGGAGGCGGGGCCGGAGGAGGGGCCACTCCAGGCTCAGGGGGAGGGGGTGGTGTCTCTTTATGGGTATCCTGAAGCTCATTAACTGTGGAGAAAAAAAAATAAAAGAGTTTATACATGGTTTAATTCATATGAGTTATTTCTGCAGCAAAGACATTCAAACACTAAGAGTGGTTTCAAGGCTACGGACTAACTCGCACTATATATGGCTTTTACCGAAGGTAAACATGTAACTAATACAGAGCTAAATTTGAAAAAAAGTCCTCCTCTTTTCATGACATTAAAGTTGCCTGGTAGCCAATGAGAAGGCAAATTTTCTGTTGCTATGCAGACTGTGCCCTGCTTTCACACCTCCATACATTTATTTCATTGAAGTATGTGTGTACGTCTGCTCCTGCTCCTCCACCCACACACAGACACCTCTGCTCATTCTGTGTGTGTATAAATCTGTACGTCTTCTCCTCCACCCACCTCTGCTCTCCAGCTCCTCATTCTTCTTCTCTGCCTGCTCTAGTCGTCCTTCTACCTCCTTCTTCTCCAGCTCCAGCAGCTCCAGCTGTCTCTGCAGAACCTCCAGCTGTTCTTTCATACAACTCTGCTGGAGCTCTGCCTCCAGACTCTGCACCTACGCACACATGCAATATGTGTAAAACACGGGAATACCTTGCAAAACAACACTGTAAGAATCTGAAGTTAATTTAGATTCCACAGTCAGACTTATCCTGTTTCCTTGGGAATGCTTGTCTACATGGGTTTGGAACCTTAATGACGTTCACATGTAACCGGTGTAATACCAGGTGTGAACAACATCAACCAAGTCCATTGGCTAACCTTCAGCGTGTGCTGCTGGCGCTCTTCCTCCAGTGTTTTGGTGATGGCAGCGACGTCCTCCAGAGCTTTCAGCAACTGAACACTGGGCTCCACACTCTGCAGCAGCAGCATACTCTGTCTGTTGGCTTCCTTCTGCTTCACCATCATCTACAGCCGACAGACGGAAAAGTTGAGGATGTGGTTGCTAATACAATGGTTGGACACACACACAGTCTATTACAGATCCTGCAGTGCCTTCACTTTACAGGTCAGTAAACAACATATTTATTCATCAGGCAGTGGGTAATTAACTCAATCACCGTGTTAGTTCTTCACAGTAACTAAAAAAAAATCACATTCATATGGTTGTGTTGTAGTTTTTAGTATTGTTACCTCATGTGCATAGGTCTCAGCTTTAACTCTGAGGCTCTGCTCCAGGTCTAGCTGATCCTTCATTCCCTCGTACTCTTGAGCGGCCATCATTGAGACTTTAAAGTGACAAAAGCAGTAATATCAGGTCAGACATTTACCTGAGTTTAAAGTGACAAAAGCAGTAATATCAGATCAGATCCATTAGACAGTCAGACATTTACCTGAGCATAATGATGGCAGTGGTTACTTACTCATGTGTGTAGAGACTGCATCTGTATCTCTCCATCTATCCTACTATCTTTAGTTCATGCTAAAATATCATAATAACATGCAAAGCAGCAAAATATTTTTGCCTAATGTGACTTATGCTGAATGCAACCACTAAGCAAGTGATTACAAGCAAAATCCATAACAAGTTCTTTTTAGAACCCTTTTTTCTCCCACATTTCAACAATAAAAGATGTGAAAATGTGTCTTTTTTTTACATTTTTACATTTGCTGCTACTCACCTCTGTTAAATCTCTTGATCGTTTTGCTTTGTTGATCAACTGTTTCATTCAGCTCCTTCAACGCTGCCTGATCCTTCTCTGACTGTATGGAGTGAAATGAACACAGATTATTTAATTATCATGTGACTTAAAAAACTGTGTATTTTTTTTATCTAACTGTATTAACCAAGAAAGAGAGGCTACATCACAAAAGTTTTTTATCACTACAAATTAGAAGAAATGAAAAAACTAAAATATGTATGATCTTATATTATATATGTCAATGACACAATAACGTGCAGGTGAGTGTTTGTAGTACACCCTCCTCACCTGTAGAGCAAGCACTTCTATCTGTCTCTGCTGGTCATGAATCTGACAAACAAAGTTCTTCTTCTCCTCCAACAGGCTGCTGACTGTTTCTCTCAGCTCTGAGGACAAACACGAGAGTTTGAGAGTTAGGAAATAAAACAATTTATTCCTCCATTTCCATTTTTTAACTGAATACCGTTAATACACAATAGTGTATTACTGTAAAAAATAAAATATGAACTATGTCTTTTTTAAAAATCAGGAACAAGAGTGAGAATTTAAACCAATGAAGGACTGTCCCTGTGAACAGCAACCTAACAGAGCACACCGCTCTGAAGGATTTATATTTGTTATCTTATCTCTTCCGACCTTTGACCTGCTCCTGGTACTGTGTGAAGGTGTCAGGACTGTTGTCATCTGTGGCCCCCACGTCTGTCTCCAGTGTGATGCAGTCTGAGATGCTGGGAAGCAGCTCATCTAGGCACGGCCGGGATGACATGCTCAGATACTTCAATTTTCTGTTCTCGCAGTTGAGCTGAGAGGTCAGAGGTTACAGGATGTAAATGCTTAGTACTGGTCGAAATGCTGCTTTGATCACATTTTCATACTGTACCTGAACACAACAGCCATTCTTTGAAGCTGCATTATTAACAGTTGTAACAGTATTAACATTGTTTTATGTTATTTTGTTGTTCATTTTGTGGTATCAGTAAAAATATTATGATATAGGCCGGTAAAATTCTGCTGTAAACAGACAGATAGTGATCAAATTCCTTAAGTGCAGAGTAATCCGACTCAAATGTTCACCTGCCAATGCTAGCTGCACTTAATGCAAATGCTACAATACCAATGTTAAAAGCAGTGACTGTATGTGTGTCTGACCTTCGTAGCCAAGGCCTCTGCATTTTCCCTGCAAGACTTCTCAATCTCCAGCTGAGTCTGCAGAACACCAACCTCCTCAATCACCATTTGAGACACTGAGAGAGGAGCACAAACACACATACACTCACTGTGAAACCAATAGAACAGTAATCATCAACTGGCGGCTGGCGGGCTGAAATCCAGCTTGCCAAATCGTCCAATCCGGCCCACAACTGGATTCCATAATAAACATCCAATAATAATGTCAGACAAAAGTGTGATTTTTATTTTTTATTGCTCCGCCCCCGTGGTGTCGATTCAGGAAAATTCTGGCCTTCCAATAAATATATTTGGTGACCCCTGCTGTTTACTCATACTTATTTGTTTTGTCCTGTGGTTCAATGCTTTAAAAGTGTGTTCAGGGAAAAACATTTCTTTTGTTTCAAGGAATGAGGCGTTTTATTTATTTATTTATTTTTTGTCCATAATGTGTGGCAGAGTGGCGAACACTCTTGCCTTACAGCCTCACAGCCTTGACTGCTTTTGGCCTTTCTGTATGAAATTCCAGCTTCTCCCTGTGTGCTCGGGTGTTTCTTCAGTTCAATGAAATTCCCTGTTGCCTCTGACTACATCATAATCAATGGTCATTCAGGGGATTGTGTTACCGCCTGGCAGGAAACTCCTGCCAACTTCCATCCCCATTAACAACTTCTTCCTGAATCAATGTACAAGCCACTAAAACTGATTATCAGCCCTTCACTGTCACAGCTGAGGGCAGAGGGAAAGATGTTTGGGTACGTCCAGATCTTTCTGCCTGTGATGACCTACTTTGTTGTATTCTAAATAGATCAAAACATAAAGCAAAAAAAAAAAAAAAAAAAAAATGGCAACAACGTGTGTTAAAATGCTAGGACTGACTTTATTTGGTGTTCAAGTGTTTAAATGTAAGTGTGTCTTCTACTTTGATGGCAACACATTTACTACAGACACCACAGCAAGGCAAATTCTGTCTATAAAAGCAGATTCTTGGTCGACTGGAAAACATTGACTACTGATCAAAAAGTGAGAGAAAGCTTTAGGTGGCTAAGGCAACCCCACCAATGTTCTCCAGTAGTTCAATTTTTAAAGTTAAATTTAAGCAAAAAAAAAAAACTGTGTGAGTGCAATGACTGATTAAACAAATAGTTAAAAAAGAAGTTAGGTTATTCAAACGAGCCCCCACCCCTCGACTTTACAGACACACTCACACAGACACGCTCAGCCTACCTCCATATTCAGCTGCTGAATAATTCATAGGAAGCGGTTTTAATAATTAATGGTGATAACACAACAAGAGCAACTGCTGTTCTCCCAGGGGAGATACAGTAGAAGAATAAATAACTGAATGATTGAAAAACTTCAGAAATGACACTTAAAACATCAGTTTTTAATTTTTTATTCTATTCCTTCTGCTTTTACTCTTTGATATTTGGGATATTAAACGAAATACTGACCAACTCTACTCCTTGTCCGTACTACATTAAACCTAAAATGTAACATTTTCCAAATGGTTTACTCCCTTTACTCACTGATGGTCCTGATGAAGCTCATTTAGTGGATCAACATATTTAACATTAACTAAATATTAGTATATATAGTATTTCATACTATATATACTAATAAATAAATAAACAATTACATTATCTGTGTCATATGCAATATGTTTTCTCTAAATAGCGGGTGGATTTAAAAAAAGTCACACTACGCAGTGACACCTTCAAACCTGAATATTTCATGATGAGTAAAGTGTGAAGCACCTGTCAGTTCTTACCTGTGTGAATGGTCATGTCAGAAGTTAGGAGAAACCAAACCATCCACCTTATCTCTAAAATGAAACTCTCTGATGTAAGACAGCAGATAAAAGGTGGCCTGGTATCCTTGGATTAAAAAAAAACACCTCTCTAAACCTCTCCTCTGTAGCAAAACTGCACGGAGGACAAGTTGTCAGCGATGTCACGTCAACGCAGGTGAGAAGGAAATAAGGTGTGAAAGGTGAGGGGGAGGAAGCTGAGGTGTCAGCTGTCTGGCTGAAACAGGATACCTTGATACAGACTGACAGGTTCACCTCGCTACGTTTAACCTTTAAAAGGAAAGGATGGGGTTTCTGTTTCTGTTAACACCGAGATCTTAATCAAATAATGGACAATGAATGAAAAAATGTTATGTTGGGGACATAATGGTGATACTGAGGTAAAGGTTGATCAGGTACATCTTTGGTCTATATGGAGGCTCAACCCAAATAAGGCGGTCATATGTGTTACATGTGTCATGACAATAACAGGATCTTTATAGACAAATTAGTGACAGTAGATGTTTTGTTATGGTCGTCAATGTTACACCTTGCTTTAACCTGAAACCCAGGGCAGGAGTCCAGAAGGAGACTCACCTCTTTTGATGTGTTTGAGCTGTCGCTCAGCTTCATCACGTTCTTCAGTCAGCCTGTTGCACTGCAGGAAAAGACATAGCAAAGGGGTCAAAACCATCAGATCAAGTTCCACCACATATTTAACACACAGCTCACAGACAGTTGGGGACTTTGGTTACAAAAGACACACATCGAGGGAGATGGCCACAAGCCCAGACTGCTCAGAGCCTCGGAGGACAGTTTGACTGTGACAAACACAGGATGTGAAAGAATAGGGCTACAGAAATGACCTGCATCTAAACACGTGATCCATCTCTACGTTAGGAACTGAGAACCACAAAGCATTTGTCCAGGTATGCTAGGATTTTTCTTCATGCCAGATGAGTATTATTTATAATTTTCAACAACCACCTGGTTAAAAGGCAGCAGCAAGCAAGAAATAATACAAAGGCCCATTTAACAATTGAAAATGTGCGAAAATATGTACTATAAGTAATGTTTTTACTAATAAAGATCAGCACCAAGTAAACATACATGACAGGTGGTGCTTTTAAGCAGCAAGTACCAATTGCCAATAACAAAGTACCAATAACTTATAGCAGCTGGCATCACCTCCAGCAGAATAGCTGTGCTTCTCTATAAAGATGAAAACCCTCCAAACATAGAAGGACAAAATAATTACAAGCTTTTAAACACAAGTGTTTTTTTCCTAAGATCTTGAAACAAGAATGCCCTGATGTCAGCTATATTTGGCTTCTGGTGATAGATTTGTGATATAGGACATTAAAGTTAGAATCTGCCCCACAACAGAGAGTCTGTTTGGTGAGCAAGTGACATAGACGCAGCATTTACCAATGACTCAAACCAGACAATATGAGCTCATATCAGGGTCTATTATTGTCTGTAACCACACAATGAGATGGGCTGTTTAATTGAGACAGACAATTAAAAATAAAGACAAAGAATGATCAATGATATGATTCTTTCATCCAACAGCAGGAAGCTCCCTGTCCCACTTTCCTTTAGCTCTACCTGCAGTCTCACAAAGTGTCAGCCCACATTCTCCAGCGGGGGGCGTGTTTGCGCAGAGGACAGTAAGTTCACTAGCACAAGGTAAGTGCAGTAAAGCTGCCAGTGAGTATTGATCGAGCTTCTCAGAGACAAGCACACGTAAGAGTTTCTGTAAAATATTTATTATAAGTTGTCAAACCTGCACTACAGACAGATGATCAAATGTTTTCAATCAGTACAGACACCACTGGCTTAGAAACCCCTTTTTACCTTGCAATATCAGACAATGTCAGAGTGATGTGGCTCTGAGCCAAATGTACATAAACGCAGACACTTCCGCCCACTTTTTCAGCCGGAGCGTCCTCGTGCTAGGC
>NC_024321.1:13187249-13238923 GCF_000523025.1 Cynoglossus semilaevis
CTTGCTAGGCCACATATTTACATTATGGCTAATGGAGAAGGCAGCCAAACCTTCCATTTACTGTAACACTCTAGAACTCCTGAAAAAGATCGGACGATATTTTCTATGCTCATAAACCATGCATGAGCATTGTGGACCAGATACTTCGGCTTTCCAATCTGGCCAATCACATATTAAAACAGTTGTCCATTTTATAGTAAAGACTAATTTGAATTAATCATTTTTCTGTAGGGCAGTGCACAGACTTCAGAGATTCCCAACATTTGGAATATTGAGGCTCCACTAAAGAGAAGAAAAAAAATTATTAATATAGTTACTAACACCAACATTTTGGTTACTAAAATCAGGAACCCTTTGAACCCCTTAATATTGACTTAGCCTAAACGGCTGTTAAAAAAAAAAAAAATCAATTTCCCTAATCAAGAATAAGATTCCCCCATGCACCACTAGAGCGACTGGGTCTGGTTTGGGTCTGGTTGCCCTGTTTTGAGAAACATGATGTATTAACATGTCTTCCGAGGCTCTGCATGGTTAAAGAAACGGGAGCTGTTTTACTCCCATCTACTGACCTTATTTTACCAACTGTCAATAATGATAAACCTGATGCAGGCAGCCACTCACAAAAGAGAAAGAGGGCAGCGTCCATGTAATTAACATATAGAATTTGAAACCAATTACAAAAAAGGGATTAACTTTATTTTCCTATATTGTTGGTACAGTATGCCAATATCACTGCACCTTTTAGAGCGGCTTTCCTCTTGCTTAAGGGCACAAACTTGTATGCTACACTTTCTCAATGTTTCTGCCTTCCAGAAAATTCCATAGTTTAAATCTGCGAAATAACAAAAGCGCATAATAGGGAGGTGGATGACACCCGAGCAAATGGCGAAGGGACAGCCAAATTTAGGGAGGGGTCCGGCTCCTCCTCTGCAACCTCCAGCAGAAACCGGCCGGCGAATCACAGCGAGAAGAAGTAAAACTAGCCCATGAAACAACGTTCCACCATTCAAACAGGAGCATGCATTAAAAGGACCGTTTTATTGCTGAAAGTGCGGTTTAGGTGCAAAAACAAAAGAGAAGGAAGAAAATAGTTATTTTTTCTGCTTACCTCTGTTAGCATGTGTGCCTCCCTCTCCTTCTCCTCCATCTGCGCCGAAGAAGCGCAAGGCAGCATTTTAGCTCCTCTCTTTCAGGGATTCTTGTTCAAACAGAACAAAAAAACAAACATATACACTAGATTGTCTTCGAGCACCACATGTTCGAATCACAGTCCATTAATTCCACCCGTTTTGTCACTATCATCCACAAGGAGAAGAGCAACGCAAGTGATGCTGATGCTGATGATGCTGCAGCCGGCGACTAGGACCTCCCCCTCCTTTTTTCTTCCTTTTCCTTTCACTGACGGCCACAGCATCATCTGGCCTCCCCCGAAAACTCCTCCTTTTCCCTGCTCTCCCCCTTCCTCCTCAACTGCTGCAAGCATTCAGACCAAAGCATTTCTGCGCAGATGTGAAGTCGTAGTAAAGACCGAACTCCCACAGCGAATATACATTTCCCAGAACACAGAATATGTTTGCAATTCAGTACATTTGCCAATAATTACATTCTCTAAGTTCTAATAGATATTTTCACTTGGTGTTCTGAATCCGACGTTTGCAATCGGAAGCAAACGTTCTAATCGAGAAACCCGTAGAACTAACAGACTGTCTGTCCTACACTGACCTCTAGAGGTTTGATACAATTACTGCACCATATTCGTCTCCAACAAAGACGTATTTTTCCATATTACATTCATTTTTAGAAATAAAAACTTTTGTCTTTAAATGTATATGTATAGACATATATTATATTTAAAATTACTAAATCAGAGCCGTTTTCTATAGTGGACAAATATTCAGTAAATCACTAAAGTGTATGTATGTACAAGTGTAAAATATTTCTCATTAACATGCTTTGATTAAACACCATTGTATATTTTATACATGGACATAGAAGCCAAAGTCATACTTATAAAGATTTATTGTATTTCCATTGAAAGATAGTCGACAGATAATTGCATTGCAATCAAAATTTCGCACATTTGAATTAAAAAGTAATTCATCCAGACGTCCTAGGCTCAGTCACACCATCCATATACAAATACAATTTTTATTGACCACGTCTTTTCCCTTTTTTACATTGTCTTTATTTTATCACAACACGTTCTACCGTCAGCTTAACAAGAAAACTATTAATGAATCTAGTAATTATTCATTATATAAAAGGTCTGGTTCTTCCTTTTGAACATTGTCAAACTGCTCAAAGTGCTGGTCATTACCAATCAAGCTTTTCCCACTTTGTTAAAGAATTGACAACAATTGACAAGTCTTCAATTCCCTGTTGTCTAAAATGTCCCACACTCAGTTAATAAACAGATGCTTTTACAAAGATGGGAATGCTAGGCTACTAGGCTTTGGTAATACACTTGCCCCAGTGCTGTTAATGTGACTTTTGATACGTCATCAGCAGTTAACCTTAGTTTGATAGGTTCACCAAAGTAATATAACTTGAAACATTAGTTTTTACATGGTGTGTAATACTTTCTGAATGCCTGTGTTGTCAACAGTTTGGGGCTAAACAAGCATTTATACCAGTTTTAAATAGAAAAAATGTTTAGTCTTAGAGAATTCAGGTGCTACATACCACATTATTGTCCAGCATCTGTGAATTCATTTCAGAAATGAAATAGACCGTTGATGGCATCTGCAGGAAGACAGGCCTCTGGTAATTCTGATTCCTCTAAAGTCATCTTTAAAGTTGCATTTGCCTCCTTCTCTTTCCAGTGCAGTTCTTAAGTTGGGTTTCTATAGGGTCCATCATTTCTTTCTTCGTTCTCTTCTTTTTTTTCTTTTTTTCTTTCTCACCTTCTCTGATTTCTCTCCTGGTTCAGGAATGTAAGCCGCAGTTGAAGAAACACTGAACCCATCTGGTTGAGAATAATTATTTGCAGGGTCAGAATAATCAGTTTCAGCTTCTGATTCTTCTTCATTCCCAAATAAAATAAACTGCAATATGTAATGAAAAGAGTTATAGAGTCTTGACCATATGGACGCTGTAGAGACATTGTCCACAGTTGTATATGTACAGGGTCCTTCTGGTACAAGCCTTGTGTCTTGGGATGCATCAAACCAGGCTTCGTCTTTTTCAGGAACATATTCCTCATCCGTATCAAACCAATATGTTTTTGTTGTGGAACCAGCTTTTACCGTAGCATCAAACCAGACCTCCTGCGGAGTGTCGTCCACAGCCTGTTCCTGGTCTTCGCTGTCACTATTACCCCACATTATATTCCACATTTTAGACCATAATGACTTTGAGGGTGACTCTTCTATACCAGCAGCATCAAGGGCTTCTTCGTCTCCACTGGTGTCTTCCACAGCTGCATAAACATCTGCATTTTCTGGTTCAACACATGATCCTTCTAGTATAGGAGCATTATCTACATATAATGGGACATCCTGCTCAACACTGTCACTGCCACCCTGGAATACACTGTAAAGTCCTGACCAGAATGGCTGCACAGGACCATCTTCTACAGAAGCAGGACCACATACTTGTTCTCGTTGAGGAGCAGCTTCCTCTGAAACAGCGTCATGACTGTTCTCTGTGGTCCCATTGTCACTGTGACCTTGCAAAACATTACAAATTTTATACCATAGTGGCCCTGTGGAAGTGTCTATTTCTGAACCAGAAGAATCTGGTTGTAGAGCTGCTTCTGGTTCAGCTCTACCCACTGATAAAGGAACATTGATGACTTTCTCTTCTTCATTGTCACTCCTAACCTCAAACACATTGCAAAGCTTGGACCACAGTGGCTCTGTGCAAGCGTCTTCTACCACAGTAGGAATAACGGTCTCAGACATTTGGCTTATTGCCACTCCTGGTCCACGATCATACCCCTCCGATTCAGAGCTTTCTGGTGCTGTAGTGTCACTGAAACCTGGTAAGACACTGCAGATTTTAGACCACAGTGGCTCTGTAGGAGTGTCTTCCTGTGAACCAGATGGAGCGCCGTCCAAAGTGGAAGAAACATAGGCCACTTCTGCTTCCGGAGTGCCATTTGACGCCGAAGGAATATTTGTATCATTGCCACTCCCACCCAGAACATTGCACAGTCTTGACCATAGTGGTTCTGTTGGAGCCTCATCCACAATAGAAGGAATACATACTATGTCCTGTTCAGGACGTTGGTCTTCTAGTCCAGGAGCAGGGTCTTCAGATACAGAGGTGCTTTCTTGGACTGCAGTGTCACTGAATCCAGGCAAAACATTGCATATTTTTGACCACAATGGTTGTGGAGATTCGAATTCTTCTTGTTCTAATATGTTGTCCATTGCAGTAGTAACCAAAGTCTGTTCTAATGCAGGGCCTTTCTCGTCAATTGTAGACACACTGGTATCTTCTGGTGCAGCATTAAATACATTGCAAATTTTCGACCACAGTGGTGCTGAGGGAGCATCTTCCACACTAGCATGAAGGGATGCTCCTCCTGGGTCAGTCCCTTCAAATAGTTCGTCTCGTGATCCAGGAATGTGTGTTTCAGATACAGAAACATCTTCTACCACTTCTTTGTCAGTATAACTTTGGAACACACTGCAAATTTGTGACCACATTGGGCCTGTGGATGTGTCTTCCACATTAGCATCGACACATGCTTCTTCTGGGTATGGAATGTTGTCTGCTACTGCATTGATTAAAGCCTCTTCTGAAGTGTGGTCATCTTCTTGTACCGCACTGTCACCTAAACCCTGCAGAACATTGCAAATTTTTGACCACAGTGGCTCTGCTGAAGGTTCTTCTGTCACACTGGAAGAACCTGGTTGGGAAGCATTATTTACATATGAAGAATCCCTGATTTTCTCTTCAACATGGCTGTCTTTTTCTTCTGTATTGTCACTGAAAACCTGCAATACATTGCTAATTTTTGACCACAGTGGCTTTGCCGAGGCATCTTCTCCTTCTAGTTCAGAAATGTTCTCTTCTCCAGGTGTGCTGCCCTCAGCAGGAGTGTCTTCCACTGCTGCACTGTCAGTAAAACCCTGCAAAACATTGCAAATCTTCGACCACAGTGGCTCTGATGAATCATCTTCTACTGAACCAGAAGGAACTGCTTCATCTGAGGATGCAGTAACACGGGCATCTCTCAGTGCAGCTTTGCTGTCGTCTGCTCCACTCTCACTCTCAGCATCTTGGGAACCCAAATTACGCTTGTGTTTTTCCTTATGTTTTTTCTTGGCTTGCTTCTTGTCCCGGGAACGGACAAAATACTCAACAAGTTTCCTCATGGCTGGTGTAATTGCAAAGCCAATAAGGAAAGCCACATAAAACATGTTAGTGAATGTTCTATCCCATGAGTACTTGTTCCCAGGCTGACGCCATTTTTGTTTTATATTTGGTTGCGTAAGGTTTGCTGTTGTAGTGACATCACCAATTATCAAAGGCAATATGAAACAACAGGACTTTGAAGCTCCTCAGCAGGGCCAGGAGTTTCCATTAGGTAAATGGTGCCAAATATTTTTCAAAGAAATTATCAATATGTTTGTCCATTGACATTAGGAGTGCTCCACTGGATAACAATTTCATGGTTGATTAAATACCTCTAAGAACCAAAGTAATCACCCAATGATTTGTGTGACCCTCAAACCTAGTGAGTGTTTCTCCCTAAACATTTGCACATTAATGGGGGTAACAGAGAAATGACCGACAGAGGGTTGCATAATTGAGTCTGGCAATGACAGAGAGGGAGATTATGTAAGAAACCCAATAGGTTAACTTCCAGATCAGAATGACAAAGAACAATCAGATATTCTTCAATTTTCAATTTCATCTCTTTGATGTGATTGTCGTGTTTCACCACAAGGCGACAGCATTTCTCGTATACACCTGGTTGTTGTACTTCAACAGACAGAAAGGAGCAGCTGCAGCTGCCTCTGGTAGAAACTTAAAGATGTCTTTCCTTTTCTCCTCTCCCCCTGTTCTTTTCTCCCTTCCTCACTTCTCCTCAGGGCATTCTGTAGCTGAACTCCACCATCAGGCCATTTCCCGTGGCAGGAAGGTTGTTTCCAGATGCAGAAGAAGAAAGAGGGAGGGGGTCCGGCAGAAAGGTTTAAGGAAAAGACAGACAGGCATACAAAGAGTAGGTGATGACGAGACAAGGAGGGAGACGCAGTGGTGAGGTCAGAGGTCAACACATACACAAACAAATCCCAGGCAGTGGAACAATGTAAGGGGGGAGGAGGTGAATGGGTTCAACTCCATCACTGATCGGACGTTGAAAGACGGCTGTATATTTCATTTCTCATATTTTAAAATAAGAAAGTATTGCTTGAATTTTCTTACATGTGTGTTTTGACTGCGCTACATACATTTCCTCTGTTCTTTCCTGCTTTTGTTTGGCTGAATTTGTCTGGGGTTACATAAAAATAAGATGTGACGAAAAACTACGGCAAGGTCATAAAGTTAATTTAGAAAATGAATGGAGCTACACACACACACACACATACACACACACAGCCAGAGTGCATCCTCTTACTACGCTGTTTGTCTTCTTCCACTGTGATTCTTATCAGACAACACGAGGGTCAGCATATCAGCTACATCCTGCTTTTAGCAACAAGAAGCAGAATGGAGGATGGCTTTTTCAGCTGCTTGTAGCCTTCAGGCCAAACAAAAGGCTGCTAATGGGGTCACAAGGAATCACTTATACACACACATGCACACACCTCTCAATAAAGACATTTTACCTGGCCATGTGCCTGTGGCATGAGCTTAGCAGATATGATTCTAAAAGTAACTTTAAGACCACAGAGTAAATCACATGGTGCGAGATTCTACCAAGTAGTAGTACAGCAGTGACTTCTAGTGAAATCCCAACCCGTAGCAGACAGTAAAAACGAGAGAGAGAGAGAGAAAAAAACTTTGCTCATTCAGGCTGCCTAGAGGTCAGGATCACATTAACCCATGTTGCAACCTGACCGTCACACTATTGTGTCTGCACATCTTGTGCATGGAATGTAATAATATCAACAGACCAGTAAAGGTCCAGTAGTGTTCAGTTAGTGTTTATACCAGAAAGTTCCAGGGTCTCAAATACACACAAAAGGACACATTCAAGCATAAGTGCACATGCAGATGTAATGATCAGACACACAGATGTTAAACACAAGTCTGTCCGAGAAAGCTACCAGATGTGTGAGTTTACTATTATGGTACTTTGCAAGATGTATTTTATTTCTTAACTCTTTCATATATTCCATAATATTTCAGCTATAAATTAATTATCTTGTGACACGGTAGAAAACATAAAAAACTCCACTAACACTAACCTGAATAATAAACCACAGTAATAATAATAAAAAAACCATCATAGGTATTTGCAAAAAATATAATTACAGTCTGCTGTTTGAAAAGGTCACTGTACTACCGTGGACCTCCTGGGAAAGGAAGGAGTGAGTGAAAAAAAAATCCTTTGTTGGTTTAAATTTGCAGCCCACTCTAAGATGTTTCTATGTCTTCCAGACGAGACCTTTTGTAAATGAGGTCTAAAAGAGCTAATGTTCAAAGGCTTTCAGAGAGTCGCATTGATGGTAGGGAATGTTTCGACCACACACACACACACACACACACACATACACACACACACACACACACTCACTTCTACAGGTGGTAGATTAACTGGAAACAGATGAGCTAGTGTGTGTTTCAGTGAGTGTATCTGCTAAAGCTCTCTTACCGTTACGCACACACTCAATGACAGTTGATTGGCTGCAGACAGGAGGCTGATGGTGTTTGTTTTGTTGATAATCTAATCTGATTGGTTGACCCTATGCTCTTTGAGTTACCACCCCAGATCAGGTTTTAGTCAAACAACAACGAACACTCCATAAAGTTTGTAAGTATAGAACGTCCACCGTAAAATGTTTCCAAATTAGCTTCAGTTCACACAAACATCTCTTTAGATACGCCTCAGGGGAAAGCATCTATTCTATTCTTTTTTTTTGCCTGTAAATATGTTTAAATTATCAATAGTATTGCAAGGGAACCTCATTAAAAAAAAGGAAATATTATATTGTATTACAGCTACTGTTTATGTTGACTGACCAGAGTTCTTTTTAACCTTCAAAGTCCTTCACACAAACTGGTGTCATAAATAAAAATCTCTGTCCTTCAATGACAGAATGATGATGTTAGTCATTTAAAATCACATCAAGTATTTTAACAGTCATCAAATCACATCATAAACAATGTTTGTTCAAATGACTAAAATTCTGTCCAAACTGAAATATGTTTTTCCATGTACAGTAAAGTAAGAGTTTTTCTCCTTTACGTCTCTGCTCGTCCATCTTTCACTGACAGCTGACCTATGGCTTACACAGTCTCCAAACACACAGAGAGAGGGAGAGAGAAAAATGATACGCTTGAAGCCTCCACAGCCTGATTCTCTCTCTCAGCCTGCAGGATATTTCTGGGACTGAATGAAAAATAAGCTCTGTGCGCACTGGGAAAATATTTATCTCTTGTTGGTGGATCTGAGAGCACCAACTGGCTTTAATGGTTTTAATTTGAGGTTGTCAAGGTTTCTGAGACTTAAAAGTCAACTCGCACAGACTGAAAACTGTGTCAGTTGAGTTTTGCAGTGATTTCATCAGAAGCTCTAATCCTTTGTAATACAAGTTAAAATAAAAAAATAAAAATAAAATCCCCTTTGAAGGGGGGATAACAGGTGATCAATAATTCTCATTAGTATTTTCTTCACCTCATTAACTCAAAGACATAGTTCAGGGTTGTAACATTATTAAACTTTGTTCTGCTCTGGAAAGATAGGCAGACTGAGCTTACGCCCAGTCGTGCTACAAACTTTTTTCTAACTGCTATAGCTCTTCATAATAATTATAATCAAGAGCTGGAATGTGGCTTCTGTCACATTAAGGACAGGCTTCTAAAGTCTCAGCATTCATGTCATAGCTGGTTGAATCTTCAAGGACTGCTTCAGCCTCCATCCTAACCGAACGGCTGCCAACTGTACACATGCTTAGACTTCAGAGAGAGAGAGAGAAAAAAACATTGCTAGAAAACAATCTTAAATTCTTCCTGGTATATATTTCTCCTTGAATGAAGTTATTTTTCACATGTTGTAGGATCTGATTAGGGAATGTTTTACCCAACACTAAGAAACAGCTAAAGAAATAAACACTTCACTGTGTAAATTTGCAAACACCTTTCCACAACGGCATTTTAAAGTGTTACTGCGTTGCTGTTATTTTAAAAGTTGTTACAAGAAATGTTAATAGTGTTACCACCAGGTCTGAAGCTGTCACCTCATGTTAAATGATGGTCTATCTTCTTTCTGTGTTTGTGTTTTGGTTGTCAGTACCCCCCATGTGTCCATACATCACTTTGATGGGAGTTAAGTGACTTGTCTCTCGTTGCCCTGACCCCAAGTTTGACCTGCTGGTAGGTTTTAACTTAACACCAAATCTACAAAAGATTTAAATGACCAGGCAGAGGGTTTTGAGTTTTTTTTTTTTAGTTTTTTTAGGTTTTTTTTTTTTTTTAGTTTTTTTAAGTTTTTTTTTTTCTGGGTTGGGGGTTTTAATGGTGGTGGTGTCGTGTTTCGTTAAAAAAACACTTCACAGTGGTGCCTCTGACTTTCCTAAGGGCAGCAGAGGAGAAGGAAGGAGAGGAGGGATTTTCTTGTGTGTGGAGTGTGGATTCTCCTCCTCCTGATCTTCTGATTGGTTGCTGCTTCCAGAGCATGTGGAAACCCACATCCAAACTTTACCAGTTCAAGAAAAACTCTGCAAAGTGTAGGATGAACTAGGAGGCCGGATCCCAGCAGCGGCAGCAGCATGAGTGAGTTACAGTATGAGGCAGATAAAAGAGTGCTGAAGGAGAGGCTGATGAGGCTATGATTCTGTCTCCTTATGTCTCTTTTTGTTTTCTAGATACTTTTCTTAGAGTTAGGTATATTAGTAATTTTTTATTTATATCGGAATATAGAAAAGGTCTTTTTAGTTGTTTTAATTTTAAAGTTTCAAAAGTATTTTTAGACTGAATGTAAACAAAATGTCAGTTTAGTGAGTGGACAGAAGAAAATACTTATACCTGCCATCATCATGCTGCTGCCTTTGCTTCTGGTTTTGGTTCTTTGCTCCGAGTCTCACTCTTCTGAGTCATCATCAATAACTATCCAGTACCAAGTTCAGGAGGAGCAGATACCAGGAACTCAGGTCGGCCGGCTGTTGGATGACCTCCGGCGGAGAGACGAGGTTGGTCCCCTGGAAGATTTCCAGGTGGTAGAAAACGGAAGAGCCCTTCCCTTCACTGTCAGCACCAGAGATGGTGTTGTCTCCACCCAAGGACGACTGGATAGGGAGGCGCTGTGCCGAGGTTCTGACCTGTGTGAGGTGGCCTTCAGTGTCCTGTACAGGAAAAGTGGTGCTATGAACTGCTTAAGGGTTCATGTGGAGGTGATGGACCTAAACGACCACAGCCCTACCTTTCCCAGCACTCTGCAGGAGGTGGAGATTTCAGAGACAGCCAGCCTCAGAATGAGAATCCCTCTGGACCGTGCGGTGGATCCAGACGCTGGCCCGAATGGCCTCCAAACGTACTCACTGTCTGTTAACCAACACTTTGCTTTGGATGTGACTGTTGGTCCGGAAGGAACAAAACAAGCAGAGCTTGTCGTCATTAAGGCACTGGACAGGGAGGTGGAAAGCTCTTTTAACCTTACACTGGTGGCGTGGGATAAGGGCAATCCGCCCAAATCTGGGAGTACAATAGTTAGAATCATCATTCAGGATTCCAATGACAACAGTCCCACCTTTGAGAATTCCACACCCACTGTGGAGCTACCAGAGGACACAGCCCGTGGGACAACCATCATCAACCTCAAGGCTACTGACCCTGACCAGGGTGCTAATGGAGAAGTGGAGTATTTGTTAAGTAAGCACACTCGTTTAGAAGTGCAAAGGCTCTTCTATGTGGACCCCCACAGCGGTGCTGTGAGTCTCAGAGCACCCCTAGACTATGAGGCCCACCCCTCTTATGAAGTGGTAATCCAGGCCAGAGATCAAGGGCCCAACGCAATCCCATCACACTGCAAATTACATGTAAAGCTAACAGATGTCAATGATAATGCACCAAGGATACACATGACCTGGACTCCACCAGAATCACCTGCGGCAACGGTGCTAGAAGGAGCACGGATTGACACCTTTCTGGCTCTGGTGATGGTCTCTGACGCAGATTCAGGGAACAACGGCAGAGTGACAGTACGGATTGAACAGGGATCTGGTCCTTTTCGCCTCAAGCACATCCAAGGTGACAATTATATGATTGTAACTGATGGCCAGTTGGATCGAGAGAAGGTAATGCAGTACAACATCATTCTCCTTGCCCAGGATCATGGCGAGCCTTCATTGTCTTCTGTTAAACAACTGCCTGTTCATGTTCTAGATGAGAACGATAATGCCCCAGTGTTTACTAAATCCCACTATAGGATTACTGTGAAAGAGAACAATGTTGCAGGCTACCACGCTCTCAAAGTTGAGGCCAACGATGTTGACCTGAATCTCGGTGGAAGAGTATCTTATTTCATTTACAATTCTAACAGCATCAACAACACCCAGTCTTTCTCTGTCCATCCAACCAGTGGTGTTATAAGCATTAATCATCCTCTGGATTATGAAGAATCCAAAAGCTACTCTTTTATTGTAGAGGCCGTTGACCATGGTCATCCACGACTTACCAGCACAGCAACTGTGCAAATTGATTTAGAAGATGTGAATGACAACTATCCTGTCATTAAGGAACCAAAACCTAAAAATGATGTAGTGTCTTTGAGTGTACCTGTTAATGCAGACCGAGGGGAGATAGTGACAGAACTTGGTAAAGAAATGGAGGACATGCTATCTGATATGGCAATTAGTCCTCCTGTTGGGAAAGAACACACTGGATTTCTTGCCTCCACCATAGAAGCTGAAGACGCAGACTCAGGGATTAATAGTGAACTTCAGTACTTCATTAGTCATGGAAACCCCAGAGGTCTCTTTGTGTTGGATCAGGTTACAGGGCAGCTCTTTGTTAACACCACAAATGCAACTGAGCTAATTGGGAAAACATTCAAGATGGATGTTTCTGTATCAGACAAGGGTACACCCAGTTTGACCACAAAAGTGAGCTTAGAGGTAACATTTATAAATCTCAAGGACCACCTGAAGAACTCATCACCTGGCAACAGTGGGCAGCTAAGTTTCACAATGATGATAGCTGTCTGCCTGGGTGCTACATGCCTCTTGCTTCTGTTTGCCATTGCTTTGGTGACAACACTGTGCCGCCCTGAGAAAAGGGACAACCGCGCTTACAACTGCAGACAGGCGGAATCGACCTACACGCGCCATCCTCGTCGACCACAGAAGAACATCAGAAAATCTGACATTCAGCTTATCCCTGTAATACGCGGAAGAAAAGAAGAGTCTTCTGAGGATGACAGTGAAGCCCAGCCGTTGTCCCCACCTCCAGCTTTGTCAGTGGAGCAACAAAAAGAAAGAGAATATAACTTAATGCCATCAATCTTGAACACAAGCTTTCATTCTCAAGGCTACCCAGAAGGAGAAACAACTCAACCAGTAACCCATCACTGCAGAACTCTCAGAAAACCTGGAAACATTGAACTTGATGGTTCCTCTCTCCTACCTCTGACGCCGGCATCATCCTACCAAACTCTAACCCGAAAAACCAGGAACACTTCATCATCATCTTCAACATCATATTCAAGCACATTAAAGCGCAAAACTCAACCTAAAAAGGAAGAGGCTGACCAGGCATGTATGGGGTCACAAGCTACTCTCAGGAGGCCAAAGACATCGGAAAGTCAGGGAATCCGAGACGCAGAGCATCGGCAAATGCTCAGAAACCTGGTTCGTCTGTCCATGGCAGCGTTTGGAGACTCCATTGAGCTGTCCTCTGCTTCACCAGAGGTGCAGGTGAGAAAGCTGTTGCCATTTTTTCATCTATTGTCCACAGTTGCTACATGGCAAATTTGGAGACCTTAAGTTAATTGGTTCTGGACCAAAACCAGTATAGCTTGGGTATAAATGTCTAATTTGTATAATTTCTCTCTCTGAGAGATAAATGAAATTATAGGGGCTAACAATGGTGTAATTTTTATTACACCATTGTTAGCCCCTCCCATCCTGTTTGGGGCCCCAGGAAATTGCCTGCTTGACATGCACCATTGAGCTATAATCTGCTCATTGTCTAACTGTTTGTAAATATAATTTAAATTATAAGCATAGACTTTGACATCAATTTTTTTTGCATAATATTAATAAAATAGCAAAAGTTCAGATCCATAATTCAGTTAACTAAAAATGCCTGCTTGTTGAGCACCAAGAATACATATTTTAACCAGCAAACACAATAACTCCAGAGCAGAGTAAGGTTTGGAAACTGTTCGCTATCCTTCACCAAAGTCTTTAGGGAAAATATAATGTTTTTACATCGTAGCAGCATAGAAGCTGCCACCTGCTCCACTCATGTCAAACAGTGATTTCCTATAATAACATAAAATGACGGATGGAGCAATAATTCAACATGTTGTTTATGTCATGCAGGTAATTAAGGGAGAGTGAGAGAAACACAAACTTCAGTTTGTGACATTTAACCCAAAGTAACAGCCTCAACTCAAACCATCATCACTGGAGAATGCTGCACACAAATTAAACTAATGGTCCAAAGGTGTCACAACAGCTTAAAGTTAATGTTCTAAGCAAACCAAAAATATTGGATTAAATAAATTAGCATATATTTACTTCTGTATACACAAATGAGAATACATTAATTAAACATATAATTAATCACTAATCAGACTCTTAAATTTACTGCTCCACAAGTTAGTTTTTCAAATATCTGTGCATTGCATAAAGAATGCCTCTGCGTCCCTGATGTTACATCCTGTAACAATATCAAGTGTCATTTAATTGGCTGTAATGAACCCAGCCTTCATTAATGATTCAACATTTATATTTTCTACTGTTGCTTAAAGACTGTTCGGCTGCTGCTGCTGCTGGCTCTCATTTCAAAGTCATTTCCCTTCATTCATACATGTGTGATCACATTTACTCCAACATGTGCTTACACTTTAGTGCAGGAGTGTAATTAATCGTCCCCCCCCACCCTCTCCTGCCCCCAGCCCTACCTCTGGCAGGCTTTGAGATTAATCTGAAGTGAAGTCCATTAGAGAGCAGAATGTAAGTCTGCAAACCCCCATCTCACACACAAACCAGCTTCTCTTACATTTTCCCAACAGCCTCTCTGCTCAGACGGCCTTAAGGCTGACGGCTGGAGACGTCTGTGTGTGTGTGTGCATGTGTGTGTGAGAGAAGCTGATGGATGGCTGCGAAGCCCAAGAGTTTATTCATGTGCTCATGTGTCACAGACACCAGAAAAAAAGTTGACAGTTCATTTTGTTGAAAAAGTCAAATATCCCATATCAGATTCATATTGAAACCAGTCCAGGAGTGAAGAGGCTGGGGGTGGAGGGTCAGTGGGGAGAGGGAGACGAGGGGGTTGAGCTTCTCCTCTGCTCTCTGGGATGAAGGAGGTTAGGGGGAGTTTGTTGTGGGGGAGGTCAGCCAAAGTAAGCTGAGATGTGTTTGTAGTGGAAGCTGACATCACTCTAACATGCCGCTGTGTCACTAACAAATGACCCAAAAATCACTTTTACTGACTTCAGCTGAGAGGAAAAAAAAAACATTTCAGACTAAAAAAAGCAAAAGGACACTGAAGCGGCACAGAGACTGGAGGATAATGTCTACTCAAACTTCCCTCTCTCTTCTGATTAAATGGGTTTTACATTCAAAAACATGTGGCTCTATTGTTATGGAATGCTGCAGTGTTAGTCTTCTATAAACCTCAGGTCAAAAAAGAGTGTGATTGAGTTTCTTAGAAAACGCAGGAAAAACCAAAATGTCTGATTCATAAATACAGTTTTCAGATATGCCTGGGTCTCTAGGTCAGCCTATGAAAAAGCGTTTCATTGTTCCACAGCAACAGTTCAGGAGTCTGTGGTCTCTGTTGTGTGAGCTGGATGGTGTACAAATTACACCTGGTGACATACCTGTATAAAACAATGAGGAAGTGTGTACAGCAGTACAACTGAAGCAGTAAAGATGTATGTATGTGATGTATGGATAAAGATGTTTATATTCTGTTGTTTTTACTCCAAAAAATGGGCGTGTTTGTTGAATTATTTGTCAACCATCTACAGATATTTGCTCAGAGACATGTCATAAAATTATAAATAATTAAGTTTAATAATTTAAACTTAATGTTTGTGAAGCATTCTGGTGCAAATTGGGTTTTTGTGCACAGACCAATGACTATTATTCTAGAGGATTTAAATCCTCTGCAGTACTTTGACACTACTTTGACACTCAATAAATAATTCAGAAATGAAAGAAAATTAATAAATAAAAATTCAAGAAATGCATTTAGCTTTATTTGTTGTGGTGACATCAGAAGCAATAATATATAAAAATAAAGCAGCATCAGCCAGGGAAGTCGCAGGCGACGCCCAGCAGACAGAACAAAGGAGCTCAATCAGGTCTGACACTCACATGAATCGCATTAGTGAAAGGAAGAGGCCTTTTCTTTTTTTACCCAGCAGCCAGTAGGCTTCACCTCCACTTTAACACACACACACACACAGATGTTCATACAGTACATTCGCCCATTCTCACTCACTCTCTCTGTCTTTCTCCTAACTGGTCTGAATTTCTGGAGTCCATCCTGGAAGGAAATGTGTCTGAGAAGAATAGGCTTTTACGCAGAGGCCACTTCCTGTTGGTGCGGCAGCAGTGCACACGTGCAGAAAACACACAAATGTCACGGTTTAAACAAAGTCAAATATTAGCGTGCACATGCACACATCAGTGTGTGCGTATCTGTGTGTGTGTGTGCATGTGTTTCCTCCCTATTGTGTGTATCTGCTCTAAAACATAGCAGCTGTCAGCAGAAAGTCTGTGAGCTGGTCGTTCTCACACTGTTAAGCTAACTTATTACACAAACATAGCTACACACACACACACACACACCAATAGAGAGAGGATGTTTATGAACTTTTTATCTGCATTTGCTCAAAACCACCCTGAATGATTTATTTTTAATGTTATGACATTCTAACTCACCATTACCTCGTCGCTGAGATACAGGCTTTCAGTAAAAGCAGGAAATCCATGTCAACCTGAGTCTTCTATATTATGAGATGTTTTTTTACTCTCATCCAAACTTCTCAGGCAGAAAACCAAAGTTTTTAGCAGTTTACACAGA
This sequence comes from Cynoglossus semilaevis, assembly GCF_000523025.1. Lineage (NCBI taxonomy): Eukaryota > Metazoa > Chordata > Actinopteri > Pleuronectiformes > Cynoglossidae > Cynoglossus > Cynoglossus semilaevis. The sequence continues at coordinate 13,203,624 of NC_024321.1, forward strand.
AAACACCATTTGAAAAATGTTCGACTTCAGACACAAACCTCTGTGAGAAAATCTACAATTTCAACATCATTATCCTGGGCGACTTCTTCAGTCACTGCTGCCTCTGTTATTTAGCCTGAATTTGTTGTTTTGTGACTCTGCTGTGTGGAGAATAATTGGTTCAGATTCACCTTAGTTAGGAGACTAACTAATTAACCTCCCTCCTCCTCTTTCTCCTCCTTCCTGCAGCAGATCTCTCAGCTCCTCTCCCTCCTCCGACAGGGGCAGCTGCAGCCAAGGCCAAACTTCCGAGGGAACAAATACTCTCATCGCAACAGGTCAGTCCTCCTCCTGTTTCTCCTCCCCCTCATCCCCCTCCTCATCCTCTGATGTTAACTTAGTCAAACCACAACAAAGTGCAAACCTCCAAAACTCCCTCTGCTTTCATATTTTGAATTCTGTTTTTTTTTTTTCAGACATTTTTTTGTAAACAGCTTTCATCTAAAACATAATTAAAGGTCCTGAATAAGAACACTGGGGCGGGCTTATTGACAGAAATAAATAAGAATACATGTGTTTGAATACATTTTTCCACTTCCGGTTTTTAGGCTATCAGGGTCGTAGGCCTAACAAGACCTAAGCCCATCCTGAATGTCTGTCTTGTTTCAAGTGAACAAAAATGTCGCACTAACTCACATAAGTATGAACAAATTAGAAAGTAGAAATATTTACAAATGTCCTGAAATGGAAAATAAAGATCTAGAACAAAAGTATATCCTATTTGTTGTTGTCAACGTAAAACAAAGAAATAGATAAAAAGACAAGGCACTTGTGTAATAAATGATTTTACATATTCTAGAAACTAACATATACAAATAAAACAAATGTGCACAATAAATAACTAGGACTAGATGTAGGATATCTACATGATATTTTTGACTTACCAACAGTACTGCCTATTTGGGATAATTGTGATCATTTAAGGATAGTCTTTAGCAAATAGTGTGCATGGTTTGACTTAGTAAGTCTGACTTTGTAACAGAGAACATGTAGTTCCCCTTCTCCCCTGCAGGTGGTGGTGTGAGCACTATTGCAAGTCTTTCTTCATAGTTCTATATTTTGTCCTTTAACATGAGTATATACATGTTTGGAGATTAATGGTGGACTCGATATAAGAAACCATGCACCGCCTGACAGACGCGTGTTTGCCGTTGATATGACCGGCCCGGCTAAATGTGGTGCAGAGCTGTACACCTCCAACAATTGATACAACTTTACGCCAACATTCTCCTTGCATAGTGAGCTTTTAACAACATTTAGACAAACTGATATTTGTTTCCTCTAAGACCAGATAAGCTCAGCTAATCCTGCAACGTAAGATAAACCCTTATTAGCCACTAGTTTCAAGTTGTCTTCAGTAGAACATAATTTCAGTTGTATATTTGATGGTATATTTGTTGGTCCCGTTGACTGGACAATAGATTCTACAGAATCACAAACCACAGACTTGTGTGGTTGCATTGAGATTAACAGCCAGTGTTGCTCAGTATGAGTCTGGTTGTGAGAGGTCATGGGTTTGTCACCAAATAAGTTAATATGTACACAATCTGTGACCCCATCCACTCATGTGGGCAGAACTTAGTTCATGGTCTGCGTGTTTTGCGCCTTGTTGAATTTTTCTTTGACCTTGGCCCGCAGTAGTGTGTGTTGGATGGCGCCAATTCTTACATCCATCTGTACAATCTCCTTCCTCAGCTGCTTTAAGCTCTGCTTGATGTTCTCCAGTGGAGCTCCATCAGACATGCTGCTGACTTTGAGCTCCATCTCCTGCTTGGCGTCGTCCATTTTACCGTTGAGCTCTGCCAGGATTTGAGTCTTCTCTTTCACCCTTTCACTGGCCTGCTGGTACAGCTCGTTGACCTCCTTCAGTTTTACCTGAACATTGTGGTACTCACAGATCTGCTCTTCCAGCTGTTTGTTGATGTACTTTTCTCTGGCGCAGACCTTTTCCTGAGCCTTGTTAATGCCCTCCAACAGTTTGCCCAGGTAGCCCTCGACCTCACTTAGGGACGATTTGATCCCCTCTCTGTGTTGATGCATTTGCTCCTTGTGAAAGCCCCAGTCCTTGTTATCTGACCTGACAGTGACTTTGAGCTGAGGTAGGACTCTGTCCACCTCCTGGTACCAGTCAGCTGGGTTGTCTCCTGCCTCCAAAATCCTGTGGGGTTTGCAAGAATTCTCCATATCAGTATTTCCTTGAATTTTTAGAGCGCTTAGACACATTGTGTTATTTTCTTCATCAGCCCCCTTCTCCTCCTCCTCTTCATTTCCACCAGGAGGCTTCTCCATCATATTCTTTTTTCCTCTATAAAAATGAATGTCTTAGTCTGACTTCTCTGATAAATCTTTTTTTGTGATGTTCTTTATGAGAGTTGGTTTCCATAATGATGGCCTACTCACTCTATAAACCCTTCATGTTTAACAACAATTTTGCAAGTTTTTAAGAGTTTTTTTAAAGTTATTAATTGTACATTTGGTACTTCATAGGAGTGTAGATGAAAGGCATTTGTTGTCGATGTCAGAATTCCACCTTAGAAAGCTTTAGCTATGTGGAAGTGCTGAGTAAGGGGACATGTTGTGTTGTAATTGTAGAGACAGAACCGCTTGTTTAAAATCCATCGTCCCAAATGAACAAAAATGTTATTCAAGATCTGGTTCCTCAGGTGGGAACATCACTGTGTATTAAAGACACATGTCTAAGAAAAATGACGATTTAACTAAGACATAATCCTCGCAGAAGTGCACAAGTCAAAGACTAGGATACTAAACACTTAAATACACAATAAAAAACAAAATGAGATGAACTGTGAGATTCTTTACAGTATAAGATATATTATTCACTGTGGACACTTGGGCGGAAACGTTTTCAGCCTGTCTGTTAGCATTCTGACTGTGGACCTCTGAATTGGAAATTCATCTTTTTTTTGTCTGTTTTTTATGGCTGTTTGTTATCATTGCCTTTGATCTGCCCTGGCGCACAAATCAAAGGACGGATCTTCTAATCAACTTGTGACATCAGAGTAGGTCACAGAGTTTATGCTGCAAAAGAAGAAAATTAAACAATGTCATGGTTGTTAACTACAATTGAAAACCATTTCCACCAACAACAACAGTAAACACAGCAGCTCCTCCACTGAAGGAGGGACACAACGATGCAAAAGAATGGGAAACAACGACAAACAACAAGGATAGATGCATTTTCTGCACGAAATGCATTTACTCGGACTTCAACAGTTTGTGTAATAAAAAAAAAACGGGCAAAATGCAATCAGTCTTTCAGTACTTGACTGAAGCTGCACAGGTGATCAGAGGTCGTAACAAGAAGAAAAAGAAGAACGATGATGAGAGAGATCACGTGTCCAGTCTGGACACTCGTGTTAGAGACTACATCAAAGGCTGGGACATGGACGTCTCGCAAAAGCTTGAATGTGCCAAACTGCAGATGTTAATGGAGCGTAAGCCGCTGGCCAGAGCACGGATGAAAACCAACATAGAGACACTGAGTGCAGTCCTCGATCTGCTTCGTGGGAAAAGACAAGAAGATCCCCCGATGGTGACAAGGCACAAGGAGGAGATAGCTCGTCTGAAGGAGAGGCTGCGAGATCTGCAGTGCGTGTGGAGAAAGGATGCTGAACACCTGTACATGCACAAAAAAATGGTCAGGGACTTCAAGTTTCAGCTGAATGAACTTTATGAAAAGCAGAAGGAGACGGAAAGAACAGCGGAGAGGACAAAGCAGGATCTCCTCCGACAGTTGCGGGAGTTTCAAGTCAGCTCTGCCTCCAAACTCAGTCAGGAATTTGCCATCAACATAGAACACATGCAAGAGCTAAGGGAAACCCACATGCTGCTGCGGCAACAACGAAAAGAAAACATGTGTGTTTCAGAGGACTATGTGGACATCTGAAGGGCAGGCAGAAGGTACTTGATAGTCAACAGAAGTGAAGGTTAAAGCTTTTCAGTCCAATGTGGAACAACCTTTGGTCTGTGGTAAGAGAAGGTGCCTGCCGTCAGAGAGTGGCTAATTCCAGTGCTGCTGTGGCAGTGTTGGACAGGCACCAAAAAAAAAAAAAACAAATCCATCGCTCCCTGAGATCGTCTGCTTACCAGCGATAAGTTGAATGCTGAGAACAAGTTCTGTTTTGTTTATATGAGTCTGTACATGTACAATGAAGAGGCTGCTCCTAAATTCCAAATGTGGCAGATGTTCATATCAAATCAAAAGCATTGGGGTGTCAAAACTACCACTTCCCCTCTTGACCTTTACAAACAGACGTCTCCCAATGCCACACATGTTACCACTATGTCATTATGGTGGGAGCAGAAAATCCTTAGAAAATCTCTTGCTAACATCTGCCAAGACGTACCCCCCCGAGTGAGTGAGTGTCTTTCTTCAATTCCTGCGAGTATATCAGCGTTGTCCTTGACTAAACAGGCCGAGATTTTAGTGAATTGTGAGTATATTTAAACTAGAAGGTTATTATATTTTATTACATATACTTTTTGTCTACTTTTTTTACTTACTGAATTTTGTTTGATGCTGTGCCGTGGGGTTTTCCTAATGAAACATATTTGCAGTGTTGGGAAACACTGCTATACACAATTCTGATACCCAAACCTGTGAACACTTAAACTGGGAAACTGTCACCTGTAACCTAATTAATGTGACTTTGCCTCTGCACTGAGTGTGTTGCAAATATGTATTACTTCAATTCTCTGAAAACGTCCTTCTGCTTGGTTAACAGATTTAACTAAATATTCCAAACTGTTTTTTATTTTTAGTAAGCATAATTTTTTTTGGGAAATTGGGTTTGTTAAATAAAGTTTGTAAGGTTCGTTAGTCTTTAGTTCAGAGGCTGAAACGCGCCTACACTGTCTTCTTGGATTCCTTCGAGAGCCTCCACACATCTGTCTCTGTCATGCAACCCAGCACCAACAGCTGTGTCAGAGTTTCATAAAACCACATTGAGCTATGGACTGTCCCTCTAATGAGTTCTGCTCTAATCTGTCTTTTTTGTTCAACTGAGCAGCTGCGTAACAGCAGAATGAGTTTAATAAGGAGTTCATGCTTCTGTGGCCGCGATACAGAATAATAATATAAAAAACAGAAATAGGAATATGAGAATTTGGGTTATGAAAACATCTGGAAACACCCACGACTGATCTAATCTATAAAATGACAGAAATCCCTTTCACTCCAGCACCACAGCTTTGTTGAGGATTTGGATGTCTGCATTTGAAGGACTGTGATCTCCTCCGTGCTGTGGTCAGACTCCATCTGATAGCTCACACATGTTTCTCTTTAACCTGAATGTTAATGTTTACATGTGTGAGGATGAAACATTCCTTTAAAGAAGCTTGAAACTGCTGAGATTGTATCATGAAATTGTGGAAGCGTTGTGTTATTTCTACCTGCGAGTTATCTCAAAAGCAATTTAAACTCGGCAACTGGACTAACCTCAAGTCCATGATGACGTGGATGACTGAGAATGTCCACAAACTACCTGTGGTTTGTGTATGGTCATAGTCTGTGTATTCCACGTGGGCCACAATTTGGTGAACTAAAGAGCCATGGGTAAAAAAAGGGGCCGTAGAGTGGGAAATGTCAAAATTCATGTGAGTTACATGTGATTACCAGTGAGTTTTGGTCTGTTTGGGACCTAGTGCTCACACTGGTATGGAATCTGAAGACAACTTACAGAGAAAACACTTAATAGTCCCACCTACATTTGCTAGCTATGACTATGTACAATGTTAATATTGACCTCATTAGCACAAATTAGCAGATACTCAAGGCCAGATTGTCCTTAACTACCAGCAAAACATCATGTGTGAGCTACGTTTGATAGCTCACATAGCCACAGTCAGCACAGCTCTGTGTCAGTGGAACATTAGGTAGTATTTGAAAGGATTGACTAAATTGGGAGATCTAGTACTATCTAGTATCTGGTGTATATATATATAGTTATATAAATATTTTTATGTAAAAACAATTAAATATATAGGAAGTCTCTGTTGTGTCACTGTCTCCGACGTGACGGTTGTTTTTGCTATTGTTTGAAGTGGTGAAGGACAGAAGTTGTAGGTGAAGAATGTCTTCCTCTGTCTCTGACCGACTGACCTGCAGCCACTGAAATAACAGGGACACGAAAACAGGACACAACATCTAACACTCAATGTCACAGGAAGAGTGTCTCAACACCCTACACTCTGTGTGTGTGTGTGTGTGTGTGTGTATTTGTGTGTGGGGAAGAAGATAAATGTAGATTTGGTTTTGCCTTGATACACAAGGTGATTCACAATGGAACCATTTTGAATGCAGTACACACATGATCACAGTTCACAGTGTGTGTTTCTGTGATTTGTTTTCAGGGACAAAGGTTACCCAGTGAACGTTGACATCATGATATCTGAGACAACAACACGATGGGACATATTGTAATAAACACAATGTAGTTCACTTTGGTGAAAAGTTAATGTAATTTCTTCATCAAAGTTTATTTTTTTATTTTCAGCTCCTTCAGTCACAATAAATGTCAATAAAATAAACTAAAATGGATTAAGAATCAAACAGGATTGAACCAGATCTCAGATGTGAGGGAGCGTCACCTCGTCTCACAGACGGATAAGATATTAATCTTTTATTACTGACAAAAAGATTTGTGTCGACTCTGGTAAAGTGACTAACTTGTCTGTGAACTCACCTTTATCTGACTTCCTGTCTGAGCCTGCCCACGGCCACACACACACACACACATATTACAAACTGATACTGTAGCTGCACAAAGTGTGTGTGAGAGAGTGTTTGTCGGTGTTTATCACTCCATTTATCTCCAACCCCCCCCCCCCCCCAGGAATTTTATCAGTGTTATCTGAAATCTCTAATCTCTGCAGCTCAGATTCACACAGGAATTGTCTTTTATTCCTTCTCTGAACTGAATACAAATCTAGAAAAAACTTTTTGTTTCTCGTGTAAAAATGTATCCACATATTAAGTGTCCGCAAGGGAAGTATCGGCTCCATCCCACTGATATCAGATGTGACTCAAATTAGCACAAATTAGCCCTGACAATAAAAACCTCCAGCCTGTCTTAGACATCAGGGCCTAACAGTCGTTACATGACTATATAATACAGATGTAGATTTGAGCCAATATCCAACAACAACAATATGACTAGACTTGTAATAGTCCTTTGTGTTTTGCACAGATACGGAGGTCAGGACTGTTCTGATTGGCAGAGCACCAAAGACAGTGGACACGGAGAAAGTGAGGCTGGAGATGTGGACTGGGAAGCTGGAAGAGACTCACCCATAGACCCACAGCTGGAAGAGGGTCTGAACAACCTTCTGAACAATCCAGGTACACAGTGTATACACACACATTCACACACACTCACACACACACACACACACACCAAATTGTAATCCTTGCCTTTACTCTAATTGGACTAATCCTTGATATCTCTGAGGTTCTGCTCCCCAACATTAAAAACAGTTTCCCTCACATTTCAAGCCACACATCGTGACACGTGAATCATAAACATGAAGGAAAAAAAACACAGCAGAATCAGTAGAAGCTGTGTGGGTGGATGTGTGAATGTAAAACCTGCCACTGTGTTATTTCCTGCCTTTGTCCCCTTCTCTACCTTTGCCAGTGTGGTTCCATTGTAAGTGATCGGTTTATGTGTTCTGCAGGGAAGGTCAAAGGTTGAAGGCTTTTATCCAGATGAATCAGATTCGGCAGGAGGTCGCTGCTAACACAAACTCACTGACACTGGTTTATTTTACTTGATGATTGTGTTTATATGTTTTTGTTTTAAATAGAAAGATAGGTTTATGTTAGGTTTCCTATTTTTTTCCTGAACTGGTGCCTTTGGTTTGCAGCAGGTAAAATAATATTGACCGTGCTCTGTTTGCTCCTTGTGCTGAAAAACTGGCCAAAAAGACAGAATGATTGTCTTTATAAACTGTCTGTGATAAATAGAATAACATCAATGCTATATGTCAGCAAAACATAACCTTTTAAAGAAGAAACCAAAGTGTAATTCTTTATTTACCTCAAATTCATACAAACCAAATTCTATTGAGAAAAAATAACTATCTTACATTCTACCACACCAAAGCTGCTTACTTCATACTGCCTTGATGTAAGTTCAGATGTAATATTTTCTGATGCTTCGTCTTCAAAATCTGTTATTTTAATTTACCCCAGTGACAAAAACTTACTTAATCAGGCAGCCACGCACCGGCTCTTCCTGTGTCTCAGTGGGCTAAAAATGCTAAAAAAAAATTCTCTGTGGACTTTGGCGTGGTGAGAGTGAGTGATTTAAAAACATTAGTTTCCCGTCAGGAAAGACATCTGCCAGAGAGATAAAGCAGCAAACACATTTTTAAGACCCAACAATGATCAACTTGACCTCTTTTTAACTGCTGTCAGCCCACTATAACCTAATGTGTACATGTGTAAATAAAAGGCTGAAATCAGATTAGTGGAAAACTCAGTGGGTCGTTGTCATTCCAGACAAAACGTTGTCACAATGTTTAACACAATTCAAACCTAAACGTGTTTCTAAATCACACACTTGAGGCTCATTTTGAAGCTGGGAAATCCACAACAGAATGTCGACCTGCTCTGATTCTCCGAGCGTACACTGTAGGTATGTGTTTGTGTGTGTGTGTGTGTTTGCACGCGTGTAACACACACACAGGCCCTTTCCTGGTATTGTGCTTGTCGGAGCCTGGGGGCGTAGGGAGAGGAAAGGGGGTTTACCACCTGATGACAGTTCTACTTTATGACATTGGAGAGAGAAAGGGAAAAAAAAGTATGTGGGAGTATGTTTTTTATTTTATGTGTGTGATGCTTGACTCACCTTCTACCCTGCAGGCTGTGCCATCAGTGTAACTAACACCTGTGTCCGTGTGTGTGTGTGTGTGTGTGTCTTTGATGAAGCCGTCAGAGAAACACATTCCTTTCCTTTTTATTTTTTTCGACCTGTGACTCCATCGTCTCCTTCACTACTGTCACTGTGAATCACACGGACACACATACCTGTTCCATTGTTCAGGTGTGAAGATGATATGACAGCCGTGTATTAGTGTGTGTCCCTGTGTGCGTTCGCGCGTGTGTGTCTTTGCCATCTGTGGAACTGTGAACTCAATGTCAGATCCTCAGTCTAAAGCTAAAGGAGTGAGCGACAGATGTTGAATATTCCACTCGTTCGTGACCAGCTAGTAAAATATTCTGCAATTACCTTACAATTTAAAGCACAGACCGTGTATAAAAAATGGCTGGAGCTATGGCTGGTGTGTGTTTATTTTCAGCAGGTTTTTACGCTAAATGACTAAATGTAATGAGACGTATCATCATTTGGTGGATGTTTGTTTGAGACTCTGGTCACTCAGACCTACACACGCATATACGTTGGTTTCTGTCTCTGAAAGTAACTGGTCCGTGTGGGCCGGAGGTGGTTGTGTGTTACAATGTGTGTGTGTGTGTGTGTCTGTGGACGTGATGTTTTGGTGACTGTCACGAATGTCAGGAAGAGCCTGCTGAAGGCTTCCAGATGAATCCGCACACTGTCATTTCCTCTTTTTTCCTGACTCAAACACAAACTACCTGTTTTTGTTGCAGAAGGACAGGAAGTAGGACAATAGTAGCAGGCAACCTGTTGGGGGCGCATCCACTGGCTGCAGTAAACTGCAACCATTGATAGCACCTTTTGAATGACGCTTATAGTCACATGCTTTTTTACAAATGCTGTTTTTGTTTTGGACTCTAATCTGAGTTGTTAAACTTCGGGAATTCAAATTTTAGAGATATAGATTTTTAGACAAAACAAACAACAAAATCATTCACGTACGTGTTTCACTATGACTAGCCGCTCAATTCCTTCGATTAAAGCCTGGATTAGGTTGATCTTATTTCTTCTTTTTAGGTCATTTCTGACGTCTCTGATGTTTGTTTCTGCAGATGACGTCTTCTCAGAGGTCAGTGACCCGGCCTGGATGGCCAGACTCTCACTTCCTCTCACGGGTGATTACCACGACAACGTTTTTGTCCCCAATGGTCCACCATCATCTGAAAGTGAGCAGCGTCCTCGGGATTGCCTTGACTCCTCGTCCTTCTCCACCTTTGGTAAAAAAGAATATGCTCCTGGTATTTTGTCTCTTAAAGGCTTAACCTACTTGACTTTGATTACATTTTAGTCACGTGTAAGTGTGTTTACATATTTATGGATAAGCTGCTTCTTCATGTGGCTTACTCATCATCACTGAGAAACTAAAAACACAGCCAACCCAGGACTGAACCTGATTATAGTAGAATCTGCACCAGTAAATTATATGACATCATGAAAACATGTTGGGTTGAATGATCAGTACATTGGAGTTTGTGAAGTGATCGCACCATTGCATCAAATTCCGCAGAGAAAATCGTTGGTTTTAGCTTTGGAGAGCTGCTGTTTTACTGTGGCCTCGTGCGTTTAGATTTGAAAGATTTTAAACATCGAAGGTAAAGAACAATACTTTTTGAACGTGCAGATTAGGGCGGCAGTGGATAAACAACTTCTCTGTGCTGTAATTTAAACTCAACGATTGAGATTGAAAATGACATGTTCAAAGATTCAAAGAGTTTAGTTGTAAGAAACTGGACTGAACTCTTTGGATAACAGGACCTGGATGAATGAGAATCTTCACATTCATGTTCAAAGATTCTTCAGAATTAGGATTCTCAAACCGGCACAGATTTTCTGTCAAATTGTGTGACTGCAGAAGAGGGAGAATTATTGGAATTTTTTTTCTGCAGGTAAAACTCCAGAGAAGGACGGCCCACTAGGCGGCGCTCTCTTATCCGAGGTCAGCACCCTGTTTGAGATGCTAATGACTCAAAAAGCTGATGCCCACCCAGGCCCCCGACCTGAAGTCCTGTACCGACTCTCTGCAGCCTATCGCCGCTCACTGGGCCTGGATGGCAGTGGAGCGACAGCCGCAGCCGGAGGAGGAAACGCAGCAAGAGGTGCTGGGAACGCTGAGAAGCGATCAGGTCTGGCTACAACATCAGAACTTTGCCAGGAAATGTAACGTGTGCTGGGACAAGAGACTCCAAGCTGAGTGACTCCAGCTCCAAGAGATGTTTTTAAAACGAAAGATGACTAATCCACAGAAAAAGGAAACTATTAAATACCAACGATAAAACAAAAGTCAATATAAACAATGTGAGAGCATTTGTGATTTGAAGGAGCAAAGAAAGTGACATGATCCAGCAGAGGGCGCACTTGAAACACCTACACTAGGGCTATTGAATTATAAATTTACATGAGCCAGATTTTCATAACACTAAAGCCAATTGGGTCAGACATTTATGGTAGCTGATGTACCGGTGGTAACTACAATATCATGACCAAAACGTATGAATATATTAAAAAATACTAAATGCATTGTGGGTTGCATATCACTGGGGTGAAGCAATCTGACCTATTCCATAGCAGAAAGTTTTGTTTACTCACAAGGAGTAATTCTTTCAGTTTTATTCTGTGTTTCTCAAACGACTACAGATTGGACCACTTTGAGGTTATGTCTGGACCGCATGTGGCCCACAGGCCACTATTTGGAATTGGCAAGATCGAAACCTCCAATTTTTTATTTGGGAAAGAAGACAATAACATTATGATGTTTTGCTGTGAAAATGGAGGACATGCCCCAGACAAACCTCTTCAGTTCAGACGCCAGAGAAAACCAACGCAAATGTTGATGTAAATATGTAGAACCGAGTCAGCCTCACTGATACTGGTGGAAACAGTCATATCACTGTTTCTTGCAGTTGCTGTAACTGGCAAAAAGCCAAAGCCAGACTACAGACTACACATTAAAGTGAATGTGAGCTGAATTGGCAGAAGAAGAGTTTCCACAATCTCCCCAGGAAATAAATCATTTTGGACTGTGTAGAGTTTCAAATTTCTTTTACACATATTTTTTGGTCATTCTAATTGATTGGTCATTTTGTGTATAAAATGTCAGAAGTTGTACATTTTGAACCAAACCTAAGAGTAACAACATTCTCAAATGTTTTGTTTTGTCAATGAGCCAAAGATTTGCTGTTAAAGGTAAATAAAGACAAATATATATATTATGGGTTATTTGTTGGTTGAGTTAACCAATCAAAAAGGGAAAGGAGGAAGGATACGAGTCCAGCTTCGTTTTGTTTTGCAGTCACAGAATATCTTTAGCTTCATTTCAGTGTTTCTGACTCACTTGGTCACAAACATCAAGAGAAAACGCCAATAACTCGCAGGAAATCCCTCTTTGTTTTTCTGGTCTTCTGAATGACAAAGAGCAAAGCACAGGCGAAACACTGCTCAGTCTAAACATCCCAAGTTCAACAGCATTTCTGTGTTGTTTCACCAGAGATTCGCTGTATACGTTTGTTTGATGAATGTTTCCTTTAAATTTCAACCAAACCTTTTTTTTTCTCTCTTGTGAGTTTTCTGTGTTTTGCAAACAAGACAAAAAGCACTTTGTAAATAGTCTTTTGTAAAAAAAAAAAAAAAAAAAAAAAAAAGAGAAAGGTTTTGTATTGGCATTTGTCTTTTTATTGTTACACTGAAATAAAAACGATTTGAAACTTTTTTTTCAATAAAATGTGTATCATGTGTAAACTGCGTTCAGAACTTTATTTGGAAAGCGCTGCTGTGATAGGAGGAAAAGTACAGAATCCCTGCAGTACCTCATTGACTCCATCTAGCGGGAGGGTTGAGTAAAAAGCCATGTGTATCTGTTTGACAATGAATTAAAAAAAAAAAAAAATCGGTCTTCATGGTTCTACTGGAAACCAGAACCTGGTCCAAAAGGACGGTCCTGTCTAAAAACATACAGATTTAGTTGATTGTTTAATTTAGAGTGAGGTTTTCATTTTTTCAAAGTTTTGATTTTGTCTCACCTCCCGTCTATTCGCAAAAATACATTCGCAAAAATACATTAAAAAAAGAAACAATTATGAACAGCCTCTTTGTTTCTGTCTCAAGTTGTTTTTGAAGATCTGTCTGCGACCCGTGAAATATCTAACTTGTGTTTATTTCTGTAGTAGAGTTGTTCGTTTTAATTACTTCTTTTTGTGGTGATAAAAACATGGATTGGTAGTTGTTCTCACTTCACGGTCTCCTGAACACTAATATTGAAATTGTTATGTGGGTAATATGGAATGGCTTCCTTCAAACATAATTATAGCATCTTTTAAAAGTAACTCTACAGTGTAGAGTAATCTCTATTATGTAGAGTTTTAAAAATGTTAGATAGTTTAAGGAAGAAAACATAGCTAATGAAGATACAAGTTAGAAAATAAAGGAATGGAAAGCAATAAAAACAGATAATGGAAAACAGTAAATAAAATAACAATAAAATAACATTTACTCATTTAAAGCATATTAGCCCATAATTTAAATTAAGACTGCATGGACTTTTTACCTGACAGTTTTACTCACTCTTACCATCAGACATATTTTGATAAACATGATCTCATTCACCGATGCACTGACTGAACTGTTCCTTTCATTGGACCATTTTCTCCTGGTGTCCCTTTTTCAAACCCCAATGAGTTCCAGGTACTGATAAGCTGAATGTCTGCTGAGGTAACCTTTATTTCAAAAACCCTGTTTTTATTTTTTAGGCCAAACAAATACATTTATTACAAACACGAAGCAAAGTAAAGAGCGAACACATTGGTAGAGAAAAAAATATATAGAAGCTGCTATGGCTCAGTTTGTTTCAGACCGAGGAAAACAAAAAATCCAATACAGACTCCATTAAAACCCACAATAGTGTTTGTAAAATGTAATAACACGACCACAACATAAATCTCTGTGTTCTGACAGAAACCCACGGACATTTTGGTCCTCTGAGGATATCCCAGGAGAACAGGAAGTAGATTCACCTGCTGCGAAGGAAAATGGCACCGGGGCCTCGACGGCGGATAAAGTAAAAGAAGCGATAAATAAAGTGGGGGCCGCCTGGCAACAACAGGTGTTTAATTTTGCTCCAGTCGTTGGAGATGATAAAAGAGCCAGAATATGATTTAGGACCGCAGGAATAAACTGTTTGTATTAAAAAAAGGGAAAACAGAGGAGGGGGGGGGGTTATGATTCACACACACACAAGTTTCCTCTGACACTAAGGTGTTACCCATACGGGCTGATTTTTAAAGATTTTATCTTCTTATTTACCATTTATGACCTCGTTGGCTGAGGAGAGGAGATGGAGCGGCAGCAGTCTTTGCTGTTAATTCCAGTTCCAGTTACCTCAGACAGTAAAGACTGTAACCAGCTGAACCTGTGTCTGTTCTTGGTGCCAAGGAAGAACTTGCCAAAGGAGAACACACAGAACAGACAGGGAGATCATGCCAACTCCATACGGAGAGCCCAGGGTTCACAATGCCACTTTGCTGTAAGGCAAGATCACTGACCTCTCTTCCGTCACGTGCCACTGTTGTAGCACCGCAACATCTTGACATTAGCAAATGTCAACATCCGTGCATGTCCGGGCTAGTCTGGTTGTCAGTAAGAAACCACAAGGACATACAAAATTAAATAAATATTAAATAAAAATCACCTTTTTTGTTTAATATTATTTGATGTTTTTTGGGGAAACCAGTCCTGGGCCAGATTGGACAGTTTACTGGGCTGGATTTGGCCTGCGGGCCGCAAGTTGAGTGTCCTAGTTACCGCTCAATGAGACTTTTGGTTTTCCTTTATATGGTGTGAGTATACTTTTGGTTTTCCTTTATATGGTGTGATTTATATTTCCTTTTTATGTGTATCAGTATTAGCGAGTACTGTTTTGTTTAGGATGTGTTTAATCCAAACCCCACCAGGTTAGTGGTGTGAAAAAACCTCGAAGACATCAGCTCTAAAACAAACACTTTCCACATGTACAAGGATGGACAATAGTTCAGCTTAGTGTAAAAGATGGACAGACACTGTTACAAAATTAGAAAACACTGTTACGGTATGTTTCAGTGTTTTTTGTACTGTTTCCAGCGTGCACCTTCAACAGCTTCTCCTTGCATTTTTTTTCTCTCTATTGCTGCTATTCTTCAACTTCCTGTTACATGCTGATGTTACAGGATGATTTCCCAGGCGTCTGATTAAAGTGTTTTCAATTAAATTTACTTCATTAAAATGGAAGCTGTATGGATGCAAAGGCAGACACCAGGGAAGTTGACTTAGAAATAAGTAACCCTTTCCAACAAGTTCCAACAACACATAATAAAACCTTTAAAAAATAATGGCATTAGTTTTTAGACAACCCTAATAAAATTCTGCAAAGGTCCAAAGTAATTATACAGTATATTTGTTTACATATTTCAGCTAGTGGTGTTTTGGCCTGCAGGCTTGCCGTAGGCTGCTTTTTCTTGTTTTGCTGCTTCGACTTCACCTTCATGTGTGTCCTCAAAAACTTTGCTGCTTGTTGTCAACTCAGGCTGCAGGCATTGATTCTTTTTAAGAAAAAAAATCCACAGAGTTCTGGATGAAAAGAAAAAGTTTTAAGTTGTTTTTATTACATTCTTTTTCTTCTCCTTGTGCTTGTGACCACAGCTGCAGGACATTGCAGTCTGGAGCTGCTGACTCCGCAATATCCCAAAATGATGTTAGTCGCTTTATCCTCCTTTTAACAGCTCTTTTTAGACTGAAAAACACAAGTTTACTCCACTGAATACTCCACTGAAACAAATTCCATTGAGAAAACTAACCATTTTAACTGCTTTTGTTATTTACTCCACCGATTTTACAAAAAAAAATCTTTCAACTGTCTAAGTGGTTTTATTTATTTATTTCCTTTATTAAAAATATTAAAAAATATATTATTTACAGTAGCAACCTTTTAGACACTGGAGGGCAGCAGTGGCTCGTGGATGAGCAGCTGCAGCTCTGCGCACTGGGATATCAGCGCTTTACCCTTTGGTATCATTTCGGTTCTACAGTTAAATAATTCCAAAAGAAAATTAGAAAAAGGAACTCAATGTTTAAATGAAACAATAATAATAATAATAAAAAACAGTCCACCGTTTGATAAACTGCGTGTTAAAACGTGGTGTTTCTTTATAGTCAAAGAAAATAATTGCCCATTATTTCATCAGAAACTAAAGTTCGTAAACTTCTTACTCTCCCTCATCAAAGTCCAAAGCAAACGTTTCTACTTTGCTTAGAAACGGGAACCTTTGCTGTGCTACCAGTTGCCAAGTTTACTAAAGACGCTTTACATGTTTAGTGCGCATGTGCAACGATGCTCGTTTAATTACCTGAGGGATCAAAAAGTATTTCCGATTCTTATTGTAACTGAATGACACATGTTTGAAATCAGTGAACCAATCCTGCAACGTGAGGCCACAGCAGACAAACACTGTTTTTTCACTTTTCACTCTGTAAAGTGGGTGCAATTTTACAGGGGTGCTGAGTAGAACAGCCTGGTTGGGGGACGTGAGGGGGGCAGCCTGATGATATGCTGATGCTTACATACTCTGATGTCAATATGGAAAAATCTGAACTAACCCTTTACCGGTTATTATTTTTATTACCTCAGCAAGTGGCACAGAAGCTGCTGGGCTTAAGACCTTCACCAAACGCTGATCAAATAAAATACCTTTTTCAAATAACTCTCTCGCTCTTTTTTTCAGTCTTTACTGTCAGCTCTCCCGCCGAGGTCTTCCATGGGCATGACAAGGCTGTTTACAGACATTACCACGGCAACAGCGCAGGAACACGCTGCTGTAAAAAGGACTGCATTCATGTGGTGCTCTTCTGGTCTGGCCGAGCACCTAGAGCCCATACACACCCATCCACCCACACACACATCCTGAAAAACAGTGTTTTTACAGTGAGTGCTGTGCCGAAAGGCACGCACACACATACACACACAGTCTAACCCTCGGTCCAGTCAGTGAATGGACTGAACTGCTGTCCATCTGATGCGTGACTTGTCCAGACAGGAGCCCAAAGGTTTCGGCTGTGGAGTGGGTGGCAGACAACTTCCAATAATTGGAAATAAGTTCAGGCCAAAAACACATTAAACGGCTATTTGTAAGTTTTCTCTGCTGCACTGAGCTCACCAGTAGCGGATGATGGTGTTTTGCCAAGAACTTAGGCTGAGGATGAAAAATGGACGTCGTTTTCACATCCGGAAAAGAAGCCAAGCATGAAAAATGCATAAAAGCTGCTGAAATTCCTGGAGTGGAATTTAAATGTTTTATTATGAATGTTCTTATGGGCTTATTCTGACATGAATTTCTTTAATAAATAAACAACAGCTTTCTGTATATAAAGAGAAGAGTCCGCTGCAAAGAGCTGATGTACAGTATAAACACACATGTTACAGCCGCAGGAACTGGCTCAGGTCCGCTGCTGAAGTTTGATGGATCTGACCTTTAGGTGTGGGCCTGTCGCCTCAGTGAAGGTGACAAAAAGTTACATTTTCACCTTTAGCTTTGGATCAGTCAGTTCTGTGACAGCGACAAACACTGATTGTCTGTATCCACTGGTTTGATACAGTTCCATAGGTTGGTGAGAAAATGAGGCGACTTTTTACTCAATTAGAATGTAATCGGAGCCACTAACAGCGCAGACCTCCACTACTGCTTTTCTGTTGATACTCCATTCACCTGAGAACAAATGGTTACAAGTACATTTACCGTTGAGCTAATTTTATTAGGTTTGTAAGGCCCAGAGTTCTGCTTTCAGTGTATATAATAGTGATACTAATTATCCAGAGATGGATGAGTGAATGATATACTTATATATACTTTAATGTTTTATGAAAACTGTATAAAGTTGATCTTTCTGTCCTGCCACTGTTTCTTACAGGGCGTTGTACACATATCCAGTTGCACTGACTCTGGATCAGTAACTCATACTGTACAACAGCAATTACGCAGCACATTATCAGGATATGCCTGAAAAATGTGTTTTTAAGGCCTCAAACTGACAATTTTCTAATATGTAATTTATTTTCAACACCCACGCACCATCTCAGATCCACACTAATGGCCTTCTAATCAAGACTTTTTTTGAAACAGCACCATAATGTTCAGGATACAATACACAGTATGAATGCCTTTCCTTAATGAGCCGTTCCCTGTAGTATTTAATGAAAAGCAATTACTGCATTATGGTGTTTTTTAAGGGGCTTTATTCTGGGGCTACTGGTGTGTCCTGTGTGTGCCTTGAGGAAATAAAAACAACAACAACCCTCTATCATGATTTAAACATGTTTTGATTAGTTAAAAACATTCAATGATTTGATTAAATTAATAACAAAATAACATTTTGTAGAATAGCAGTTTAACTTTGTGTGTCATTTCAGCTACGAGTTCATGCCTAGAAAAAAAAAAACAAAAAACAAAAACATATGTTTATGTGTGTGTATTTATCTGGTGAAAGCATGAGATTGAAAGTCCAGATTGGAAAACTTTGGTGGTAGATGAGGAAAAATGTGAGAAAAGCAAGATAGGAGTTGGGTGTGCAGTCAGAATCACAGATGGGTTCTGGGTAGAAGTGGAGTTACATTTGCTGTGATTTGCTGCATTTTTTACTTCAACGACGAGCAGGGGAGGTGGAGAGAAGATGTAGTTAAGAGGACGTGAATGTGGTTTGTGTTCACTGTGGTTTGTTACTTTATTTCTTTTGCTAAATAAGAAAAACAGTTGTAAGAACGACAATGTTTTAAGTTACGTTCAGTGGTGTTTTGAAGCAATGATTCTGAGGGGAACTGGAGAGAACCATGGTGAACCATTGTGTGATGGAGGCAGATGATCAGCAGTGGTGAATCATGAAAATGAGGAAGAAGCTTTTCCTGTGAGAAGTTAGTGTCCAATAAAACCAGTCTTTTTTCACCCTTTTAAAGAGGAGACACTTGTTGCTTCGTCCTGAGTCTGTTTGTTTAATTTTCACTGAGTGTTTGTGGTTAGGTCTTATCGTAAACCTGGGCCATTATGTGCCATATGGTTTTTAAGGCTGCCTGATTTTCTACGAGGATTTAATTACCACACACACAACAAATTACAAAAACATCCCTTTTATGCCTTAATTAAGAATAATTAGTGATCTGATATTCTAACAAATTCTTTAAAAAGTCTCTAGTTAGAAAATGAAATTTAAACCATGTTGATTGCCATTAAAAAATGTTCAGGGAGAAAGAAAATGGTTTTGTGATTATCATGATTAAAATTCTAGGAATGTTCCAGTACACTGGTTTGTTTGGGCGAATTATTTGTGAAATCCAGCTTCTAAATTTTTCCAAAAAACAAAACACTAATGGATTCCTTCGTGTACTCTGATTTGAATTTCCTTTTTGTCACACAATCTGGTTTCTGGCTGAGAAAGAAAAGTTGTTTACAACACAACCTAATGACGGGAAATCAATCAATTCAAATATTTTCTTTTTGAATCTCTATGGCCACACACACACACCACACACACACACATGCACAGCCTGTCTTTGTATCCTGGCCTCAAAAATCCATCTGCTGTGGTGTTTTCTGTTGTTCAAACACGAACAAGACACAAAGCTGTAGCTACAATCTGCTTTAAAGCAGCTCTTTAAATCACACAGGTTATTGCAAGGGGAAATACATACATAAAGAAAAGGAGGAAAAGAGCAACGGGATGATGAACGTCTTAAGGTCACCTTATACAGCTAATTTAAAGAAAAGTATTACATATAGACTGATTGGATCATTCTACAGTATATTTTATATCTGCTTTACTATGCCAAGTGTAATATAATATTACACATATATTATTAATATAATATAATATACAGGTCTAGGTGGCAGCGATCTCATCAAGGAAGCTCAAATATTCCTTCCCCAACTCTCCTAGTTCTCCGAGTTCAAGTTCCTAGAGTTCATCCAAGTTACAATCCATCGAGTATGTCCTGATTCTGCCCCATGGGTCTCCCCTGAAGGTCCATGCTTAGAGACACAGATCAAGGGTCACATCCAAGGGTCACCCTGACCAGATGCTGGTGCCATCTCAACTAATTCCTCTACTGCTTGTTGAGCTTCTAATGGACATGAGTGCTTGTCAAAGCATCTCAAACAGCTGTAACACTGCACTTTGTATGGAAGAACTTCACAGCAATCACACAACACCATGGGTCAAGTAAAAACACAGCAGGCATCAAAGATCTGTATATTTTAGTAGCAAAGGGAAACGAATTTACCAGCTAGCAACATCTTTGTTTTGATTAAATGACCTTATGACCTTGGGAGTTGGATTTTCTTTAGATAGAAAATACAATCCACAATCATGTTCGTCTTCTAATGACAAGATGTTTTATCTTTATGGACTTTGCACCAAATCAAATACAGGACCTCTGTTAGATAGATAGATAGATAGATAGACACTGCAGTGTCCACTCTGCTGCAGGTGCTGTCTCAGTACGTCCATCCCACTGCTGCCTTGTTCTCCTCACCTGTGAACTAGATCCTGATATTCCCTAATTCCTCCACTTAGTGCGATAGGAGCTCCTGACCCAGATGGAGCTCTCCACCATTTTACAGCCAAGAGTCACGGTCTTGGTAGAGCTGATCTTTATCCTGGTGGTTTCACACTAGTCTGCACACTGGTCTCCTCAGGAGAAGTTGGAGGTTAGAACTCAACAATGCCGGCAGCATCTTGTCGAGACGGTTTCCCGAGGCGTAAAGGTTTTGTGATGTTTGACATAAAAGAGGCTGCTGCTGAACGCAGATATGAAACAAAGGAATGGGAAAGGAACAGTCTCAAAGAGTTAAAAGTCCGACAGCTGAGGTTTGAACAGTTTGGTCAATTCCTGCCCATGTATTTCCATGTATTTATTGCTGCACCCACAGACAAATGTTTATTTGCTCTCCAGGCCTGGGCAGTAAAAAGTGTTTGTGTGTGTGTGTGTGTTTTCAGTTGTGAGTTCAGAGGCTGCGAGGCTCAGTGACAGAGCAGACTGTGGTCAAACACCAGCGGCCAGCAGGCAATTTACTCCACACCAAACATTTATTAGAGCTTAAGCTGCAGCTGCTGATGGAGCCTTATCTCTCTCCTTCACTCTCTGATTCCTCTGCCTCACTCCATTTTTCCTTCCTTTGTCTCTCTTCATTCCTCTGCCTCTGTTTGGATCAACAATGATTTTTCTTTTCCTCTTTAATCTCTCTATTTTTATATATATTTCCCACCCTCATTTTCTGAGATCTACAGCAGCACTAAATCTGTGTGTTGGACCAAAACTTCTATTTATTTGCTTTTTGCCAGATGAAGCCATCCATAGTTTATATTTTTATTATTAAGACAGGAAAAACTTCTTTTTTTTTAAAAAAAATTGCTCACGTTATTGGGAGACATTGGTGGAGTTCAATCATTTTAGCTTATAAAAGTTTTATGTTACCACTGGGTCTTCCTGTGTGTCCACTGACACAGCCATTGCTTTAACTGCAGTGATGCTGCCCTCTATTTGTAATTTCTCTTTTTTCCCTTAATTTTGTAAACTGAATATTTGAGGTATACACAGACACACACACCTTTTTGTACTTTTTACGTATCTGACAAATACCATTAGGGTATGTGTAGAGTGAATACTGTTTGTTTATGTAAAACACACGTACAGCACACTGTCCTCCTAGAACTTTCACACCTCTTTCTGTTCATCCAAAGCTCTTAAAGACAAGCTTATGACTATGGAAATGATATTTACCTGATCTCACAGGCAGAATTATGGGCAGTCAAACAAAATCTCACTCACACTGTGAGACGTAGACATCTGTGAAATGTCTCTTTATCAATATTCTACCCAGTGAGAGGAAGTGAAGAGGCATCGTCCACCTTTAATCACCATCTGTGACAAACTCTCACGTTCCCCTCTGAAGCTAAAGGTGAGCTTTTCCTCAGAGGGAGAGACCTGTGCTGTAGATTCTGAGTTTCTTCACAGTACACTGCAACAAACAGCACAAAACCAGGAAACAAAAAGGTCAGGGATGATGAAAGCAGCTGAACCGAGACTCTGCAGACGCTTAACTCTTCTTCCTGACACTTTTCCTGGATCCCTAAAAATCTGCAGAAAAAACGACTGGTGTTTCCGCAGCTTTAAGCAGAGTTGACCAGGCAACCGCAGAGCCACTCCAGCTGTGTCCAGCTGCTCCAGCCATGTGTCACTCCTCCTCCGGCACCGCTGACCGCTCGACCCGCAATACCAACCACAGGCTGCAGGTGAAGGTTCAGTAGAGCAAGACAGGATTAAGAGTGTTCGTCAACTGTAAAGTTTCTCTAAGTCACTTCAAAATAAGAAAGTTTTTATCCTGTAATATTCAATGTGTGCAGGTGTAGCACGCACACCCACACACCCACTGACACGCACACAGGGTTTAATTCCACACCTCATATAGCTTTATGATCAACTCGGCATCACCTGGGGAAGAACCACAGCCTCATCTGGCTGCAGTAAGTAAGATGTGTGTGTGTGTGTAATCCAGTATGCATGTTATCACAAAAACCCATTACTACAGGAGAAACCATCACCTATGGGAGTGAAAGTGAGAAACGAGGCTTTGCGGTAGCTGATGGAACAAAACAAAACAAAATTCCCCGAACCCCAGAAGAAGCTAAAATATTTCATTCTTTTTGACAATAATCGTGAATGGGAACACAATTACACCTGATGTAAAGACAATTCCACTGATGTACTCGGCTAATGTGGCAGTTACAGGAAGTGCTTTGGGTGACATGTTGACACAATTCACACAGCAGTTGATCTTTTTGTAGATAAAAAGGGGAATTCAATAAACAATGTTGTTGCGGGGTGAAATTAATAGGTATGAAAGTACCTTGTAGTTTATTTGGTTTGTTTCACAAACATATCCAAGAGTTTGATTATAAAGCAGTTTGGGTTGCATTGCACTGGCAACAATGATTTGAGCATTTTGTGCATTCGGTTTCTTTTAGTTTCTGCTGGGTTGAGTTTACAATTAGCATAAAACAGGACTTTTTCCATCACTTATATTCTAACAATTTCCTAATAGGAAAGTCAGGATCCTGTTGTCACCACTCACTCCTCCTAACTAAATTCCAATGAGCAGATTTTAAAGTTTTAAATCATGGACTTCATTAACTTTTTTTAACCACACTGACCCCATACTGTAGCAGCAGATCCTCAGATCTTTGATTGTGGAAGCAAAAGTCACTTCATGAGGGAAGGAAGCTGTGTCAGCTTTTACTTCACAACATTGTAAAAGTTAGTTTACTGTTGTCCTCCTTGAGTTTTGCCTTTTTTCCACTTGACTGCTTTGATTGTGGTAACAAAACAAATACAAATAAATGATAGGTGTTGAACTTCGAAAAGACGTTTTAGATTTTATCAGCAGTAAAAACACATCTGTAAAAAAAAAAAAAAACAAACAAAAAAGAAAAAAACAAGTCTAGCATCTAAGCTGTAATTGTCACTCTCACTACTTTTACTATTAACATGTGGATTTGACCACATGGGCAGCTCTATTAGTTTAACCTGCTAATCAGGTATGGCCTCACTCGACCTGCTGCTGCTACTACGGCTTCAATTAAGGCAATGGAAAGAGAGGGAGGGAGGGAGAGAGAGAAAGTGAGCAAATGAGTGATGGTGATGGAGATGCAGGGCAATGGAACAGGCAGACAGGACGATGAGGAGATTGTCTCAAGAAAACTGAAGATAAGAAAGCAACAAGGAGATGAAAGACAAGGTCGTTGTTATTTCATTTGCAAGTTTTAATTAATAGGATATTTAATGTCATCTCTGTTGTTTTTTACGCCTCAATTTCTTTTTCTTTAATAACAAAATAATTTGGAAATGGAGAAAATGTGTAGCGTACTTTAATTCTGTCCTAAACATTTACATAACCCTCCAAGATCCCATATGTTTTTAGCCACAGGTCCACTTTGCAAACTGCCATGTAGTGCAGGTAATTAAATAAATAGGATAAATGTGTTTAAAACCTTTTGTTAAAACGTTTTTGGATGCATTTCAATGCATGAGTAGAAACTGCTTTAAATCCAGCCCTACTGAACAGCACATAATCCTACTATACATTGCCATCATATGACAACACATCATGATAATCCGATGTCCCATTGTTCAATTTGCCTATGGTGCATTTTTGTTCATCTCTGAGTTTATTAAAATTTGATTCTAAATTATCTTTGGCCTTTTTAAAAAATCTGCTGAGTAAGGCAATTTTGATATGATTTCTTTTATCTACACTTCTGCTCATCATTACTTCCTGGACAAAAATATCCCATGAAACTGCAGAATTTGGATCAAAGAGCAGGTGCGGGTATTTTCTGAAACTGGTCCCACCATTAGCCCCGCCCTCCTACCATACTGCTGTTAGCAAATGATGGTTTTTAGTGGCTCTCTGCTGTGAAACTGCAGAGCTCAGACTTTCTGAGTGTGGAGAAGAAAAAAAAAATACACACACTCTGTTCTCTCTCTCGCTCTAATTACGCCTCAGTAATGGATCCACCTGAGCGGCTTCAGCGCAGCGGCTGACGCTTTGCTACAGGCAGGAGACTCCATCTTGGTTTAATGGGGACTTTGTCATTCAGGCCTGCAGCTCCCTGATGCAAACAACCAGTGCTTTTCTTTCATTTCCACCTTCCTGTCTGACTACCTGGGATTATCCTCTTCTCATTATTTTCCTCAGCCTCACTCACCATGCTCTTCACTGACTCTTGTTCATCTCACTTATTATTTCTCTATCTGTCCATCTCGTTTCCTTTCTCCTCTTCTCTCTGCTCACATTCACTCTCACCCAATTTAATTTAGAATTCCATTCCAGCAGGACTCCATTAACAAGCTTTGCTAAACACTCGACATCTCATCGTGAATGATTCCGCAGAGTTCTCTCTCACCTTGGGTCGATGTCAGCACTTGTGTCAGTCAATGGAGGACGTTTTAAACGTCTGTCACTTTGTCAAAGGAGAAAACAAAGGTGGTAAAAAAGTCTAAACTGAGGATGAAGAGAGTGATAGTGATGTGGGTCTATTAACAGCTGATGCCAGCTGCATGACAAGTGACATCAGCAAAATAAAAAATAAAAATACAGAGGAAAATACTTATCAGTGCTGTAATTTGAGAGAGAAACGGCTTAATTTTCAACAGTTACCTCAGAAACCAGCAGAATATTTTTAATATCTTCTGGGGCTTCGTTCTGCAACTTGAATCTGAGCCAATGGAAATATTTGTGACTATCTTTTTTGCTGTTTTTGGACTATTAAACACTTAATACTTAAATTAGATTTCTCAAGGCTGCTCACCTCAGTGGTTGTCACAACACATCATCTGCCTTCCTTTAAACTATTCTGTTGCCTCTTTGACCATCATTCATAATTCATTCATTAATCTAGGCCGGGGATTTTTTTTCCCCATCCTCCCTGATAGGTCCATCTAAAATCTTTTGTCCAATATTCCCACCGTTTCAGCTCAAAGCATCTAAAGTTTTAACAAGACAGAAGTTCTCTGTATACGCAGATGATAAAAACATATATACTGGAGAAACACCCTTTTCCATTTTCATATATGTTATAACAGCTGCCCTCTCACAGCCAAACGTTGACTCACCTTCTCCTTTTTTCTTAATGTAAACAAAAAGTCCAGTAATTTTCTACCCAGCAACCACAATTGACATTTTGAAGTCTGCGAGCAGCAGAAACAACTAAGCCCCCCCCCCAATATTGCACACAGCCCACCTGCTATTTACCTACTGCACATTGACGACGTCACGCTTAGCTTGGATCCTCTATAATACGACTCAATACTCCGAGCCCTTCGGTTTTTGCAGCAACTCGAGTGGGTGCAGTTTGGTAATAACAGCCAAAGGTAATAATGTGCATGCAAGTGTGAATGCTACAGTGAAAGCTGGGGTATTTGTGTCTGTATGGGTGTGTGTGTGTATGTTTGGGCTGAAATCTATATTTGTGTTTGGCCTCTTCAAGTTGCCAGCAGCAGCAGCAGCAGCAGATTGATGCCAGAACTCGTCAGATCATCAACGACATCTGGACCCTAAACAAACCTGCTGCAGAGCTGCATGTTAACGAGGCCAGTCTGGCTATTAGTGATCCAAAAAACAGATTGTATCTGTACATCTGTGTGTGCGCTGCGTATCACTCATGTTGTGAGGACCTCGAACTGCCCTCGCACAAAGTCTTTTAGTTTGTTCAAGCTATTTTCAAAAGCAAAAATGTAGTTCGTTAATGATCCTTGTAGCCTGGTGTATAAGTATTTATACACTGTTTTATTTTGTTTTCTCTTCCACTGTTTCCCCCTTCAGCTTTATATATACAGTACTTTAACTTTAAGTTGTTACTTCAGGTCCAACTTCTTGCCAAACTCTTTTTAACCTCCGGTACTGATTGTTCTTCTTTGGCACTTTATTTCATTAACTTCTGTCCAAAGGTCTGTTTGTGCATGCACATTCAAAATATTGCAATTTTATGAGAAGGTCAAATATTGTAGCCAGAGGACCAGAGAGGAGGCGGTGCCCTTTGAAGTCATGTATAACTTTCCTCTATATTTGGCTGAAATGTCAGAACGGAAACTGTTGAAGTTTTCTGTCTCACAAATCCTTTGGATCCAAATGCACTGTTTTTCCTGCGTCTACCTGTCGCTGTTGCACATGTTGCATGTCTAATTGCCTCTACCTTGACTCTGTTTGAAGTCTAGTCACGTGACAGACTTTCAACACCTGCTTTCAAGAACGTGTTAATTCACTTTTTGAAAGTGACTTTTATGTTTTAAAATAATGCTTTTAAATTGGAATGAAACAAAAAACACACATGTGCCTTTAATCCTGGTCAGATAAAGTAGATAAAACAGACATAGTCAGAAGTCACACACAAAAACGCAGGAACCAAAAACTAGGATGGCAAGAACGGACTGTTGACAGACTAACACAAAGGACTCACGTAGAGACTGTGTTTTGTCCAAAATAGTTGGAGTTGATTTTGGTCGAGGAGAAATGTAACCACACTGAAAAGGTACAATGATCTGGTGAGGTCCAGAGGGGAAGATTAAAAGTAATAACACAGGAATGGCCAACCCGCGGCGTCGGGAGCCTCAGCGACTCTTTGCCAGTTCTTTTTTTTAACGATACATGAATCTTACGCTTATAGGCGTAGTGTAGGCGTATTGAATTCACTCCTAAACCGGCGTGGAAATAATGCAGAGCAAAAATAAAGAACATCAACAAAGATAAAAAAGTAGAAGATTTTTTTTTGTTTAAACTTGTAAGGTTTTCTGCCCTATATGTCAGGCATCATTAGTGCATTTCAAGGCTTCAAATATTCAGCGGCACTTCAGTCCATCGGTTCGTAGAGATGACCAGTGGGTGTGTGGTGATGGTGGGGAAGAAAAAGAGAAACAGATGACCCCTACAAAGTCCGTGAGACCTGTGTCAGCAGAAGGTCCCTGAACCAGCCCAGAAACAACAAGAAACTTGAAGAAAGATTGAATAAAAGATTAGAAGCAGGATTTTTAATCGCCTGTGCGTGTGAGGAAGAGTGTATTGTCTGATTTAGCAGCACACACACGCTGCAGTTTCATCAGGAGGCCCACAGGTCTTTTCTTCAGTAACAGGGCAGGGGTACTCATGGACAGATGAGCAGCTTTGGATCCCGCCTTGACTGACAGCGTCGCTGCCGGCTCTCTCTCCTGTTAGCGGGGATGCCCTCTACTTCTGATGGCGTTTGAAAAATTCTCTCCTCAGTTCTTCAAGAAGATGAAGGCGAGTCTGTCTGCCTGCAGAGCCTCTACGCCTCAGGCATCATGTCAGAGAATTTGTTTTGTTTTTTTTTATACCTCACTCCCTTCAGCTTTTCTTTTTTGTCTTCTTCTAGGCTTTTGCGGTTTCACTCCCATCTTCAGGAATAGATACAGGCTCAGTGGGGTTTGTTGGAGCAGAAGAAACAGCAGAATATCAAAACTATCAAGGATGAGAAGACTTTCACAGTTTATAAGCTGCTGCTGCGGCTTTTGTCTGTGTGCAGGTGTGTTATTCTCACCAAAAAGGCGAAAGAATCTAAAAGAGTTGACAAACTCTACTTATCTGAACTCGTGACATGAAAATAAAAATCTGCCTTTGAGACACTACAACAAAAAACATCTTTATATCAAACGTTTCACATCAGAAAACCTTTCAAAGGAAGAAAGCAAAAAAAAAAAAGCAAAGTAGAAAGAGTCAGATTTCTTCACATCTCAAACGGCTTCTGGTCACCCTTATTAGCAAATAGTTGTTTATTTGTGATTAACTTGAATGAATACAATATATTTTTCTTCTTCTGTCCAATAAGGGCCTGGTTATGGGAGACTTTGGTTTATGCCTCAAAAATCGCTCTACGTTTACATACGTTATGCATAAAAGAACCACAGTCGAGCTGTGATTGACTTTTGTCAGGGTCTCACACTTCATTATTTTACATTTATGAGGTCAGATGTTTGAAAATGTCTTCAAATTAATAAAGTTCAAGTTAAAGTTGCATAAATAAAGGGACTTGGATTGCTCGAGTGAGCGTACGACCTTTCACCCCTTAGTGGCTATTCTGTCCACTGTGACACCTGATTTTTAGTTAATACACTTCAAAATCAAATAGGCAGTTGATCGTCCTCGCTCCCACGCCAACATGCAAAAAAAAAAAAAAAAGGCTGAGCAGACCTTCCACCTTTTGGCATTCTTCCTCGCGCTCGGCCGTTCACAGACTATTAGAGCATTTACGCCGTGGGTAGAGAGGGAGCTGCTGAACTCATTTCACAGGTTAATTAGAACAAAAGGATCAGCCTTTCGCCGGGCGAGAGGCTTTCGATTATTGAAAGGTTGTGGCTCACTCTCCTCCCTGAGGGGCCGCCACTGAGAGGACGGAGTATATTGGGCTCCAAATGCCACCTATCCATCACCCCATCACGCCTGGCCGCCGTCATTAGCGATGCTGTGATTGAGAGTTGTGCTTTGTAATCATCCTCAGGCAAATGTAACCTGGGTGTATTAATACCCCAAAGAAGGGAGTGACAAGTTGGGTCAACTTTGTGGAAATGAGTGGGAGCAGATGGAGCGCGTTGATGGACAGACCGAAGGACGGACATGTCAAACCAGGTTTAGTGCCGTATCAAGACACTGACAGCCACAGTGATGACTCAAAGGTGGATTTAAAACATATAGGTGTTTATGCAAAATATATGATAATATACATACAATATATATATTATTTTACATATCCAATTGTTCTAGGCAAAGTGCCACACTGCAGAGTGTATATACGACATTAAATATTTTGTTTGGTAAGACTGAATTATATGTCACCGTGTGACCTTTTTTTCCCCTACAGAAAAGAACACTTTTTTTTCAAACAACAACAACAGTTCATGGTAGTCATTGATCCAATGTGGCCTCTGTCTCTGAGTAAAAAATGTATTATCACAGTTCTCTGCTGTTTCCTTTAAAGTAACTGTGGTGACACATAGCACCAGTTCAGGAGCTTCTGTGTCAGAGTAAGTTATATCTCTCATTGTTTAATGGAAGGTAATGCAAAAGTGTCTTTGTGGGATGAATAAAAGCTGTGCCTGTGTCAGGACAACACAAGAAAAAAGAAAGGAAGAAAATAGCGACACATTACATTATTGTAATGTTTCAATCTTTTGTTTTAAAATGTGATTCCATAAAATTGAATTGGACTGGGAACCAATGGTAAACAAAAGTGAAGTAGATTTGCTGGAGGATTATTCTGAAGATCTGGTGGAATAAAGTGATCCTGTCAATTTCCACCTTCCTCGTTTCTTTATCTTTGTGTTTTAATGACAGCTCATCATTGTTTGAGTTGCAGTACTGCCACTATTGGGTCTTTTTGCAAACAGTTTTACCTATTGAAACGTTTATGGGTGGTCGACATGGACAAAAGGAAAGGAAACAGACCTCGGAATTCTGCAAAATTAAACTACTGCATAGCCTTCCTGTCTGAGACAGAATGTTGTACTTTAAACTGTATATTCTTCATAAACTACTGCATCTATTAGATTTCAGTAAATCTACCAGATGACTCTCACAGTTGTATCCATTGAATATCTGAAGCCACATATTGAAAGTGTTTGTGCGTGTTGTTGCTTTCCTGCATCCTACGCTCTGTGGTGAAAAAAAAGAAAATCAGAAGGTCACCCACCAGTGTGAGAAGGACTCGTTTTTTATTCCTTTCAAAGCCAAGACAAAATGTGACCCCACTTTTCACTCACACTTAAACCTCACTCAATCCCAGTATCGTGCCGAAAAATCAGCCCCCCCTTTTTTTAAATAGACTGAAAAGAACACCTTTCTTCATATTGACAGGAGCACTTTTTCATCAGCTCTTCTGCAGTTTTGTTCTAAAGCCTTCTTACACTAAGAAATGAGGAGAATGGAGGAAACATGAAAAAGTCAGGAGGATAAGTGCTCCAGCCCGTGACTCCATCAATCTCAGGACAGAAGAGAAAATGGTAAACAATTTAAAGAAAGATTACAGTATATATATCTATCTATCTATATATATATATATATCTATCTATATAAAAAGAAATATATGTAATTTATGCAAGGAAAAAAAAAACCCAGATTTATTCAGACTTCTTAGTTTGAAAATATAATATTCAGATAAAAATCTAAAAAAAAAAAAAAAAAAGATTCAGCTTTGAATCATCAGTAACCTTTGTCCATGCTAACCATAGCTAAATACCATGGCCACTTATTTACACTGCTGACAGAAAGATGAATCATTTCTGTGCAATGTTTTGCTTATTTATTGTGAAAACAAAAACAAAATTATTTCCTTTATACGAACTGTAAGAATAACGTTTACACATCGTAACCATGTTAGCTTGTTTTCGGGGATGCTAACATTAGCCACATAGGGTGAGCTTTGATGGTAATTTAGTTAAAGTACAACAAAATGCTTGAGTTTTACATTCACTCAAATGGCTCCACATCAAATTCATGTTATTTATTAGTATTCCATTTTATTTCTGAACAAATGTCAAACTCTAATCTCAGTGGAGATAAATCCCTCATCTTAATGAGCAAAAACTTCCCTCCATATTAATGGACCTGTGCTCAGTTTTCACACCTTTACAAAATGTAATTGTTTGCACAATGTGACACATTCAACGTCCAGTAATGAAACGTTTTCTGAGAGATACAGAATTACACATGAACTTGTTCAGCACCGAAGCCAAAAGGAAGGTGACGGGTTCGACTTTTGCATCGTGGACAAACGCGATCACACGAGCACAAACAGCACCTGCACATTGGGATATAAATAGTTTTCAGCTGCCGCAGATACTCTCGCAGCTAGGACGGAGATGTTGGTGTGATGTGTGAACAGATGTGATGGTGCTGCTGCGAGAATGAAAAAATCCCTGCAGTAAGTCTCGGTTTTATTATAAAAAATTACCATGTCTATAAATGTACTTTTCCCCACTTTTGGGCTGTAACTGGGTGTATTTCAATATCATTGTTTTATTGAATTTTTTGCCTACCCATAAAATGTTTTACTTTATTCAAATCGGTAGATGAAAACACCGTGACACCTCTCGTGTGGCAGCCTGTGTCAGTGGCAAACGCTCAGTATGAATGAAATATGAAGTCAGTACTATTACATTTAATAATCTTTAAATAATTTATTATTTAGAGTTATAACCATAATTATATAAAGAAGCCATAACCTGAGTTCTTTTGATAAAATATCTTAAAATAGCTTTCAAGCCACTTTTCAGTCTTCTTTTGATTTTCTACCCACAGACCTTTAAGTGGCTGACCTTTGCTGGCTGTAGCTTTTGAGAATGAAAAGGAAAGAGGAAGAGTTTAACTGTGAATCAGGATTACGATAATCTAAAAGACAACAGTGTATCACAGATTGTGTCAAGTTCGCTTTTTCTGCATTAGTGTGTGGCAGTGTCTAACATAATTTCATTTATTAAAGAATGAAAACATGATTCATTAGGCATTTCTTAGTTAGTAACAAAACTAGCTCATGTGTTACATGCATGCGCTGTGGTACAGTGCTTTTGGTCCACCTAACCAATCATTTTTAAATCAGGCAAATACGGAAACCACCAGATACATTAATCAACCCCCGTACCTTCCTGGCATTTTAGTTAAACGTGAAAACGTAAATGGATAATTTATAACTCTTTTTTAAAGCCTTTGAAATGTAAACAGAACAACAGCTCTACAGTCAACACGCTATCATTTGAACAACAAGGTGGAGAAGCGGAACAAAGGTGTTCATGGGTGAGGAGGACAAACAGAGTGGTGACGAGGACCAGCCTTAAATACTGCAGGTGATTGGAACACGGGCTTCAGGTGTGATCTCAGGAGTCAAACTCACACCAGGTGAAACCTCTGCAACTATGATGAATTGTGAGGTTCAATGACCCTGAATAGCACTCCTCTCATTTCTACTTTTTCTCCAATGCCTTTATCTTACTAGACTTTTTTTAAAAAAAAAATTGTTTGAGTTTTATATTATTTAGCTATTTTTAATAATAAAAAAATAATAAAAACAGATTAAGTCATAGAGTCTAAGAGTATAAGGTGTATAATAACACAGGTTTGTTATTGAATATGTGTAACTCATTACTATAGTTAAAGAGCTTTTAATCCTTAGTGTAGTGAAATATGTTGACAACGGCAGCAACCTAGATATTGAGATTCTTATTAAAATGCTATATATTAAACAACAATGTAGCTCAGGTAAAGTTTTTTTTTATTTTTAATGGGACATTTTCATATTGTAACATTGATGTTAAATAACCAATTCCATTCCATTTTCTCCATCTCACACAGTAAAACCAGCCCAAAAGAAAAGAAAACATGTTTGTATTTCCATTGAAATGTAATTCACAGCCAGACTTTCTCTTAGTTTCGGGTTGAAATTATTTTTCCACTCCAAAAAAGATTAAAGCTCAATCTGATTTGACTGGATTTCCATGAAATGGTTTCATATATCCGTCTGTAAATACTTGAAGCATCTTCTTTGTCTTTTTTTGTGACATTTCGCAGCTGTGAGAGTTCCTGAGCGCCTGTGATTTAAATACTTGTATTTGTTTTTGCCTTTAAAGCAGCTTCAGCAGTGGCAGTGGCAGAGTTACAGGGCAGTGAACTAGAAAATGACATTTTAAAGTCATCTGAAGCTTCTGCCGAGTGTTGTGGCCTTTCCTCAGCAGGATAAATATTAACACGGTCCACGCCTCCCGCATCTGCACGCACACCAGAGGAAGGCAACATCTCTTGATGCAATATTTAGCCTTTTCGTATATATTTTTTCACGTTTAAGAGTAAATTATACTTATACTATACTACTGTTTAACCTGAAGTGACTTTCTTCACTACTACTGTTTGACCTGAAGTGACTTTCAGAAGTGGATGGAAGTTTAATTCCTTTGTTTGGATTTTACCTGAGCGACCCAGAGACCGCAGGAAAGCTGAGTGTTTTGCGCCCTAGCCTTACAGTGTGAAGATCATTGGTCGAATGACTTTGTGACTTGTGTATGTTCTCCTTATGTGTTCTTCAGTTTTGTGTTCCTCCTTTCCTATCGCTGTGCACCAGAAAAAGCAGCAAAACATTTAAGGACTAAAACTGACATTGGTTTATTACGTAGCTCAGTCCCATCTTACTTTTCAAATGTTGCCTTTAAAGCAGAGTTCATGTTTCTGTAATTAATATTAACCTAAACCTAAACTATATCTCCTTATTATGTTCGTTTTCATCAGTTTCTTAACGACTAGAATGGTTTTATTAATAAACATAGGAGATGACTCATTTATATTCCAGACTGTGGCAGCATTTGCTGAGTCGTCATTCCAATATAAACATCAAAACAACTGCACATTTGACTCCAACTATTAATTGTTTTGTGTTATGTACTATGTGAATACATTTGTTTGAACAACAAATGTTTGGTGCACTCATTCTGGGCGACAGCTCCATCCTTTGATTTTATTCTGGCAGGTGAAAGTTCAACATGCGGACACTACTCGTTTCAACCACAAAACAGGGCAAGGCAAGATGAGACGGATTTTGCCAACAGACATAGGGGCACAGGCTGGATCTGGGTGAGCTGTCAAGTGCTCGGTTGGCTCTTCTTCATATGAGGGAGACAGATAATACGACCCACAAGAGAAATAGATTTTAACTGAATTAAATTAAGTCTGTCGAGGTTCTCGCGGGCACTCGGTCCCATGGGTTCATTTTATCAGGAAGTAGAAGTGATGAGGAGCTTTGTCGCCAGTGGCAACTTTGTCAAGTGTCTACTGGCATGCTATACTTAAGCACTGTCTTGCTGTTTAATTGCATACACATATATACACACACACGGGGTACACAAAATGACTATGGCTGCCTTTGTGTGGAAGTCTGTTTATGATGAGACCAGGCTAACCACTAATGCTGAACCTCACAGGAACATTTGCACCAATTTTAACCCTCCCGTTGTTCTTCGCATTTTGTACACACCCAGCGTCCTCACAATGGGTTTACATCTTGTTCGAAAATTAGAGTATGAGGAAAGGTTCGCACAAGCCGTGCAGTACAGGTACAGTACACACACGCACACACACACAAAGGCACATTATCAGGTCCCCCTGCCCCATGCCAATCGTCTGGGGAGGTTGGTTAATCCACAGGTAAGGACTACCAAGATGCCTGAGTAGCATAGGCCTGTATGGCAACAGAGCACTCTCTCTCCCAATCTCAAGTCTGGTGGAAGAATACAAGTATTCCAAAGCAAAGCTTGAGATGACTGTTACGGAATCCCACAATTCCTTTGTTAGAAGCGCCGCTCTCACCTTAGCAACCGGGAGGAGTTGGAGACCAGGCACTGCAGTTGCAGAGGCACAGAACGAGATATAGTGGGCCAAGTCCAAAATAGCAGAGGAGACCTGGGATTGGGAGCAACAACATCCACATGGCAGAAGGCAACTCCAACTGAACGTGGACACCTGGTAATAGAGGAGTTATGCCACCAGGAGGAAGCCAACAGGTGTGCTAAGGCTGTGTCCTGAGCAATGCAGGGCCTCTGGATGAAGTGGGATGGCGTGGAGAAAAGGAAAATCACCTGGAGTGAGCTGTGGAACATAGAGTTGAACATGCTGAGCTTTACAATCAGAGCCACGTATGATTTACCGCCCTCTCCAAATAACCTACAGCCTGTCTCCAGTGTGCTTTTCCAGCAACCCTAAAGCACATTCTAGTGGGATGCAAAACCAGCCTCAC
>NC_024321.1:13240072-13250162 GCF_000523025.1 Cynoglossus semilaevis
AAGGACTACCAAGATGCCTGAGTAGCATAGGCCTGTATGGCAACAGAGCACTCTCTCTCCCAATCTCAAGTCTGGTGGAAGAATACAAGTATTCCAAAGCAAAGCTTGAGATGACTGTTACGGAATCCCACAATTCCTTTGTTAGAAGCGCCGCTCTCACCTTAGCAACCGGGAGGAGTTGGAGACCAGGCACTGCAGTTGCAGAGGCACAGAACGAGATATAGTGGGCCAAGTCCAAAATAGCAGAGGAGACCTGGGATTGGGAGCAACAACATCCACATGGCAGAAGGCAACTCCAACTGAACGTGGACACCTGGTAATAGAGGAGTTATGCCACCAGGAGGAAGCCAACAGGTGTGCTAAGGCTGTGTCCTGAGCAATGCAGGGCCTCTGGATGAAGTGGGATGGCGTGGAGAAAAGGAAAATCACCTGGAGTGAGCTGTGGAACATAGAGTTGAACATGCTGAGCTTTACAATCAGAGCCACGTATGATTTACCGCCCTCTCCAAATAACCTACAGCCTGTCTCCAGTGTGCTTTTCCAGCAACCCTAAAGCACATTCTAGTGGGATGCAAAACCAGCCTCACACGAGGCAGAAACACCTAGCACCACAACGAAGTGCTGAAGTGCCTAGCTGTGCAACTGGAAGTGAGGAGGGTCACCACCAATGCCCTGTCCGTAGAAGCAAGGTCAACCCTTCGGCAAACAACATCATTCGTCTGAGAAGGGGGGAGGCAAACAACCAAACGGGAAGTTGTAGTTCGAGACTGGGAAATGCAGACTGACCTAAGGTAGAGGCTCATTTTCCCACCGGAAATTGCTGCAACCAACCTGCGGCCAGACGTGGTCCTCTGGTCAAAATCCAGCAGAAGGGTCTTCATTGTTAAGTTGACGGTCCCGTGAAAAGGAAAAAACTGCGCTATGCCAACCTGGCAGGTGAAGCAGAGGACCGGGGCTGGAAAGTATTTGTGCGCCCAGTGGAGGTAGGATGCGGGGGCTTTGTAGCAAATTCCACCATAAGGCTACAGAAGGAGGTGTGAGTTAAAGGACAGGCTCATAGGAACGCCATGAAGGGGCTTTCAGATGCAGCCATAAGAAGTCTGTTTGGTCGGTCTGATCAGCCTGCGGTGGGCCAGCCTCGGATAAGGGTGTATTATGATAAAAAGCCGAAACACCCAATGACCCCGTGATGCACAACTGAGGATGTGTCTTCTGTCTCCTTCCCCTTGAAACACAATCAACCTGGAAGCATAACACTGCCGGACCACCACCCAAAGAGGACAACCCCAACTTTTTCTTAGGATAGATCCTCCACTCAAAGAGAGAAACATCTAATCTTACTACGCATACTTTTTGGAGTTGGGTTGAGAGCAATGAAGGAGTTAAGGACTACCAAGATGCCTGAGTAGCATAGGCCTGTATGGCAACAGAGCACTCTCTCTCCCAATCTCAAGTCTGGTGGAAGAATACAAGTATTCCAAAGCAAAGCTTGAGATGACTGTTACGGAATCCCACAATTCCTTTGTTAGAAGCGCCGCTCTCACCTTAGCAACCGGGAGGAGTTGGAGACCAGGCACTGCAGTTGCAGAGGCACAGAACGAGATATAGTGGGCCAAGTCCAAAATAGCAGAGGAGACCTGGGATTGGGAGCAACAACATCCACATGGCAGAAGGCAACTCCAACTGAACGTGGACACCTGGTAATAGAGGAGTTATGCCACCAGGAGGAAGCCAACAGGTGTGCTAAGGCTGTGTCCTGAGCAATGCAGGGCCTCTGGATGAAGTGGGATGGCGTGGAGAAAAGGAAAATCACCTGGAGTGAGCTGTGGAACATAGAGTTGAACATGCTGAGCTTTACAATCAGAGCCACGTATGATTTACCGCCCTCTCCAAATAACCTACAGCCTGTCTCCAGTGTGCTTTTCCAGCAACCCTAAAGCACATTCTAGTGGGATGCAAAACCAGCCTCACCTACTTGTTTTCCTATCTTTTTGGACTTCACTTTTCAAACCCAAAACTTGTGTCATTTCTCATCTAAGGCCTAACAGTTTCCTTCAGCTTCCTGCAGCTTTGTTGTTGGTGCACGTCAGCTGCTGCGCAGAGATGCCAGAAGATAAGTGGTCACGTCATGGGCTGCCTTTTAATAACATCTCCCAGTGATGAATTGCTTTAATCACGGGAGCGGGCTTTTCCTGTAACTTATGATACAGGAAGCTTGTGAAGAGAATTGTTACGCCAAGCCTCATTGAGCGTCTTAATGTGAATCTTTACGTGTCCACAATTAGATTAAGGCTATGACATGGCGGGCTCGCCTCACTGACAGCGGGAGCAAGCTTTCTGATAGCTTCTTCTTCTTCGTCTTCTTCAGAGTGATGGGAAGAGGCAGCAGAGAGTCAAATAGAGAGGAGGTGAGAGTGTTTTGGGGAGGTGGAGGAGTGCAGGAGTCAGTGAACGGATCAATGGAAGTCATTATACGGTACTTACCGTTTGGCCAGGTCATGGTGTGATGGATGTGTTGTGGCAGGTAATGGTCCTCTGCATCAGTGCCGAAATTATGAACTCAGATGTGTTGTTTCGCTTGTCGACATCTCTTCACAGCTTCTTCCAGTTCACCATGAGCCTGGAGGCTATTGTCATGAACAAACACCTACTGTAGAAAGTCATAGAAGTCTTCAGACACAGCTAAAATCCAGTAATTACACCTCAGGAGTGTGGCGACATTGAAGACGAGTATAAAATGTGTCCTTTTTTGCTATCTAGCCACAGATTGTGTAATTTGAAGTAAGACTAATTATTTTCACTCTTAGTGAGTTTTTTATCTATGAGAATGATACCCTAATGTCATGTCTGTGTGTTTCTCTGCCCTGCTCTCTCTCTCTCCCTTGATTATTAGTTTCATCACACTCACCTGTGTCCTGTGCTTCCCTGTTGATTAGGCTCACTCACCTCACCTGGTGCCCTGGGTATAAATACACGTCTCTTCCTCACACACTGGTTGTTAGGTCACTGTTCTGGTTGGGGTTTGGCTGTGTTAGTGAATGTAATGCTGTCTGTTTTCTTTGTGTTTCTGCTGTTACTGACTGTACTGTGATCTCTGTTGTTAGCTACTCAGTCCAGTTTTGTGTGTTTAAGTATTGGGTTATTTTGATATTTTTATTTTATTTTTTTTTTTCCTTCTGAAAAGCCACTTTTGCAAATGTAGCTGCTCTTGAGTGCTTTAATTTAGTTCACGTCTACAATCGGTCCTGTCATTCTCAACCCTGGAAATTATTTTCAGGGGTGTCTGAGTGTGACTGTTTTTTAGAAATTGCCTGGATTGTTCCATGAAAACATGTTAGGAGCAGTTTCTGCAGGCCATGTACTGAGGGGGTGTGTGAGGCAGGGGGAAGCTATTTTCTGTAACTGGAGGTGGTGGGAGGGGGGCACAATCCAATTTGTTTGTTCACACCTGAGCAGCGCCAGATCAGAGCAATTGATACATAAGGACTGGTTTTAGAGGGCAAATATGGCAGGGGGAGGAGGAGGAGGAGGAGGAGCCTATAGTGTTTCATGAGTATATTTACCTCACGGGCGGATGCACAGGGCACAATATGAAACTGTTAAAAAAAGAAATTGCTTTATTCTGCCAGTTATCAATATAATTCTGACTCCCAGCCATTTCCCATTTTTTGGAGGCAGGATTCTTTTGTTACTGTGAATTTTTCTCTCTTACAAAAAAAAAAAAAAGGAAAAGCCTGTACTTGTGAAGGTTCATTCAACATTCAGAGATAAATAGGCTCCACAAGAGCAATGCCTCTCTCAATTTGAAAAGGCCCAGCGTGTTGTAACATCCAAATCCCCCAGACCTGAACATGTCATCTGTGCCCAGAGTGACAAAGGAACGAAATGAGGAAAGTATAACGTCCTCAAATGACAATGTGCTTGTTGATGGAAAGGATGAAGGAAAAAAAATCTTATCAGTGCAGATGAAACAGTCTGGCTTGGTGAGTCTCAGCACAGAAGAGGAGGAATAATAATAAAAAAGGGGGACAGCTGTTATTTCCTATTCAGCGCCAGGATCCACAGACTTGATAACGTCTAATAACTCGCCATAAATTAAATCTGCTGCATCAGTGGGCCCACGAAGGCGTTCGCTTGGATAAATAGCGAGGTTTCTATGTCTCAAAACGAGATTTTGGCAAACCATTATGGGAGTCTGGAGTAATCTTTTTCTCTTTCGTTTATTCCTTTAATAGGATTATTCATGAGGTTGATGATGGCAGTGTTAGAGGAGAAGAGGAGGCTGGGAGAGTGTGGGGGGAGGGAAACTGAGCTCAAAGTGCTCAGCTCTCATAAATACTCTGTTGCCTTGTAGTGACGTATTTGAATTCTACATGGCCACACATTGATCCAACACTACCTCCATTTGTGAGTTCAAATGTAATTCTGCTGCTGCAGCACTGACAAAAAGATTCAGATTTATCTTAGTGATGCATAACAGCCACACGAGGCAGTGGTGAACTGACATGTCTTTCATCTTTGGTTGCACATGTCGCCATTCTTCTTCATGTGATCCCTTCCGTATTGTTGGATGAAGCAGCCATTGCACGTCTGAAAAGTCATTGACCGTATCTCTGGTTTTCTGACCTCGAGGAAGTGACTCTTGAAGTGATGCTCCACAGACTCACAAAGTCACTGTTCTAACTGCATCCATACTCTATGGGCAGAGAATGTGTGCGTTTGCACACAGTGCCATAAGCAATAATGTATGTGTTACTTCATTTAACCACCCTTAAAAACTCCTCTCAAGACACTGTTGACCTAATGTTGCTTAAAAATATAATACAGGTGCATTACGAAACCTCCTGGGGCTTTGGAACCTCAAAAGCAACTATTACTTTGTTTTCATATATAGTTTTATTTCCTGTACTTCAGTTTACACCAAGGTCACATGAATCTGATACTGCAGTGGTGTTGCCCAAAATCGGACCAGTCTATTTCTTTTCTTTTTTTTTCCCCTCTGTAAGTAACCCTTTTAAAAAAACCCACTTAATCCATCTTCTCCTTACGTCAGGCTCCTTTTCCAGGCAGAGGCAGAGAGGCTAAAGTACATAAGTCTGTAGTGGCACGTCAGCCGTACACAGAAAAACCATCTGTCTTTATCATTCTCTGGAGCACAATTGATCTGTGGCACTTTGGAAAGTATTTATTATGAAAAGTCTCTTTTTTTTCTGAGCAGGTCCTTTTAAAGTAGCAGCAAAGCGGGCCATAAATCATGGCCCAATCGGAGCGAAGCGGAGCACTCGTGCACGCTCCCAGTGGAATCCATTACTCCTATTATACCAGCTCTAAGTGGACATAACAGCTTAATCCAGTATCGATCTGAGAGCATGTGCACGTTGTTGGTCGTCCCATCCAATCATGGCCCTTTTGTCAGAGATGCAGCATGACGAGCCCAGTTTCTGACTCTCACTTTAAATAATCACAAGAGGGGGAGAGTGTGTGTCGTACTCAGGCTAAGTCTGTTCCAATTTGAAAGCAATAAATAACATCTGTGTGTGTGTGTGTTCCACGTTTGCTTACACTGACAATTTCAAAGCCCTTTTGGGTTTTGTAAAATAACTAAAATGTTTTCGTAACATACACATCTGTAAATGACAGCAGGATAGATATATGGGACTCTGTTAAGGACTTCGGCCTCCTTATATTGGGTTTCCAGGTCTGTACACCTGTGAAAACACTAAATTGTAAACCACCAACAACTAAATGGTCACTTTAAATAATGTTAAAGTTGGATAACAGCTCATGAAGGTGTTTTTTTTTTTATTTTTGTTTAATCGTTGGTGTTTTGAATGTTTTAACATCACCTGATGTCCTTTACATGGCTTTGCTTTCACCCATAGGCATATTGTACCTCTATTTTCAGTTTACCAATGGCAAAACGAAAATAGAAATTGGCAGACCGGAGCATCTAGGCTGAAAACACAACATTATACAGTTCTAGAGGTTCATTTAACACCAGAGTGATATTTGTATACAACTCTAAAGGATATTTTCTTTTCAAAGTTTTAGGGTGAATTTTGAAGTTGTTTCTACTATATCAGTGTTTGTTGGTGACGGAACGATGTTAGGACGAAGCAACTGTTCCAGCTCTAAGTGGACACAACATCTTAACCCAGTATTGATCAGAGGGCAGGCATGTGAGTCTTCGTCGTCCCATCCAATCATGGCCCGTCATTGGAAATGCTGCGTGACGAACTTCGCTTCTTGCTCTCACTGTAAATGATCACAAACATAGGGGAGTGGGTTCATGGAAGCCAGGCGAAGTCTTTCCTCATTAGAAACCAATAAATAATGTTGTGCGTGTGTGTGTGGTCTAATCCTCGCTGATACTCTGTTTAATACTGCAGGACTTGAGTGAACTGGCAGGCTTGGTAATTAAGTGAGCAGAAGTCTGTTCTGATGGCTCTCATACACGGGGGGCATAAATTATTGAAACGACATTCAAATAAATAATGAAGTCAATGAAGCAGGTTTTTTTGCATGTGGGTGGAAGGTTCAATTATGCATGAGCTTGATATTTGTAAGTGTAATGGGAAGTAATGTGGGTAAAACACACACACACAGATATTATTCATATTTCACTGTGGGGGGAAAAGGGAACGCTGAAAGTTGATAGCAGAGAGAAATCATAAGGATCTTTTTAACATTTTGTTAAAGGGCCAGAGTTCAGAACTCACTGAGTTTAGAGGTTTATCTGAAGAGAGGATGGAACGATATTAACGCACAACCCAAAAATCACTACCAATAACTTGATGGTGCTGAATATCCATTATGGTAATGAATCATGAATGGAGAAGCCATTAATATTTCACATGAGTAACCTTAAAATGCTGCCAGTTTAATAACACACGCTCTCTGTGATTTATTTTGAAGTTCCACAAGAGAAAGTTTGCAATCTTTCCAAACGTTGTGGGACACCGTGATTTATTACATTTTCTTCGGTCGTCTTGTTTTGTCTTGATAAAGGTTTTTGCATTGAAACATAAATGCTTAGCAACATTTTATGTATGTGGTTATGTTTTACCAATGTTAAAATTGTGCTTTTTCATAATTATGCTCTTTTGAATTATCATTTGCTCAATATACCATCAGTGAGTTTTTGGTCCACTACTGCCTCTTGTGGTTAGTCTGCATTACTAAGTACTCTCAATGCTGAAATGAAATGAAATCACATAATTGATCTGAATCCTGCACAATTGGATACTGGCATGTATAAAGAGAATTTCTCTGATGTTTACAAGAAACATAAACCCATAAACTTTTCTAGCCTGTGCTATAAATTAATATATACATACATATATATATACTGTATATTCTCCGAGTACACTCTGAGTGCATACACTTGGGCTGCCATTCCCGTTTTTATTTATGTGACTGATTTACTGTGTTGGGCTAATCAGCACTGACTACATGCCAGTACCTCATATAACCCCACGTGAGAAAACATGTACTTTCCCTTTAATGTCCAAGTCTAAAGTCTTCATATTATTGGCATTCTGCAAAAATTAGATTTGTGAGAGACGGTTTCTGCAACAAAACACAAACCAGACTATACATCATAATGTATGACACACACACACACACACACAGGTTAGTTCCTGTCAGTAATGGCGTTCTGCCTCCCTCCTCCATCTCATCTATAAATAGGCTGAAGCCGAGCGTGAAATGAAAAGCAAGAGAACAGCGTGAAATGAGACCAAAGTTGTGAAAATGGACATATTTATCCTTTTGTTTTTGAAGAAGGCCGGGGGGAATAATGGCACCATTTTTACATAGAGCCGTGCAATCTTCACAAACAGTGCTGATATTATGGTTTTGTTTTGTTTTTTTCTTACGTTCCGCTCT
Organism: Cynoglossus semilaevis; assembly: GCF_000523025.1. Classification (NCBI taxonomy): domain Eukaryota; kingdom Metazoa; phylum Chordata; class Actinopteri; order Pleuronectiformes; family Cynoglossidae; genus Cynoglossus; species Cynoglossus semilaevis. Next base: position 13,247,960 of record NC_024321.1, read on the forward strand.
TGTTTTATTCTGTGTAATAATGGATCATTTTGAGGACCGAGGTCCGCTGTTGTTTTAGTCTGATATGCAGATGAGAACAATGTCGAGGGAAAATAACAAAAATTATCTGCTTTGAAAAATTGAAATACTCACTGGTGTCTGTGATGAGCAGCCATGTTTTCACCAATTTTTTTTTTTTTTTCCATTTGGCTCAGCCTTCCTGTGTCTCAGTGCGTTACAGTGCAGTGCCTTTGCATATTTTAAGTGCAAATACAAACTAGTTCTCCAGAGTACACTAGGGACACAGGGTCTGTGTATAAAACTGGACAGCCATGGCTTTACTGATTCCCCAGAAGTCACCTGATTTATATATAGGTTAATGTAAACAGTTACATTAAACTGTTACGTTAAATAACAGCAACCCATTAGTTTCAGGTCTTTCAGGAGAAATAGTGGAACTGAAGATACTGTTAAAATGTAAGTAAGAAAACAGTGGATGTGATTAAAAGCTGCATCATATCAGAGCTTCTGTGCATTGCAGTGACATTTACACATGTTCTAACATTGGCAGTGTTCACAGTGTGATGTTGTCACCAGGCCCGATTGGACAATGCAGGGCGTTTATGCTGCTAACATAACCTTAAACACAGCTGTACACAGTTCCTAGAGAATGAGCAATGGTTAATTTGTGACAAAAGAATAGGAGGGAAGCTTAAAGACAATAGTGAGATCTGCTATGATGTATGTTTAACGCAATATTTCAGACTTTAATGTCCTTCACTCATTCACCTTCTTCTCAGGCTCAATTGGGAGAAAATCTTGGGGCCGAGGTCAGTGAAACGTTGCCACTCCAGTACAGTGTCATTTATAGAGCCATGCAGCCTGCTAATGTACATATAAAACTCCAATTTACATCTGTATTTTTTTCTAATTAAAAATATAAGTAATGTTCCATTTTAGCCATTGAGTTGTATCCAGATTTCATAAAGGTCACATGCCCAGCAACCACATCAATATCCACCAATGGTTTCTGAATTTGTATTTATTTATTTATTTATTTATTTGGTGTAGGTATCGTTGTGAAGTGTGCTTTTCACTATCTGGCTAAACAAAAAATGTTATTGATGATGTACATCGATAACTAATTACAACCAACTCATGCTGAAATGATTGATGCTGATATGTGTGGGTAGGACCTTGATTAATGGACTCAATGATGACATGATGTTATTTTACTTCTTTAAAGACACAATCAAAAATCATATCTATAACCCTCTATTTATTTTATGACAACAACCAAGCCAACAAGCAAGAATGTTAGTAACATTGTAAATAAAACAGATTTTTATCCTTACATTGAACCTGAGCTCATATCAGCATACTGTATCAAACTGTTTTTAGATATGTACAACCACTTTAAGCAGTGGACTGACTTTGGGTTGTAGATGTCCTGTCAATTGCAGACACAGCAGCCTAAACAGAAACCATGCACTGTGTTCTTAGAACAGTTTTTTTCTTTCTCTTGATCGTCACATAGCATTTCACTCCACCATTCTGGAACTTCCACAATTCTTTGCTTTTCGTGATGTGAGACCAACTCCTTTTGAAACATCAGATTGCAATCACATACACTCTCATTTGTAATTTTGTGTAAAATCAGTTCAGCTCTGTTCAGCCATGCCAGGTGAGTTCATCTGTACAAGGTTGCTTTCAGATTGATCTCAGAACACAAGCTTTTGTGTTTGGAAGGTTAGTGTTCAATGGAATTTCAAAAAAAAAAAAAAAAAAAAAAACCCCAGCCACAACAGCAGTTCCCAACAAAGAGAAGGTTTATTCTGCAAACCAACCAACAACACTCCAGGAAATGATTTGTGCACATGTGTATGTTTGCATGTCAGCATGTGCGTATTTTGAAAACAATTAAACTGTTCTCTGTGGCGCTCGTTGCCAATGTATCACCCTGATGACAGTGGACAGGCTGGTTGCGCTGCCAGCACCGCTATCGAGCTTAATGATCTTGTCCTTCATTGGATTTACTGTGAATGACCGGCCTATCACTGATGCCTAGCAGCTGGGTTTTGAAAGAGGGAAGGCTTACACACGTGTGTGTATGTGTGTGCATGTGTTCATGCATGCAGGCAGATTAAACCGTTGCCCACGGAGGCTCGAGTGTGAAGATTACAGTACAAGGATTTTACGATCCTGCCACTTCACAGTGATCTTA
>NC_024321.1:13250207-13254382 GCF_000523025.1 Cynoglossus semilaevis
AGGACACCAGGAAGACCCTCCAGGTCGAGCTGCAAGATTATAGCCAAAATAATTATCACAATTTCATTTGTTTTAGCAATTTTGAAATCACTATTATTCATTATTAGATTCTGTGGTATCGTCACTTTCTGCTACCAACATTTTGTCAAACTCGCCCTTTAGTGACTGAACAATTTCAGGCTGCCCGGTGCTGCTCGCTGCAGGGCGCCCTCACTTCCTAATTAGGCAGTTTTCATTGCCCCCTGGTGGTTGGCTGGCTATTGGTTGAGAAAATGCCTAGTTTCAAATGCAGCATTGCCCATTTTCAATTTTAAATGTTAATATTGCAACGATCAGTTTCATTTAATCGAGGCTGCTAAATCGTGATCTATGGTAATGCCTACAGCTGTGAGACACCAACCTGTCATTGTTCCACAGACCTCAGGAAGAGGGCGTCTTTTTACTCTGTGTGACGTGAACATGGTATACAGTACAAACAGACTTGATGAATGCGTGTGAGTGTACAGTCAGTGCAAACATGTTGAATTATGCCTTCTTTCCTTACACTACGGCTCAGCAGAGACTGGGAGTCAAAGTGGAAGAAGGAAATAATTCTTTTCAGCAGGGGTTTCACACACAGGTGGGAAAAGGGCAAACTCTCAGCTGGTGACGTTCATCAGCCAGCACTGAAAAGGTCACGCTGTGTCTCTACTTGACGTGCACACACACCTGAAGGTGTGTTTACCCCCTTTGGGTGCCCCTCCACCCAACCCTCCTTTTCCACAAATCACAACTTCTGATGTTATTAGCCCTCAAGGGATGGGGAGGGAGAGGGGGAGACAGAGAGAGGTGTCAGTAGTGGCTTGACTTCAGGTAAACACAGACCAGCAAATTAATGACCCCTAAAGGTATGGTTTAGCTTTTATGATTGTTTTAGCTGTTGCCATTGAAACGATGAGACCATGGCTACTACCATTTACAAGGTACATTTTCTTTTTCTTACGAAAACAGTTATTATTAGAGAAATGACAACTGGGCAGAGTTTGCAATTGGTTAAACCAATCAGTGAAAAGAGACAATACAGGCAGAGTCAGTGCAGATGAACTCACCCACCAGGAAACTTCACATTACATACAAATGTGATGATTTTATGTCTTATGTGATGCTGTTAAATAGAGTTTTCAGACAGATTACAAGATTTCTTTCTTCAGACTTCAGACTGACACAAAAAAAGATGAACATGAAGCAGCAACTTAAGTGTCAAAGCTCAAAACATATTTTTCTCTCTGGATAACTGTAAAATTCTAAATACCTATCATGAAATAGCTTTAACATAAAGCATACCTCCATTCTTGTAATAATGTAATGGCCTGCTGGCAGCCATGTTTCCGCTGAGAGTGAGCTTCACGTATCAGTCTTGTTTATCACTCAACACAGCTTCAGAGGAAGGATACAGACAGATACAGTCAGATTTGACAGCACACACTCACTCCACCTGCTCAACACATGGCTCCGCGGTAGACAAGTGTGTTAGTGTTGCTAATGTTCCACACTGTCTCCTTGAGAAACTGCAGGGAAACCTACAATTCATCCTGTTTTGGTTTTTCATCCATGTAAAAAGCCGTTTGTGTTGATCCCCATTTCTCCAAATGGCTAATTAAGAAGCCAAACTTCATGTCTGTTCCTTTGGCATTTCACATACAACATGACTCATAAAAAAAAGAAATATGGCACAGAGATGTCAGAGGCAGAAGGAGAGCTCAGAGGCGTTTTGTAAGCAGTTTATTTTCTCAGTTTTCACCTCTTCTGCATTTCTCCGAGGTTTTTCCGTTAGCTTTAGCAAGGACAGGCTGTTTGCTTCTCTCCTTCAGTCAGCAGGTGTTTTGCTGGGACCGCTGTGGCCTCCGCTGCTGCCTCTCCATATTTTTAACATGTAGGTCGTTGCACCCATTCAGTCCGATGATGAGCGAGCCTGCCCTGCTGTGATTTAGCACACGGTGCTTTGTGGTGCGAAGGAAGAGGGATGGGGATGGGCTATGTGGGTGCACAGCCTACTTTATCAACGTTAATTTCAAAGTCCCAAACTGCTCGCTCAGCAGATTCCAGGGCGACGGCGATGACGGCAAAGTCGTGTTCTCCCCGCGTTCCTCCTCAGCTGGCCTCCTTTTTTATCCTGCCGCCTCAGCAGTCTGGCAGACTGTGGACCAGAGCGCGTTCGTGGCGGTGGTGACTGATTTTATGCCTTCTGTGCACGTGACTGACAGGTGTCACAGCCAGGGAACACTTTGTTGTTCCAAGCAATAGAGCAATGGATTTTTTTTAATTTTCAAGACACAGTTGACTCCAGTTTCAGAGAAGGGAAAGCAGTGCCACACATTTAACATGATGCAGATCAATCATATTACCAAAAAAAAAAAAAAAAAACAAACTCCTGTGGTCCGCTTGTAGTAAACTGTCCAAAATACAACTAGTTAGAAGACAAAGGAATATGCATCATCACTGTCATAATCTTCATCATCATCACTATCATAATCTTTGTTTTAAAGGAGTTGAAAATCATGACTTTTATTATCTCTGTGTTCCTGTTACTTCAATTTGGTCTTCTTCTCAGTTTGTATCGTTTTATAAATCGCTTATATTCCTGCACTAAAGTCCATAGAGAATACCAGGCTTTTCATATTACTGTTCATCACATTATATATATATACTGTATATTACACACAGAAACTCGACATACGTGGCAGAATTAGACTTGCAGCTTTTGCACCTCCGAGGTAAAAGTGAGGTTTCTTTGTTCACACATTGGTGTGGCATTGTACAGTAAGGCCTTTTACAAACTCAAGTTTCTCATTGGAAGGAGCTGAAAAACACTGGTGTATGTACAGCATACTTAAGTTATCACTGGCTTTGGATGGAAACACTCACTGAAGTGGAAGAGATATTTTCCATACCAACCACAATCTTTCTGCCACCCTCCTCAGGGATAGCCATTTTTGTTCTGGACTGGCAGGACAAGCACATTTAAATATAACTACAGAGAGATCCAGAACTAAAACAAACCAGGAAAAAATACAAGTAATTCTGGGTTAAACACCAAGAGTTGTAGCAGGTAATATTTCTTATAATTAAACACTTTTTTGAAAATGGTTGAATACCAATTGTTGCAGTTTTATGAGTACCATTAGTGGGTGACATTTTGCTCAGCAGGCAGGCCTGGCAAACTAATGGCAAAAATGTGTTTTTCTCTGCATCATGCATTCTCAGGTAGCTTTTCAAAAACAGCTGCAGTCTAAGCATAAACCAGGATTGCATGTACCGCTACTCAGAAATGGGTCTGTAGTACAAGTTGGCAAATATTCAAAAAAGGCTCCAGAATGAGATGTGGTTCTTTTGTTGTCAGGAAAGTCCTCAAACCGATGCAATGCCTGGTTCAGATCTGCTGTTGTGGTTGCAGGTCAGCGCTGCCTGTCCATGGTTCCCTCTGTCTACTGTAGTATCTTGTTAACTTCTTGCCTGCTGGAGCGGAACTAACAGAGTCCATCAGCCTTCAGAAAGAGAGCCATAATGGTAATCACCCACACCGTCAGCCTCTCCGGGCTGTGCATCCATCTCCTGGCCCACTGTGCTGCAGCCACCAGCTTCATTATATTCCTGTTTTCCTTTTTTCAAGAGATTCCCACTTCACCTGCCTTCTTACCTCACACACGGAGCAGTATATGGAGGTAGACGGTGAAGTGGAGGAGGGAAGTGCAGAAAAAAGCTGTTTTTTTTCTTCTTTCTATCGCACCTGCAGCATCACTCCTTTTCATCCCTGTCTCCATAACAGCAAGTCACAGGGGTTTGGTTTACTCCTCGGGTGGCATCAAGCAAGTTGATGGAGGTGGCGTGGTGGGCACTTCATCGTCTCCTGCACGTTCTGATTTATCTGTTTGTTCAGTAGGAAGTAAGGCACAGGCCTCCCACCATCAAAAGGGTTTTATCACAGCCGAGACCTTGTGAAATTGTGAAATCTCTGTGGTTATAAAAAAAAAAAAAAAAAAAAAAATCTCCTTTTCTGCTATTATTGTGGAGGATTTTCCTCTCAATCTGCTGCCTTTCTTTCTGTGTAAAAATGTTGTAAATGAGGCTCCCTGCCAGGTCAGACTCAATTTATTATCCTGTTACATAGGATTTCACTCTTGGAGGATATGCTGAAT
>NC_024321.1:13254473-13257587 GCF_000523025.1 Cynoglossus semilaevis
CAGAGCTGCTCTTTCCTTTGCAGTAGTCTAAGCATCATCTTCGGTTATGATACTGATAGGGCTCCGGTCAAGTCTGGCACAAATTGAAAGCTGTGAATATAGAACATAGGAAATATATGTGGCCATATACAGTAGGAGTAGTGAGTACTGTGACAAAAATATGACAAATAATTATCCTGTTGAGCAGAAAATTGACTGTAAAGCAGAGAAGAACCATGAATGCTTTCAAACTAGAACAGCCTGGTTGCAGGCATCTTCATTCAGAAATGATGACTGTCTGCTGGTGTTTGCAGCTACAGTTTATCATACATTTTTTGTATTCCCAGGAAAGTTGGGGAACAGAAAATTCTGAATGAAATGTAATAAAAACAAAAAAATGCATTTTCAATTCAAAAGCACAAAGACATGATACTTAGTGTTTCCCTTGAGCTTCACATTCTTTCAGAAAGAATGAGACACATGGTTGTCGTTTTGCCTGTGTATTTTCTGCCCATTCCTAAAGGATAAAGGACTCAAGCTTCTCAACAATCTGTGGTAAAGTTAGCTAATGTTCTTCTTTGGGATGTCCCAAAAGGTTAAGTGATGATTTTTAGTTAACATTAACCTTAGTTAACCAAATGACACCCCTATGAATGTTGATGTCTATAAAATACCAATGCACATTATTATTACTATTCTTTTCTATGCAGATGATCCACAACTAATTTATTTGAACCTTTGAAATAAAACTTTTTATGCAATCTTCTGGTTTCTTAAGGGATTAATAGACATTTCCCCAATTGAATTGCTACTTATTGTCCTTTTCAAACTTTCAAACTTGTCAAACAGACAACGTGTTTAATATACACTAAGGAAGTTTGATGAGTAAACAGAAGGTGATGACCAACAGCTGTTTCACAGGAAACAAATGTGACCCTTGACCTCAGACCCAACTGTGGAAATATGTCCCCTGCTGTTGATGTTGTGGCATTAATGCCTCTGAAAGTGACAGGAGCCAAATCAATCAATTTTAATTACTCTAAGTAGCAGACGGTGAGCACTGACAGGCCACTGACGTTACCGCTGCAAAAGATGTTGATAAGATCCCAGTGGTAAAAAATGGCAATTTCTATAATGAACTCCTTCAACAGAAAACATTCTTTCTGCCACCAGATAATACAGCAGTGGTTCTCATGCTGTGAGCACACACTCAGTGCACTCCAAGGATTTACAGTTGATTAGCACCTCCATGCCCTGCAAACACACACACATGCTAAACATCGTGCTATCACCCCAGGAGACTCAACTTCCTCATTTTCATCTTCTCAGGGATTGTGAAGGAGTGGAAAAGCTCAGGTGACTGCAGCTGTTTTCTTCTTCTTTCCTCCCAGCTCGTCATCTTGCTAATTAGACCAAGGAGTTATTAATTAAATTAGAAGCTGATGCGCTGGTGGGCTTTATTGGGCTTCAACTATCAGCGGACATCACACTTCGTTTGACACATGGTGAACTCAACAAACTGGAACATCAAGAGGCGTTCAATGTTGTTTTTTTGTGTGGGTTTGTGTTTGTGTGTGATCCCAAGTCACTTGACAACAGCGATGTGGTCTTAAAGTGCATGGCAGGGACTAGGACTTAATAACATTGTCTATGTTTACTCCTATGTTTTATAGAGTATAGTGTGATCTAAAGGGAACTGATCCAAGACTAATGTTTCAGCAACAGAATATATTTTAGTAGTCTATGACAGTAATCCCTAACCACTGTGCCACAGCACATTAGTGTTCTGTGTGATCATTAGGTGTACTGTGGAAAATTACCCAATTTCAATTTTTGTCATTCTTTGTCATTGTGTTCAACTAAACAGACAATATTTTTAAATTTATTTAGCAACAAAATCAACAACAATTTCCCCAGTGTGGGATCAATAAAGTTCAATCAAATCTAATTATGTCAATGTGATTTAATTATTGTAAGGAAAAACATTCACTTACCTACATCTGTGGTTTTGAAAAAAAGTATAAACAATATTGTAATATTTGATAAGACAGAAAAAATAAATATCTCTTTGACTGAAGATTAACAACGTGGAGACGGAGTGATAACAGAACATATTTACCAGCTCCCACTAACACATTAAAAACCAGCCTGACTTTTTTTTTTTTTTTGTCACTACGTGTCAGTGTTAGCAGCCATGTTATGGTGGCGTCTTGTCAGTGACTGAACAATGAGTGTGAACAGGAAGCGTTGTCAGGGTTGGAGTCAACCGAATTTGATCTTGTAATTTGCTACAAGCAGTTATTCTGACTAAGAGACAAACACGAGGAGTGAAGACGCAGAGAGTGAAGGACGACGCCCTCACAATCCCTTACCAAACACTTCTTCCTTCTTTACCTCCTCTGCAAACAAGTCTAGTAACAACCACAAACAAACAGGAACCTGCAGGGTCTCCATGTTCTACTTTGCTTTTTTTTTTCTTTTTTTCGGGATCCTGCCTCCGGTGGCTAATGTCAGCACTCGAGCGGTAAATTCACTGCGAACACAGCGACTTTGTCTTAGTTGGTGCCTGTACTTTCTCACCGTGCAGTGGTCAGCAGGTCACTCAAACTCACTTTATGCCCAATGTCACCAGGATTTTCTGTTTTTTTGTTTTTTTTTCACTTTATTTGAAAGAAGTGGCTGCAGTTCGAACTCTGTAACCAGCCCAGCAAAAGAAGTTGAAGTAAACAGAGTCATTTTTTTTTCACTTGATTAAATATTTTGCAAGAAAAGCTAAGATGACTCACTACGACCTTTTATTTATGAGGTTTTTGTACATTTTGGTCCTAACCTTTACTCTTCAACCTTGTTGTTACTTTGGACTTGTATGACTTTTGTTGTTCTTTTTGTTTGGGGGTTTAGTTTTACTTATTCATGGGGGCATTTTTATACATATATTCATTGAAGATTTTTTAAGTTTATTCTTTGTTTCATTGTTGCATTTTCTTCTTGCTGTATGTTCCCCCCCTCTCTCCTTCTGTCTACTTTTTTCTGTTAGGTTTTCCACTTGCTCCTCCTCCACCTGCCTTCACCTCCACCTGTTCTGCACCTGCGATTCTTAGACTTCTATTTAGGTTCAGTCGAATGTTCTGTTGT
>NC_024321.1:13257683-13258156 GCF_000523025.1 Cynoglossus semilaevis
TCTCTTTTTCACCCTCCCTGTTCCTTTTACACCTGTTTTTGTGCAAAATAAGGTTAATCATTTGTATATTTTGCATTTTATGGTCTCCATTTTGGCTTATTTCTCGCCAGCTAATTCACAGGTTTATAGATAAGCATGAGCTTCTCTGTATATTTACCTATTTAGGACCATCATTCTTTGTAGTTACATGGCCCTAACCTGCGTCCAGCCTCCAGTACCATGTCTATCAGTTACATCTGAAGAGAATCTGTGTGTGAACTTGGCCCAAGCAATGATTTGACACCATCCTTTAAACCATGTTAATCAAATTCACCTTTTACTCAGCCGGTTTCTCCATCTAGATCAAAAGTCAACAATGTTACATGGTTTTAATTGGATGGTTTCAGAGACGTACTGGGGTTCCATCTGCCTATTTTTATACACAAACTCCCAATATGGAAGCCTGACAGGTGTGCAGAATAATTACTTTTATG
>NC_024321.1:13258199-13303061 GCF_000523025.1 Cynoglossus semilaevis
AGTCAGGTTTTCTCTTTAAGACAAGAAGATGTTAGGCATTTTGGAAAGAATCCCAGATTCTGTGATTTCTGGAAGACACACCTGCATGGTTTCACTCCCATATTTTTCCTCCTGCGTCTCTATTTGTCAGAGATGTCATAAATAAATAAATATAATAAATCTTCACAACATAAAAAACACTGGAGCAGCAACGAGGAAAGTGTTGTATTTTTATGAGGTAAAGCTGTGGGCGAGATAAATGTGTCAGCTGAAAAGCCTATCATTCATGTTCAGTGAAGCCAAATCTTGTTGCAAAATAGCATAATGGTCGTTACTCGATTTCTTGGATTATGTGTGTGACACCAGTAGTGAGGTCTAACCCACATGCCCAAAGAGCTTTGAGATAGCCCTTTGTTGGCTATCTCAAAGGTGGATAAGCGCCTCTTGTGCCTCTTCACACCTTTTTATTTCCCTTTAACAAGCTTTTTCTTTTTTTTTACTTCTTCTGTTTTTCCAAGAAAAAGAAGCCAGAAGGAGTCTGATAAACCAGGAGGGAGATTCTACTTCCCTATTTCTTTTTGTCCCCTGTGACTTCGCGTCTTTATCTCCCAGGATACAATTAGCCTCTCTATCACTCATCACAGTACCACAGCTTTTTTTTTTTTTATTTATTTTTTTTTACTTTTTACTTTTTTTAATTCTTCTGCATTTAAAAAGCTGCCATCCTTTGTTTAGTCCTTTTTCTTGAAAAAGTTGTGTCGCCTGTGTGTACAGTGATAATAAAATGGTGAAAACAGAAAAGTAGGAGCAGCAGCAACAGAAGCAGTGTCTGGACTTTATCTGCTGCTGCAACAAAGAGATGACACAAAGGCACAGAGACTGAGACGAAATAGTGGCATTTTTTTATTGGTGTTATTACTTTCCATCAATTTTCTTTTTTTTATTTGTCTTTTCAGGGGTTTTTTTGTACTCACTTACACAGAAGGAAATCCTGGCTTTGTCTTTTAATATTTTCCAACCAACCTGATGTTTTCTTACTTTAATTCAACAGTTGCCAACACAAATCACTGCTTACAGCTCCCAAAAATCTGAAATATATCATTTTATGGAATGAACAGCAACAAGACTGATAAACACCTCCTTAAATTGTTTCTTTGTATAGAATGTATTGACTGGGGTAATAATCAGCTTTTTAGAAATAAGGCAACATTGTAAAGCAGTGAAAGACCAGCTAAAAGTAAATAAAGAAAAGTTTCACAGTTGATATGTGTTTTATGTACAAACACACAATTATCGCTACAGCAGCTTTCTTTCTTCCTTTTTTTCTATCTTTTATACATTATATTTTTTGAAACATAGTTCTTTATTTTATTTTTGTCTATAATTTCCAGAGCCTGGGCAGCTGCCACCGCTTTTCTATTAATTCCAGAGAATATGTGAAAGTGCTGATTTCCTCTGCTATTCACGCTCCACAGTGTCAACATTAATTACAGCTGACGTTGGGACGTTTGAAAGAAAACATTTACAATAGAGCGCGAGCAGCGAGAAAAAGATGGCATTGATTCTTTTTTGTTCCTATTCCTTCCTTTAAAAAAAACACTTTGCACATCAGTGCTCAGCTGTCACTCGATAACTTTTTTTTTTTTAATTTAAGTGAAACATCCAACACAAGGACCCTCCTCGAGATTTTCCAATGTGTGCAGAGAACCATGTGTCCTCAGCTGCCTCTGAAAGAGACAGAACAAGTCTGACAATCTCGCCGTCATTAGTCATACTCTTCAGAACTTTATTGGAGCCTCCTCTGATGCTAAATTTGCTCATTTAAAAGTTCTGTCACAAATGTCCTTGGACTATATTATCTTCTTCTGTGAGCAGATTTCGGTGTTGGGTCAGATGGTGGTTATTAGGAACTACAGAAATCCTCTTCTGGTAATAATGAATACAGTAATGATCACAGAAGGAAAAACATTTTGTAACCAGATGGCAAATATGGTTAAGGTGTGGAGTAAAATTCTCCCAAATATGTAAAGCACAAAATTATCTTTTAATGTAGGTGTTATGGCTAGCTTTTCCTTGTGGATCAAAATATGATCTGAAATGTATTTGGCAAAAACCTCAAATATATATGTATGTATGTATGGGCATCAACACTGATGCGATGCTTTATTAGGACCAGAATAAAAAATAACAGGTGTTGGTTAGAGCTAGACAGGAGGTGGGGCTGTCTGGTAAGTTGTGTTATGTTACCGTCTGTATTTACGATTGTCCCAAACGAAGAGGTGATCCAAAACTGATCACGTGCCCGATACAGTTGTTTCCAGTGTTTTGTTTGTTTTTTGCAATTAACACATTATTCATACTTTTAAGCTACTGGTTTTTACTTAATTGTGTCAGTTAGTTCAAATGGTTCTTACCACAAACAAAGATCTCAAAATAATCCAGAGAATCTAAATAATCTGCAGTGCAGTAACCAAATGTTCAGGAAGCCCCCTGATTGCTTGTGCAAAGACAATAACTGAGGCATCATTTCTTCACTAATTTCATTTGGCACAGGATTATTTTTGTCTGATCATTCGACAGGATGTTTGTGGAGCTCCCTCTCCTGCTGCGGGCTTTGATTCCACTCTCCTCACAGACAGCATGATGCCGGCCCTCGTCTTTCCTCTGCAGTTGCACAGTTGTGACAAACAGGGTAACAGCTGTCAGTCTGCCCACCTGTCTGTCTGTCTGTCTTTCTTCCTGTGTGAGCTGACTGGTGACAGACACCCACGGAGAAATAAATGCTGAAATTTTATAAAGACATACATAGAGTACTTTGGTGTCAGTATTGGACGACTTGTGTAGGTTTGTCCAGATGATGCATTTTTGTCCTGCTGTCCTTCATTATTAAATTACATCTCACAAATGTTCTCCAGCTAGATGATGTGGAGACAGTCTTTCAGTTTGCCTCATGGGGCGTCAAGGAGATCATGCAGAGATCCTTATGAGGTGTACACGCCATTTTCCTTGCCATTAAAGACATAGCCTGAAACAAAACAGAATTTCATCACAGCCAACCTCTGAAGTATCAGATGGTGCATTAAGGTAATGCTGTGCATTATAGAATGATGCATATAAGCACTTCAGTGAGATGTTGCTTTCAGGTACTGCTGTGCATCACGATGCCTTTAGGTGTCATTTGTTTTCCAAAACAGGAAGGTGCATTCAATTCCAAATGATGCATTCAGGTGCTTGTGTTAGTTCCAGGTGGTGCTTCTCATTATCTCACACACAGGAAACATTATGATGTCGGTGACAGGAATGCTGTAAAACATCACAATCCAGCAGCCAGATGATGCATTTGAATGCTCCGTACTACTGATACACAAATGGGAAGAGCTGCATGTAGCCAGAGGTGAAGCTCTGGGGGGCAGAAGTACTTCACCAATTTTGGAAAGTACTAAAGTAGAAAAGAAATTCATAGAGAAATTTGCTTAATTGTAGAGAATGTAGATTTGTGTTCATTTCTGTTTAGAACACAATAGATGATAAGGCATGACTCTGTGTCTGAGGACATGTTACCTAGTGCAATGGTTGCCTTGCTGTATGAAAGTTGAATAAGATTAGCACTTGGTTTGTTTTTGTAAAAAAAAAAATGAGAAGATTTTCTTTTAAAAAATAGCGAAAACTAAAGATAAAAGTTCAGAATATCTTTAGACCTTGCGGTGTTTTTAATTATTAACAACCCGATAAGTAGCATCTCTTAAATTAATTACCCAAACACATTCTTAAAGTTTTATTTTGTGTATTTGGGAGGAAGTGTCACTGAGTGCTGTGTTTGACCCCCTCCTGCCCCCACGCCCCTCCCAACACACACACATACACTCCCCAGACTGTACAAATGTGTTGAGGTCTGACTTACAGCAGGTGCATTGTGGGTTTGATTCGACAGAAAGGCAGTTTGTTATTGTTGTTGTGCTCTGAAAAAAAAACAAAAAAAAAAACATCAAACTAGCAGAGTTACAACAGCCTGAGGGCAAAACATCAGATGGAAAAGTTTTGTTTTTTTGTTTTTTGGAAGGGAGGTTGGGGAGGTGCATATGTGTGTTTGTGTGTGAATGTGTGCACTTGTGTGTTTCAGGGCAACTCTGCCGTTGCAGGTAGAAAAAAATAGATATTTTAGTCTAGGATTTTTTCGAAACCCTGACTTTAGGCAAAGCATTTTTACACTATTGAATTCAAATGCTGCATGAAAGGAGTTCTCATCAGCCTCTGAGACGTTGCATGTATTCGATGCACTTCCAAGTTACCAGACGGTGCACTCTGGTAAACTCGTAAACTGTCAGATGATGCATTCAGGGGCCCTTTTACGCTGTCAAAAGATGTATTCTGGTGTTCTTTCCTGCTGTCAGGTAATCTTTTCAGGTGTAGAGTTGTCCTGTTGGATGATGCGTTCAGGAAATATCATTTCCTGACAGATGATGCTTTCAGGTTTACCTCTATTTTGTGGGGGTGATGTGTTTAGGTTTCCCCGTGCTGCATGATTACACATTCAGGAGCAGTCTACATAATGCATTCAGGTGCAACAGTGAAAAAATGATGTGTTTAAGTCCAACACAATACTTCCAGTTGAAACACTCTGGAAAATCTCTCTACTGTTGCACATTTGCATTTTTTTTTATTTCCATCCTTTCTGGTGATATGTTCAGAGGAAAATCAGCACTACTCATTTAGGTCTTCTGTTCAATTGAACGTGACCTCAGAACAATATTATATTACTATAATACTGTGTGAGATACGATGCATTCAGGATCACCTCTTTTCTGTTAGAGTTCAGTAGTCGTTCTATACTGCCTGTGAGTGAATTTAGTTCCTCCTGTGCACTTGCTCACGATGCATTTAGGTACACCCTCATACCTCCAGATGATGTGTTCAAGAGCACCTCTTCACTGTGAGATAATACTTTCCAGGGTGATTTCTGTACTGCCAGCTGATGCATTTGTTGCTTCGCAATACTTTATCTGGGACTACACCTGAGCCCCTGCTGTACTACCACTGCTGCTTTTCTCTATTTTTGTTGTCATTCGTTGTTTCTTTCTCCCTTTACTGCTTCCATCTGTGAATTTGGTCTTTCCTTCCCTCATTCCTTCCCTATTCTTCCCTCGCATTTCTGTCTGCGTTACCTCTTTCAACCTTACTTATAATCACAGCTTAAAGCCTATTCACGAGAGAGAGAGAGAGACGGCGATTTCTGCTGCCTTCATCCCTTCTTCTTCTCTAAAACCGCACAGACACATTAATCCTGTGCTCGGACTCGCTTTACAGACACAATGGACCTCAAAGAATTGGACTTTAGATAATAGTGTTGCTATCCCATTTCATCTAGAATGGAATTGTGCGACCCTCGCCGACAAAGCTCTTGGTGCCCTGCATCAACACACAGACTGAGTAAAGAGGAGAGAGTTAGGGAGAGGGAGAGAGAGATGGAGTGCTTTTTTGGCAAGTGCTGCACTGTAATTATCCCCCCCTTCTCATAATCATCATGAAAATTATTCACCACCACAGGCTCCGGTCCACATTCCCTGGCCCTGCCGTGTCAGTTTGATGTGTTGTCATGATGATATGGCAGCAATATGGTGCCCGTGTTGTCGCAAGCTTGCACTGTGGGTAATTAACCAGCTTGGACAATATGGTCAGCCACCTGCTCTGGCTGCGGTCGCCCGTCATCTGGGTCAGCGACCCTTCCACCTCCTGACAAACACCAGGAGAGAGGAAACGCTTGGAGCATGGACAATGGTTTTGTGTCAGGGAGTGGGGATAGGGGCAAAAATAATTTCCCCGACCTGTTCAACAAAACAACTATCACGGTCTTCATGCTGAAGACAGTCTGTCCTGTTCCAGCTGATACAGTATCTTCATCCCTACTTCCACTGTTCTGAACAGCCATCTGCGCCCAGCATCACATCCATCAGTCATCTTGGAAACCCCTCAGTCCAATATGCTCAGTTAAATATGTAGCCTCTGGTGTTTACAAGCAGCATTTCGAGGCATTCAGTGGTGACAGAGTGAATATCAGCACTGAATCTTCCACTTTGGATTTTCATGTCAAAGTCTTCTGGGTTATTTCTGAGTTGATGCCCAGGAATAGTTGAGCGGTTGAGCAACAACTTCATCACTTGCCAAAAAATGTTAAATGCAGAAACCACACTTAAGAAGTTAACCATCACCCATTAGAGCCTCTCAGGGGTTTTGGGAGTGTGTTTGTATGAGTCACTGTCACAGCCGTCAGGACTGACTGTTGTTGATGATTGTCCCCAGATGATCTGCCTGAGGCGCCGAGGTAAAAAGTTTGTCCTGCATTGATGCAAATAAACACAGGATTAGGAACCTAAAAATATACTCACAAAACCAAATCTATGTTAACGTAGGCAGAAAACCTCCAACACTGATCATTGGTTTATACCTTGATACTTAACTTTGCCAGTAAATGGAAGTTTGTAAAACTCTCAAATTCCACTGAGAAAACAATTGAGATTTTGATTCTCTTGTCTCATCAATAACACCTTCAAGAGTGTATTTTATTTATTTTTTTGTAACATCACAGTGAGAAACCTTCAATTTGGTAACAAAAAATGACCACTTGAGGCAGCAGTACACCTGAAGCCTTTGTGGTCCCCAAACGTCTATATCGTTGATTTTCTGTATAGGATTTGTTGAGAGGGAGGAGGATTACAAAGCTTTAGCTTCTTGTTGCAAAGACTTGTTAAGTGTTAAGTCTAAAACGACCAAAATCTTTGTCAGTATCTGTTAACATGTGGCTTTGATGTCTCAAAAAGCTTTTGAAAAGTACTTCAATTGAAGCTCATGTAAGAAAAAATTAGTAGGAAATAATGAGTTTTCAAAATTAACACAATCAACAGATACACTCACAGTCACACACACACAGACACACATGCAAGCTTGACTTTACTTCACCCTGCTGTGCCATTATCTTTTGTTCAGTGAGTCTAATCTGTTGATTGCATAATGGCTTTTGTATAATCATCTTGTTATAAAACTGACCTGTGACAGACTTCCTGCTCAGGACCATTAAAAAGGGAAAAGATAATTATTGTATTGTGTTACTTAAAATGTTGCTTGAGTTAACTGTAATTAGACTTTGCAGCGATTGCTGCAGAATAAAGACACTAAGCAGAGAAAAATGCCTGTTTATCCTCAAACATGACTCGGGTCCCTGTTAGTGAGCAGAAAATAATATTTTTACAGTGCAGTGCCTCGTGATCCGACAAACACAACCATCTTGATGGTATGAAAAATGGCGAAGTGGCGAGTCTGATCTGCACGGGAGTGTTTAAACTTCACTCGTCGTCATTTGTCTTGGTTAAAGTTGATTTTTTCATTAACTTTGATGAGATCAATTGGATTTTAATGGCATTTTCACAAGTGCTAAGTAATTGTTTTATACTTCAGTGTGATTATATAGAGACTGTGATTATCTCTGCCTCTGATTATTATGTTTATTGCCACAGTTAATTTTAAATTGCAGCTTTAAGTGTTTTCAGAGCTTTCTTTCTAACCTGCTGATTCCATTATGGTAATAATTTACTTTTTTTTTTCTTTTTCGTGTCCTCATCTGTCTAAATGATCGCAGCAGCTCTTCCACAAAAAGGAAATTAAAACACTGGCAAGCTGTTAACAGTTAAAAGTCAAGATATTCTTCCCTTTAAATTTCATCAGTTTTGAAGGAATAGCACCTCACCTTGGTCAAAATCATAAGAACAATAAGGAAGCTAGTAAACGTTAAACACAGACACCAAGACCAAGTTTACCCGCACCCATTAAACTGTCACATCTCAGGTGTTTTGGGAGAGTTCTTACGTGAGTCACTGTCGTAAATGACCACATGATCTGTCTGTGTTGCTAAGGTAAAGGATCCATCCAAATAAAAACACAATTAAGAAAACAATGATTCATTAAATGGACGTTTCTTATACTCCTTAGCTTCTTATACCAAACACCATAGAGAAAATAACCATTTTTCATTTTGATCTCACACAGGCCAAACTAACTGACTAGAAGTACGCCAGATAGCTCACTTCCTGCTACATTGTAGTCTGATGTTGAGTAACTTTTACCCTCAAGAACATAATGCTATTCAGTGTCTTTCAGCTATCTAGCGTACTTTAACTGCTCAGCTCAGATCTTTGACCTGTGGGATTTTACCTTTTAAGTACTGCAGAAAAGTATTCAGTACTCTCATTGGCACATAGCTAATACTGTTGGGATATCCACAACTCCATCAAACAAATGTCCTACTTTTTAAAATTATATATTTCCCCAAATGCCTGACCTGGGTCAGTTGTCAGAGGGAGATCACTGTCAGATGATCCCTTGATCAGAGGCCACCTCTGTGGTACTGTTCATAATTATTGGGCAGAGGTTTTACCAGAACCAGTTTGAACCTTTGAATTTTTCTATATTAAACCTGGAACCTTCTGCGTGGCAGATGGGGGTTCAACCAGTGGACCCATGACTTTAAGGATAAGTTCAAGATCTTAGTGAACGTACAAATGTGTTATCTGATGTGTGTTTCCATCAAGTGCCATTTTTTTCAGAATATAACTAAGAAAAGTATTGTCAACAACATTAAACAGAAGGATCTTTGTTCTGAGGACCATGGTGGAGTCATTCAGTCAGGGCAAAGGGCTTGTTTTCTAGCCACTGGAGGGAAACCCTATCCTTGATAGCTTCAAAGGATTGGGCCCATTTTGAATTTAAACACACCACCTGTTGAGTCCAGCAAACTGTGACCTATGTGTCATTGGTTAGATAAAACCATGTTCATTTCATTGTATTTGCTTGCATAAAGATGTGATATTTATAGTAAAGGTGAGCTGTGGACAAAACCATTTAACATTAAATTTACACAGACTGAATTATATCAGAATTGACAGAAAGTTCTACCGAGGAAAAGCAGAGAGTGGCAGTAACCATCTACCATCCGCTAATGTGAGGAATCCACACATGCATACCTCTTTTCGTAAAATCAATGCAGCAAAACCCCAGATCTTCCACATAATTTGCTGGGATTTTCACTCATTTTATTTACATTTATCCCTTTATCCATAGAACCTACTTCAACTATCATCAGATAACATTACGTGATGACAGTGAAGGCCCTGATTGTCAAAAAAAAAAAAAAAAAAAAAATTACAGAATGTGCAAAACATAGAAAGGAAGTACTGTATGCACAGTGTTAATGGATAACACACAGCCAATGCTTTCTTCTAAATGCATTACTAATTGATTTATGGCGTACAGGCTCTTAGTATGAATGTCATTTCTGCTGCATGTTTATAGGAGGCAGGAAATGTTTGATTATAGTTGGCAAATCTAAATGTATTTTTACAGTTGAGGAGGAGAACAAAGAAAATGTTAATCCTGCTAATTAAGTTCAGTGGGGGACTAAAAATTACCAGCCCTAAATTCTTCTCCTTTCATCCTTTTTTCTCTCTTGTTATCTCTCTCAGCTTCCAACTCTAATTCCTTCATGTTTTTTTCTCCCTCTGATAATTTCTCCATTCTCCAGAGTCCTTCCGCTGCCTCCCTGTAGGGGTCACTGTGGCTCTTTTCCTCAGCGTCTCCTGTGTAGTGAAAACGCCTCACAGGCATCATTTTCTTGGTCAAAGTATAAAATGATTTTTTTCCTCTCCTCCTTTTCTTGTCTCTCCTTTGTCTGTGTGTGTGTGTGTGTGTAATGAAAAATCAGGATAATATTAACAGGGTAAATATCTGATTTCATGCAAAAAGAAAAAAAAATCTGTTGTTCAGAGAGAAATATCTAACATGTCTCCGCTGCTGTTGTATTATTCTTTTTGGAAGGGGTTGGTGTTAAAAACAAAACGAGACAGAGCGAGAGTGCTTCACTCACAGTGGAGAGTAGGGAGGAGGCTTCCCCACAGTTTTCATGTTCAGCTACGTCACTGCAGGGACTGTATTAAAGGACCAACATTATATTTTCCTTTACATGCTTTTCTGCAGGAACAATATTTCTAACAGTTTTTCCAGGATCATTTCTTCTATCCTGTCTGTCTCCTTAAATGAAATAGTGAAAATATATACAAGTAATAAACAATTATATAGATATTAGACATGTCTCTTTGAAATCATAATAATTGCAGAAGCTATTCGGTGCAGCAGATCAGGTCACAGTGCCCTGCCCTGGTCTATATGCCCCAACATAAAGCTTAGGCTCCAACTTTTAGCATCATGTATAGTGAAGACACGCACATATTCACACGTACAGTGTTAGTGCGTTGACTTGTTTCAGCAGTGCTTGTCTAAGAGGGACGCTGTGGCTGCAGCAGCCTCTGAGTCTCCTTTGTCTGCTCTTGTTTGTGTGTGCGTGTGTGTGTGTGTGTGTGTGTGCGTACGACACCTCAACTGTCAGTATGAACAACACGTAGGCTGCTGCCTGTTGTCAGACAGTAATGAGACTAAATGTAGACACTGATTTTTTGTTTTTCCTGTGCTGATGTTACAAAGATCAGTTCTCCGCATCAACACGTTCATCCCGACACAACAACTCTCTAATCTGCAGTGTTTGACACCTTCATCTTTTTTATTCGCTGTTCGCTGACATTTTAACCAGCGATGTTAGAACGTGTGGAGCAAGTCTGGCCTCACTATGTCATGAACCCATGTGTTACTTAAACTGGACCCAAACTGAGGGAGACAAAGTGAAGTCCTAAAGGTGTATTCTGTCACATTCAGCAACATCTTTCAGTATAAAGTTGATGTAGTGGCTGCCAAACCATGTTCTCCTCAAAGCCTGTAGGAGAACGAGTGGTAACAGTCGTCGTTCAAACACATCGAGCAACTAACAATATGAAGACATTGTAATGATAGATTCATTACATGCATAGACAAAAAAAGAACATAAAATGGACGACTTAACTGGAAAATAATCGATAACGTTGATGACTGTAAGTTTTACTGAATAAAGAATGCCGACACGGCGTTTCATATATTTCCAAATACTAAATATTAATCTCACCAACTCTCACTAAACTGTGACTAAAACAAGTAATATATAAGTGCAATATGAAAACAATGAAAGTCCATATATGTCTTTTCCAACACATTTACATAAAAAGAAATCTCAAAAAAGGAAATCTAAAGCAGAGAAACCCAATCGTTGGTGCCAGATCTATTCGTCTGGGTTTGAAATTGTCCCTCTCTTCACATCATTGCCTCTTCCAGTGCATTTTAAACAGGCAGTAATTTCATACAGGGGTGGAAGGTTTTAGTGGCGTTGATGCAATTCTGCAGGGTCTTTGTGCTTTTCTCCCTTTTCAACTAAAACCAGGAGAAAAAGCAGCGGCTTAAGAAAGAACCAGCGCTTAGCTCCATACGAGATTTTGAGTGTGAGGACGGGTGAGCAAAAAAAAAAAAAAGGTGGGGAACAATATGCTTCATGCGGCCATAAAGAAATTACCACTTCACCATGGAAATGTGCAGCACTGAAGCCTTGGTGCTGATTATAATAATGAAAAAATAAAACAGTGGAATAAACAAGAAGCAGCACTCAGCTGCACCTCTTCCTCTTCGTTTATTTCTGCCAGGCAGAGGGTTTATCATTAGTCCTTCACAGAAACGTCTTTCATGGGAGAGCGCGCTGGTCTTTCAGCATCATGGTAAAAGACGAGCTTCTGTGTGAAACAATAAATGTCTGATGTTCTCGGTGTGAAATGCTTTTCGGTCGTGTCTGATTTCTCCTCAAACACATGGTGCGAAATGTATTTTCTATTTTTTACTTTTTCTTCAGAGAATCTGGAACTGTTTGTATTGCTGTAAATACAGATAATATCATTTTCATGTCTGTAGAAAAACACTAGTAATAAGTCGCAGGAAGCAAAATCAAATATTCTTATTTTTACTGTGTGGACGTAAAATTATCAAGCAGCCTCTTATAATGACATGGCTGAGTTTGTGTCGGACGACAGTCAGTATTACTGTCTTATTACAGTGGTTTTAAAAGACTGAGGTGTCCCCCCAACTTAACCATGTGTTTCAGAATGACACACACTATAGATCAAGTAATACCAGCATCTATTCACTAATCATTGCTCAAATACAGAGTCAATACACGTTTTGGGCAAGAAAACATTTTTGTTTGTCCAAAATGTTTTTTGTCCAAATTTGTCCAATGCATTTCTGCCTGCAAATACCACCTCACCGCAGCGTGAGTTTCTGGAGGCTTCAAGTTCTTGTTAGACATCCAGCTAGCATCAGACTACCCTCATTTTGATGCTGCAAATTTTCTTGTTAAGTTTAAATGAACAATCATTTTCTTAACGTACAAAGTAGAAGTGACTTTGTCAACTTACAACTTGTACAAAATGTTTCCAGAGATGTTTATAGTTCAGCAGATGCCTCAAACACAGGTCTAATATGATTTGGCAGTAAAGGTATTGATTTTTTCCCCCCGTTTCTTTTATAACAAAAGATTGAAAACATCGATGGTGATGTGGTCGAAGAAACAGCAGTCCAAACTGTAGAATTTAGTCAAAAAGTGTATTATTATTGGTATTGACACAGTAAAAGTGTGTTACCATCTTTGGATACATCACTGTCTGTGTCCCACAAGAAAAATGACCAGAAATCATTTTTTAAGCTCTGAATAAAACTCCAAACATCCAGCATCATGTAAACATCTCTCAGCCAATCAGAACTTGTTTTGTTTACCGCATTTGTCGATGGAGCGTGCTAGCCCGGTGAGCTATCGACCAGCTCAACCCTTTCAACGTCCGAGCTCTTTACACTGAAAGATGACCTGCAGCAGGGAACAAACTAGCCGCCCACTGAGTACAAGACACTCTCCGCGTCTGAGCCTCAAAATTAGAGAACATTAAAGGAAGACTGCATCGATCGCTGAGAGAAAAAAAACAACAATAACAAAAACAAGTGGAACAAAATGAATCGCAGATGGAGGGAATGGAATCGAGCGCCATTAGACGGGAAACAGTCAGAGGAGAGAGAGTGGTTTATGCCAGGGAAAAACAGGCAGACAGTCAGTTAATAACCAGGCTGGAAATGGTTTTGTCAGGCTTTTAATCAGTCAGTCACTGCGACGGACGATCGATGCTGAGGTCGATCAGTTGCAGCCTGGTGACTGACTGGATGTGAGGCTCAGTGGGTCGATTCAAACAATCAATGTTGAAAACAAGCAGAGACACAACCTGCTGTGTCACTGTGAGTGCATGTGTGAAAAAAAAAAACCACTAAGATCTGAAAATGAAAAAAAATACTAAATTGATTTTTATTTTTGCATCTCTAAGATCCTCTGTTAGCACTGGGACAAAAACCCAATGATGAGACAGCATAGATTGAAAAGGTACATATTCTACCAAACAGACTTTGTCAAGGTTTTGGTTTCTCTGGAGGGTCTGTCCACGCCTTTACTGCCATTTGAACAACTTCCTTGGAATTTTTCTCCTGTGTAACCACACCAGAATTATTGACCCATCTACTCCATATGGACACAAACACAAAGTGTCTGTCACAAGCTACACAAAAAATGGGCGGAGCATGCAGTTTGATTATCATTTAAAAGGGAAGGCATGTGAAGAACACAGCAGTGCTGAGTTGTTGTTATTTCATTATTATTAATTTAGACAATTGCATAAAAGTAGAGTCATATGTCTTCTTAAAGGACGAAGCCACCAACAGAAGAAATTTCAGACTTTTGTAAAATAAAATTACAATCTTTAATTTGGTTATCCAGTGGAGTCTTTATTAGCATTGACCTACTTATTATGCCAAACTGATTCAGAAATTCATTTCTCCAAAAGACAACATTGTTTGAACAGAATCAAGTTCACTATAGTGTCACAGTTATTACTTAAGAAAAGAAAAAGTTAATTTTTACCCAGTTTAAATGTAAAAAAAAAAATAAAGCTAGGATAAGGCTCTTTAGACTGATTGTCTTCTTCCTGCAAAGTCAGTGTATTATGTCAATGAATATATCTTAAGTTCTTATTAAGATCGGCAAACTTTTCCATTTGGACTGAGGAAATCTAGCAGGTCACTGGCATTCTTAATTTAACACAAAGGTAAAACTGTGCCTCACAAATTTCCCCATATTAGAGCCTTTCAATGTTAATGTTAGAGGCCAAAGTGTCATGTTAGGTTGACATGAGAGCTGTGAATACATATTAACCAGTGACACAGAACAAGAAAATGGCAAATTGTCTTTTTTTACCAATGTGTTCAGCCAAGGTCACAGTCACCTTGTCCTCTTGCAGATTTCATTAATGTGAAGCATCAATTTTCCTGATACATGAGTCAAGGAGAAAACACACAGAGAGGTGAAAAGTGAAACTGTTGGTTACTGGGCGGTGACTGAAGTTATTATTCATTCACAAATGTATAATAATGCCATTGTTTGACATAATTAGGGGTTCGTTCTATCTGACGCATGAACATTAACTTTGTGTGAAATGTGTGGCTGAGAGGAAAAAGAGTATGTTTACGAAGGTGTAAATGTAATCAGACAGAACGCTGACAGATCCTCACTTCTAACAGTCGGTGGGAGTTGATTAGACGTTCATCACCGCAGCAGGTGACAGAAAAAAAATAACACAAAAAAGACTGCGGTAAAAAAAAAAAAAACAATCCTCCAACATCTTTGTTTTATTAACTGTGACACACAAAAAAAAAAAAAGACTAAGGGGGAAACGTGAGTAATAATAACAATAAGACACACATTAAGAGTAAGCTCAGTGTGTGTGTGTGTGTGTGTTTCCTGATAGTTAATGTTGGCTCACGATGTGTCAGCCGTCCTTTGACAAACATAAACAGAGCAGCTGTGCATTATTGCTCCAGGTTTACACTCACGCTCTGATCAGTCCTGCTACATTAATTATTATTATTATGTGCTGAGATATTGATGTTTGCAGAGCTTACATATAATCTACACTGACTCTCTCAGGTGTTTGGTTTGGTCTTGTTGTCTAGATGCGATCACTGTTGCTGTTCTCAGCTATGTCATATTCAATACAAACCACATTTTCACAAACTTTGATGAACGTTGTGAGATGACGTTAAAAAAAAATATATTCATCGGGCAGAATGTCTGGAAAGACATCTTCTACACAGTTACCAGTGCTGTATATACATGAAAGGCAGAAAGGCAGAGTGGAGGACTTTCTTTGCCAGACCATAAGGGCTTGTCATATAACACCCCACCCACTTTCACTTTCACCCCTCACACATTCACACACGTGTCTGAAAAAGACATGGGTGAAGGCATATTGCTTCTGTATATTGGGATTGTATATTGTTTTCTTTTTTTATTGCTAAAATGTCATTGTCATGGTCAACCTGGAGATTAAAAAAGTAATTTTTAGTTCAGCTTTTCCCCACCTTTCCCAATCATTTCAAATTATTTTTTATTCATTACACAAAGCACAGTTTTGTCTCAGTTCAGATTATTTGTATAATTTGTTTTTATTATGCTTGTGTAACATCCCACAACTAAATTCCCCCCAGAGGCCAGAGTGTGCAAATACAAACAACTGTGTGCAAATGAAATTTGAAATCCTTGGTTACATTTTTGATGAGAATATTGAAAAAAAAAACAAAGAAGTTTATTCCTTTTTTTTAACTGGGCTGGTGAATATGAACTGTTGTGTTTGCGCTGAACTGATAAGTTTTCTCAGCTTCACTTCAGGAACTGGCAGAGAAGCTGCAGATTTATGATGAGCTGTGCCAAATTTTTCTGAAATCCTTTAATTGAATGATCATCCTGTGTGAAATTATAATGATGGAAAAAAAGTTTTGATGTCTTTTTCACTCTGTAGTAAGAGTCTGCTGGCTTTAATGAAACACAAATCTGAATGTTTTGCATATGTCACTGAGACGGAGACGTGATCATCACAGCAGGGTTGTTACAGACAGGTGAGGTCAGTACAGCACCGGGCAGTTAAACTAACTCCAGTGTTTAACAGCAGACGTGAACAGCAGGCGAAGGAATTGATCTGGAGAGTTGAGACTTGAACCACCCCCACTCTGACTCTAAGTAAAAGCAATCACAGGCATCAAAGGAAACAAACTCAAGAGGAAGAACAAAAAAAAAAGGAAAAAGAGGGAGCAGGGATTACCAGCGGGGGCACTGCTGTGCTCCGGGTGGTTGGTCGATTGATAAATGACTCGGAACTGATCGGAGGAAACTTGGTCTAATGGACTGAGCTCCACTGGATCAAAGTTCCCTTTTAGTCGGGACCCTAACTGTGGTGTGTGATCCTGAGCCAGCGCACACACACACACACACATAGCAAGAGGGAGAGAGAGTGTGGATCTAAAGTTTACCCTCAGGATGAAAATAAAATCAGCCACTGAAGATGAAACTCAGATGCTGAGGCTGAGGCTTAGATTTTATGAGGTCAGCCTTTTGTTAAGCGTCAGAAATCTGTTTTTCCTGGTTTTCCCGCTGCCCAGGGGCCAAGCTCAGCATTGTGAGTGCTGACTGTGTTTTAAGTACCTTCCACCCAAGTTTCAAAAACAAGAGTCCACTCTTCATGTGTTTTTGAGTTGTTTGTGGTGAAAGTTAGAAAGTCGCTTTAGTTTCATTCATTTCCAGTCTCTATCATTTATTTTCCTCTAAATGGGATTTGAATTGATAAAGCGTATATCACATAATAACAAAAACATTACCCTAACCTTGAAAAGATAACCCAAATGGTCAAGGTTAATAGAAGATACATGTTGCTTCACTTTTAACATTAAAGCCAAATTATTACCAAGCTCTTATTTTCTAGAACTTTAAGCAAAAAAAAATAAACATTTTGAATTCCCCCAGCCAGTGTTTTAAAGGTGACATATACAATTGTTGGTTATATTGATTAAATATATGAATGGTTTAGTATCTACAAGAAATCTTCAATATGATAGAGATTTTAACCAAGTATGAGCAGAAGGATTGTGTGCTGATGAGATGGTCAGGAGGAGGTGGAAGAGATAAAGGAACCTGAAGGAGTCCTGCAGATGGCAGAACTTAACAACCTTTGACTTTTTTTAATTGCAGCAGCCATAGTAACAGAATCAAAAGGGGTCAGTGTCAAAGCTGAAACTGAGCTACAGCGCTGCCACCTTTGGTTTAAAGGAGGAATTTTAAAATTGAACTTGTATAATTTATTAATTCTGTTTGATCAAGTTGGCAGGCCATACATAATACATCTTAGGAAGAAACCCAACGGCCAAAATGAAAGCTGTCTGGATTGGCCCGTGGGCTGGACTCTTGACTCGTCTGTGTGAGATGAATGAGCAACCTCATGGTAACAGTTTACAGGTTATTTTGTGTTAAAATCCTCCAGATGGCTCAACTTTAATTCCCACTGATGTGTGGGATGAACACCACACGGGAGACGGGGAATTTATCTCCTCGGGAAGAAGTTGAGACTGGTTCATTTCTTTCTTCGTGTGGACACTCCGTCTCCTTTATCTCCTCCGTGTGAAAGATGTGTCCGTTTAAAAGCTCCAGTCTGATCCCGTTTCATTGTCCATCATCATCTCCATCACTCTCCAGATTACCTTTATTGTCTTCACGCTCTGACCTTTATCCTCTGACCTCTCTGCTATTGCTCAGCGTACACTTCAATAACATAACAGAGCAGACAGGCAGATAATCACAGCACATCCTCTCTCCTGTCTCTGGTTCAACTTGGCATCAGATTGGACGTTTTGGTCAACCAGCAGAATTATAACAATTTTGACCTTCAGTTTTCAATCCAATGGAGAGATATATACATATATATATATGCCCAAATGTTATTTATATTTTATTTTTATTTATGTATATTATATTTTTATACAGGTGTTGGCTACTTGGGTACGTTTGCTCATCTGTCCTTATCTAATACTTATTAACAAGAAAATAAATTATCTTTACGCAGATTTTCTTTGTTTTCCACATACATTCAGAAATTCAAGGACAATCTCGAAACAGTGGAGTTTCTGACTGCACTGCAAATTGTACTGTTGGATAAAAATCTGCAATTTTGCAAAGCAATTTGGACTGGATTTGACAGGAAGCTGAAGTGACATTTCACTCACTATATTTTCGAAATACCGCCTACAATAAAACTGGCTGCATTGGAAAAGGTCTGCTTTTACAAACACACGTTTGTCTATTAACTCTGCTAACTTCTATTAATGCAAGTTATTTACATCTAAGTATGCATATATGAAGATGTACTAAAGTGATAGTTAAGCGTCTACTGTATCGCTCTATTCAAAATGTGAATTTCCTTCATGGACCTAAAATTTATGCTGTGGAAAAGAAAAGTTAGAGAAGTAGAATGTAAATTTTATTGGGTCAGACTTTTGTTAAGTTGCGAAAATCTATTTTTCCTTCTGGCTCTGGAAAGTTGTCAGTGAGAGTGAGTACATCCAGCTCTCACACCAACAAAGTGTCTATGCCACATACCAATCATGTCTAAAAAATAAATTTGAAATTTAATCTTTTATAAGAAATCCGTCCTCCTGCGAAATAAAATAAGAGTGATTGATTCTGTCTGATCACCATTTTTTTTTAACTGCAGGGAGAACTGCCTGCAGTGACATTGTGCTATTCATTTCAAATGACAATCTGTGTCTCACTGTGGCAGTGGAAAATGTGTCATTATCTCATTTTCTGTGCCAATGTCTTTTATTTCCAGCTAAAACAGTATGACAGCAAAATCTTGTAAAGTCACACAGAGTGGAATTACCCGCAGCTTTCTCTCTATAACATGTTGATCTGTGGGTTTTTCCCTTCAGGAACTCCCGGTTAGTGGTGTTATTATCTGCAGTTTTATCTAAAAGATCCACATTTCTGTTCTTTATTGGTTTGATCCTTCTTTGGTCCTGGTTGAGGGATAAGTGTGTTTGTGTTGTTTTATGAACAACATATTGGCTGTAAACGGTATTCAGTCTTGAGGGGATGAATGTGCAATAACAAAAAGGGGCTTCGAGTAAAAGCCAATCAAAATTCAACACAACAGGACGTCATTCTGATTCTTTTTGTTCCTGCCATGAACCACTCAAACCAGTAAATGTGGTATTAAAGGACGAGTTATGGTTATTGGTAGGATATGTTAGCTTTTAGTCAGAGGGAGCTATGCTACTACCTATATGTAGACTAGTGTACTGTAGTATATATATATATATATATATAAAGACAGAAAAACAACTACAAATACTCTTTACAATCAGGTACTAGCCCACAACATAAGGAAAAAAAGGACAAGTTGTATTTACTGGGCATGTAAACAACTTAGTTTTGTTTATTTGATCAATGACCAAAGCTTTGGTTTCTCTGTTTCAGCTTCACCATGAAAAAACAAAACAAAACACACTCTCATTTTGCACCCAAACATAATGTCATGCTGATTGAGCCTTTGGCTCAGCAAATGATCAATTTGGTTGTCGCTGCTGTTGCTGCTGCTGTTGTGTGGGATAAATGGAAAATGGCATGAAAGTTGTTGTGGATGTAAATCTGCCTCAGCTCTTGTCACAGCACAGAAACAAAAGTGCAGTCTGGAAACATAAGAGGCTTCACACTCTGTTATCTTCCAATTTATGCCACGTTGAAGGAATTTCACATCTTATTTGAAATAATCCTCCGTCCCTCCATTGTCGACCCCTCCCTGCCTCCCCTCTTCCTCCTCTTCCTCCTCCTCCTCACTGTCACAACTGCAACACACTCAAACAAGATCACATATTCACAAACACACATTCATGCACGCGCAGCATCACTAAGCCTGGCCGTGAAATGGGATTCTCAGGGATGAGAGCTGCTCTTTGTGATCACAGAGGGGGATCGACCACATCAACACACACACACACACACACACACACACACACATACACACACACGCACATGCACGACTAAAATGAGACAAACACTTCTTTTTTCTCTGGAATAGATGTTGTTGTGGGACTTGGGTGTTTCCATGGCAACTGCAGCCCATTGACTCCCCATGGTTTCCGTGTGTTTGTGTACAAGCGCGTTCATGTTTCTGTATGATGAGTATGTGAGTACTCAAACACTGTGTTGTCGTTCAAACTACAAATCCACTCCTTATGTTATATTCTCTCTCTCTGTCTCTCTTTGTGTGTGTGTGTGTGTGTGTGTGTGCGTGAGACTCATGCCAGCTCCCTAACCTGTTCTGATCAATGTGACTTGTAGCTCGTGGCTGAAAAAAAAAAAAAAAAAAAAAAAAAAAACAGACACTAACATGGTGGCATCTGTTGTCCTAGTCCTATCTTGGAGAAGAAGAAAATAAATTCTTGAAAAAAAAATCATTGAAAAATGTAATGTAATTTCAAACACTCTTTTACTTTTCAAGCATTTGTACCACACACATTAGGAGGACCAATAACAACAAGGACAGAGACGGCGTCGGAGAAAGGAGCGCCTCAGAGTGAGACAAAGCAGCAGACATATTCTTTAAATATTACAGACTTTGGATTTAAAAGCTCAAAGTTTCTCGTAGCTCAGGGTTTTTTGTGTCAGCTCATGGTGAGACTGCAGATTATAACAAAGGCAGACGTCTTCACATCCCCAACCAGCACATGTTGGAACTCACATCAGGTGGCTTTTATATAACAACAAGGACATACCACCTCTTTGACAGCCGCCCCCCTCCTCTGCTGTTACCTCATCATCCTCCTTCATTGCTGTGTGTATTTAATTATGTACGTAGAGCTGCTGAAACAAGTCTGAAAATGTCCTTTCAGACTGCTGTGGAGACGGTGCAGACAGAAGAAAAGTAAAATAAAATAAAATGTTTTAGTGTGTAATAGAAATTATTCACTCATGCTTTTCAAACTGTATGTGTCTGTGTTACTATACCTTGTGTATTAACCTTTATACTTGTTATAAAAAATAAATGAAGTGAAAAAATACATGTAGTTTTGAAATCACTGCTACGGAAACAACAGCGTGACATATGGTTCGGAAACATTTTAAAAAATGGTGTTCTTTTTCAGAGCAGTATTTACAGAGCAACGTATTGGAATATTTGTCGTTATACACAACTTGAACATTGATGTAATCAAATCAAACATACAATCAAATCTATTTACCACTGCCGGGGCAATAATGTCCTATTTAGTTTGCTATGGAAAAACAAGTTACCATCAGGGTTGATATTTGAGTAAAAAGTAAATAAATAAACACCTCACCAAAGCAATGATAAAGCAGACTTAGCACAATAGCCACATGATGAAGTTGCTGTTTTTATTTGTTGTGCAGGTGGAAATGGAAATAATAGTTTCCTCTCATTTTCAGCTCCATTTGTATCTCTTTTATATGATAAAAAAAAACTCGATGTTTTCTAAAACTTCAAGTCGTCCATTTTGCTTGGCTGTATTAAAGGACTAAAGAGTCATCCTTCACTTCAATACAGCAACCTTAAAGTCAGTTGACTGAAATGAGATGAAAGCCGACAGACTGTTTATTCAGACTGTTTTCATCACAGTTCAAGGGGGAAGATTTTTTATTTTATTTGTCCTTTTATCGCCCCCTTCTGGCCCTGAGACTGAGGAAAACGGTTGACTAGGAGAGAGCCAGGAGTGTGAGTAAGTAGATTTTCAGACAGCACACAGGTGGATTTTTTTCAAATACATGTTTGGCTCATATGTTCTACTTCAACTTTACCCTATAGTAAAGTTGTTGCTGACGTACTGCTAAAGCTAATGTGCAGGTGACCAGTCATGACATGTTTTTGTAGTACAAGTAGTTTAACCAACACATGGGCTTGATAAATGGGTTTGATACACATGCTTCCTTCTGTGGACTCCTGAATGGCCACTTTCAAAAACTACATAAATGTTTCATTACATCTCAAAATGAGCAGTTGTTGAAGTTTTAATTACACCCCTGCTTGTTGTCCTTTTAGTTTACCATACATACATGCCAGAACATCGTTCGCTACCTTTTTCGCATGTGGACCATAAATAAAAGATCTGCCGGTCAGATGGTTCCCTCAGCAGCTGTGTCCAACTGTTGCCATGGGTACTTGAAGCCATCCTCAGAGCAGAGTATGAAGTCACTCACTGGCCAATCTGAACACCGTGAATGAATTGTGGTAGTTGGTCTCCCTATGTATGACTTTGAGGAGTGTATGCTGAGGAGCAGAAGGTCATTAGCGTTGACAACAACATAATCATTGAAATATTGCTACCCCACAGGGAGTTGAATTTCCTGTTATCCAAAAGAGCAATGCCAAATGAATGGGTGCATGTCAGTACTTCACAGGTCCACCACACAAACCTGACCTACACCGTATTTTAAACACAAAAGTTTTGGTTTTTTTTTTGTTTGTTTTTTTGCTCGCCCTCTTTTATTTTTTTACGTTGTAGCTTTTGTGGTTGAGAAGGTCAACAGAAGATAAACTCTGCTAAAACACCGGAACACATGGAGTCCTTCCACCTCCAATATCTTTTAAAGTAGATTGCCTTCAAATTAGAGGATAAAGGGAAATGTCACACAGCCCACACACACACACACACACACATGCACACACTCTCTGTCTCTGACTTTAAGCCTACTTCAAAGGTTATTCTCTGACCTTATTCCGACTCATATCTAAGGAAATAAAATGGAAGGCGACTCCGCACTCCCTCGCTGAATGCTCTTTTCTTGGAGACATGATGCGACTGCTGCGTGCACTCTTCTCTGTGCTCCCCACACTTGATTATTTCTGGAAGAATAAATGAATGGAAAGTTGAAGGAGTGAAAACTCCAAACTCAAACAGCTCCATTTCTCAGAGCCTGGCTTTGTGAGGAACAGAAGAGAAGAACACAGAAAAGGAAAAGAGTGCTGTCTGTGTCCTGGCAGCTGAAGACATGTCAGGGCCACTCTGTATTATCTGTTTCATGTCCTTTGACACTGTGTTTTATTTTTTGTGAACAAAAGCAGTAGAAGGGTAGTTTTGTAGTTGAACTACCAAAGAGATACTGGAATTAAGAAATTATACCAAAAACTCAATCACTGAAAGCTTTGAATACGGGCGAGGTGTCCATCATTTTAAATTGTGCTTTCATAATCTCTGTAAGTATAAAGCAGCTCCTACAGTCTTTTTTTGTTTAAAATATGAAATAAAATATGTGTGGTGACATTTACACACCTTTGGAAAATAAACTAAAAATAAACTATAAAATGTCATAATTTCACATTCTCTACAGCTTTAAGACGTCTCTACACTGCCTGATGATTTTATTTTTATAACTAAAAAGCTGAACCTCAAATGTTCTCGGTAGAGTCTTGAGATTATTTTGCATCATACTCAAGAAGACGCTTATATGTCGAAAAACAAGTAGAACCAACTATTCATTACAAAACACTGACACCTTTCTGGAGATCCTTAATAAGCCAGGTCTTTCTCAACTTTAGTTAAACTTGTCACAAGCTTTTTAAATACTTAAGATGTAATTATACTGATATGACCAGGCCGGTTTGAGCTAATGCAGGTGTTGGTTCTGATATTGAGGCCAGCCAAATATATCCTCCGTCACAGACAAATGTGGACAAAAGAGAGCAGATTTGCAGAAAACCCTCTGCTGACGTCATATGTATGAAGTGAGAAAACGCTTCACCCGCCACAGAGCTATATTTACACCAAAGATGGTGTTGGTCTGATCCATATGTGGACAGACATAAATACGTAAAGTGAAGACATAATCATTAGTTTGATGCTTCTGGATCTGATTATAAAATGTGAGGGTTCATTTCATATCCGGCTGCCGGGGGATGAATAATAGCAGCTGTGAGTGACAGGCTGAGAGGTTGAAGGGAGTACTTCTCCTTCTGTCTTTCCTTTTTCCCTCTCTCATTTTTTTTGTCCCGAGCTGTTTGTCCGGGCCCTCACTCTGTAATCAGCGTCAGCGTTTGTCAGCCGCCTGCCGACAATTTGACATTTCAGAACAAAAGCATGGCTCCGGCGGGGAAGGAGGTTTGATAGCGACAGAGAAGCAGCGGGGCGAGCGATCCGAAGAGCAAAAAGGTGCTAATGAGCATGTTGGGAGCTCGCAGGTGGTTTTTAGTAATGACAAAGTGGCTTTCACCTGTCTGCTCTGCTGCCATCTCACGTAGCATCACAGCACATTGTGGCGCCGCACTATTAGATAACGGCACGGCGAAGGATGGAAAATGAGGGTGAAACTAAATAGGAAAAAGAGAGAAGGGGGGAGAAATAAAAAGAATACAAAAGAGATGACACCACTGTATGTGTGTGTGTGTGTGTGTGAGAGAGAGAGAGAGAGAGTGTGTCTCACCAGTTTGTCAAGCCATTCATTTGGTTTCAGTGACTTCAGCTTAAAGAGTTTCTAAATAAGATCAGAGACTTCCGGGCCTCCTTTGCAGCTGTTTCTATTTCTTCTGGTTCAGCTGTTTCAGGAGCCGCACATGTCAAATCCAAGTGACTGACTCTTTGGTGCTGAACATTAAAACTTCTTGAAAAAAGGCGTGTGCGCTTCAGAGCAGTTTGGAACAACTGGCCCTGGTGTGAGTGCACCCTGAGAGATTGTTGCAGAATCCTTGCTAATTAAAACAAGTCTATAAACAGAAAATGAAAATGACTCAGGTAATTACCATGTTGTCCTTCTATGATGTAATTGTTATTTAAGAAAATCCTGCATACTCCGCTGTTAATGGCTTCACTGTCAGCCATTGTGGTCGTACGTGTAATCGTGTTTAATGAGATTAGTGTGTGGCAAAGCTGGGATCGCGTAGTTTCCCAGCGTGGCAGAGCTGCTGCAACACTGGAGGAGAAGGAGGAGAAAGAATGGTGATTAATAAAGGCCCAGGAGCTAAATATTGCCTCAGGGCCCCCACAGGTTAATCCGCCCATGTCAGTACTAATGCAAAGTACATGTGATTTGTTGTAAATGAGCTAGAATAAGTGGTACAGTCATTTAAAATGTACCTACGTTGTACAGTTTTTTTTTCCTCCCCTAACCTGAGCTACTCAGCTGTCAGCACCGCATTAAAATGAGCTAAATCAGCACAGCCACTCTGTCCTGACTTGTCATTATCCCGTACGTTCTGAGTGGGTTCTATATACTGCTGATAGGCAGAAACCTGCAATGTGACGCAACGTGAAAGGGGACAGATGCGATGGACCGAGACGCAATGTGACGCAACGTGAAAGGGGACAGGTGCGATGGACCGAGACGCCCCTATTTTTCTAAATCTGGCACCAGTGAGTGGGAGTGCTGATAAGTGTACATCGACATAGAGGGGGGACATCATCGTCACCATCAAAGGTGCAGTGCAAACGTTCACCACTCGTATGTTGATGCATGTTGTCGAGTCTAGGTTACGCTGCGGGGGAAAAGAGAAAGCCTGAGAAGGATGCTGGCCTACGACAAGCCTCACTCGCCCCGTTAACGCTCCAGAGAAACAGCCGGCGCTGCTCCTAATGGCCTGGCCAAAACTTTTCATTTTATAATTGGCAGCAGGCCGCAGCGAGATTGATAAATGAGTGTCAGCCATCAGCTGTTTTCCCCGAGCCAGAGATGCCAGAGAGAGGGAGAGCGAGGAAATCAAAATAATTAAAATAAATAAGGTGCCAAGTGATGGCAGCACTCCTTCCAACATGGCAGACGGGAGCTGCCAGCGGGGAAAAAAGGAGGAGGGACTGCTCGAGTGTCAGTCTTCACCTCCTCACAAGGACCTCTCACCACTAAACCATTATTAGTGACAAAACTCTGCCAGCTAGTCACTGGTCTGGATGTGTGTGAATGTGTGTGAGTGCAGTGTATGTTAACATAGGCCTAATTATCTGATTGAAACAAAGCACCAGCAGTAATCAGTGGGTGTTTACACCTGAAGAGGACCTCATTTTCACTTCTCCCTGACTCACATCTGCACCTTTCTAGTTGTTGTTTCTGTTCTTTCTTCTTTTTTTTTCTTCGTTTTTGTGTTGTCACAGAGAGAAACGTGTAATAATATCAGTGTTCCAAAGAGGCAGCAGCGGGAGAAGCAGCAGCAGCTGTCTGTTTGAAACGGTAGCGTGGCTGCAGAAGCCGCAGCATCAGCACGCACCTCGCTCTCAACGCCTGAGTTAACAACACCTGTGCTGTGTTCACTTCTGGTGCGATGAGGATTTTTAGGCAAAAGACTATTGTGCAGAAATGTTTCCTCGTAGGATCGTGTCTTTAGGAGGCATCAAAACATCTCCTTAATAACGGGTGAGGCCTTGGTGAACAGTTAGTGCTTCATTTCATTTTTCCTCTGTAGTCTTCCCACTAAAGCAATATTGCTTTTGTTCATCCAGTTGCCCAAAGGTGAACTGAATGGTGTCAAGGCTAAGGTATTCGAAGTATCATCGAAGTCTAGTCTATTCCCTGTCTTTAACTCTGTCCTACCAGACCTATGTATTGCATACTACAGTCTGATCTGTACAGTCATGGTTCCATAGTGCAGTGGTTAGCACGCCTGCCTCAGAAGCAGAGAGTCTTGGGTTTGATTTGCAGAGGAGCCACATGCTTGATGATGTTAATCCTCCACTGTAAGTCGCTTTGGATAAAAGTTTCTGCTAAATGTATAAATGTAAATGTACAGTATATCAAAAACCCCAAATAACAGTCAGATTTAAAATGCTCAGGAAAAGCCTCTTATCTTCAAGGTTTATTCTTCCGAATACTGACGCACACAGTACAATTGAGAAAAAAACAATTCATTTTACTTCCGGTTGCCAAAGTCAAGGTTGTTAATTAGCGGGAAAGCTTGTCTGAAGGATTAACGACAAGCACTGCTGTTCATCTCTGAGATGTACACAAACACACACCTGCGCTGATGGATTATGGGTAAGAACCTTTGTGTGGTAGGTTGCGTTCCTGGGATGAGTTGTTTGATCCGGCAAAAAAAAAAAAAAAAGTGTCATATCAGGCAGAAAAGCATTCTAACAAGACACCCGGCTTTCCTCCGGGCAGAAACACACACACACACACACACAAACCGACACTTGTGTATCAGTTTACTGCTGTTGTTCCCTTTTGCAAATTCCCAGCCTCCTTTCAGCCGCATACTTTAACAGTCACACAGTCGAGAACAAAAACAGGGAGACAAATTGGGGTTTTGGAAGGATGAAAGACAATGGGGTTCCTCCTGAATTAGCAGCAAGCGAGGCAAAGCTCGGGGCTTAACAGCTCTGTTCCTGCAGTGGGGAGGAATCCCCGCAAAATGGCAGCAGCGGGAGCGGCAATGGTGGAGGAGAAGGAGGAGAGGAGGGAGGGCTACGCTTCCTCACAGAGTAATTGGATGGAAAATGAAATGTCCTTCTGAACGAATGTTCCTTTTATTTTAACCACACACCGTAAATACACACACACACACACACACACACACACACACTATTAATGTCACATCTGTGGTGATCTAAAAGCAGTTAGTTCCAACTGAAAGCATCATCCCTACTGTCAGAGGTCATTAACAGTGGAGTGTGTGCTGTATGAGTCTGTTTATATACGTGGCTGTTTGTGTGTGTGTGTGTGTGAGAGAGAGAGAACAGTGGGGGCAGTGGTGACTAATTAAAGTCCCACCATAATGTATTTTGGTCCTGATCAGATACTCACACCACACATTAGATCACCTTCAAAAGTTAAGCTCTTTTTTAGAGATGCGCTGACACCAATACCAGCATGGGTTCCAGGCTGAGATCTCCAGTTCGGAGGTATCGTTACAACACTGTGAAACAGGGACAAAGACCGGACGCGTTATCATACGAGCAATTTAATAAAACACCTAAAGCCACGCCTTAGCGCCGAAGATGCTAATGGCTCTTCTTCTTTAACAGCACAATAGAAGAATGTGGAGTTTTTACCTCCCCAAGGTCACTTTCTTATTAAACAGTTATCACACGGCATAATGAACAGTTTCTGTTCAGGTTGTCAAATATGAAGGTTCATTCATATTTATTTTACTTTCTTATTTTTATTTTTATTGGTTTCTGATGTGATGCCAATGTAAAGTTGACTTTTTGTTTTTTTATTCTTGGATTGAAATAGTGTGGTGTTCAAAGAAGGTAATAATATGGCTCTAGACCTCATATATTAGCTGTTATTCTTGCCACCCTCTATCGTTAAATTTTCTTCAGTCCATTGATAAAAATCACAGATTTTAGCTCCAGAATACAGGAGCAGTTGGTCTTGCAGTTCAAAGGTCAGCTTTCAGAGCATGTCACTAAATCACCAACGGTGATAACTCTGGGTGTGAGTTGTCAGTAAAATGAGTGACCCTTGCTCTACATTCCAGTCCGCTTTGAAGGCAACACCAATCAGAACCCATGAATGACGCACATCCAGTCACACATTCTTCAACAGAATCTTCACCTTACATTAATCGGTTGCAAGTCTCAGCAGCAAGTTCCTGAGTATCAGAAAAGGAATCAGCACCATGGACAGCTCAGCCTCATCGAGCATGAGAAAACCATGAAAGCTGCAGAAAGAACGAATGACAATTTTCTTAGTTTGAAAACTTGATGGGCATGGGATTTGATATTCATTCACAGATTCATGCTATTAGGTTACAGCTGTGTCATGTCACAGATTCACGAAGACATAAAAATGAGTCAAAAAGCATCTACAAAACATCAAAACATCATATCTTGGACAACAAAACAAAATATTTTCCCCACACTGACCTTCGCCAAGCCTTCACATAAGAGTGAGTGAGTGACTGGGTGATCAGAGTTTATGACTGACAGCTGCAGGCAGTGGTTTGACAGCGTGTGGCGGGCAGTGATGGATGACTGAGGTGAAGGATGGCTGTCAGGTTTTTTTTTGAAGACGTAGTTTAAGAAGTGGTTTACGATATATTATGTCCTGGTTTAACATTTGGGTCAACAACAATTTATTTTATCTAAATGCAACCAGCAGTTTTAATTTAATAAGACATTGAAAAAAGTGGCATTTTCACAAAACCCAGCACTGACAGTTAAAAACTTAAATGAGTGCAGCCTCGGTGTTTAATCAGCTGTAATCTGTTGACCCTGAGGCTGATGACGTGTGTTATATTTGGCATCCAAAGGCACCAGAGCTACCAGTGCAATAAACCGCTGTAATGTATGGAAATGGAAACTGAGTATTGGACTCCGTGTGCTGCCCCAGCACAAATACGTTCTTCTGACACCATTTGAAAGAGGTGGACCCTGGCATATTTTCTTGCTGGGACAAAATCCATCTCGATCTATCACTTGTCCCCTCTCTCTGTACGACACAGCAAGGGGGAGTTTGATTGATTTATCAAGTCCCCGTCTTCCCAGCCTTCGTTTAATGAGACAGTAATAGCCGTCGGCTGGCCGGCACTCCAGAGATGAATGTTAAAAGAGGGGAGTGGAGCGTGGGAGATCAGAAATGTGGATGGAATATGTAACCCCAGTTACTATCACTGCAACGCACATACAACACAGAGAGAGAGAGAGAGAGAGAGAGAGAGAGGGGGAGAATTTGATGTAAAAGATAAACTTCAGATAAACTAATCCAGTTTTTATCTTCATTGCACCATTAGGTGGCGCCAATATGAATGTTGGCAGTGTAAAGCAGGCCTTGGAAAATGTACTTTACGTGAACAAAATCAGTCTGTAAGTTGTAATTTTCTGTCCAAAATTAGTCCACAGGAAAGAGCCTTCACATAAAATCACTGATTTTCATGGTTTTGTTGGAAAAAGACATATATAACGTATATTTTGATGTACATTGGTAAAAATGGGGGAAAAAAAGTGAATTTGTCCTTGAAATTTATTCAAACTACGTCCAGTGCTTCTTCACAAATGTAACTCATCTTGATTCACACCATCCCACTGGCAACAAAAATACCCTTCTTCTTGGGTCCCGACCCCAAAAGCTAGAACAGGGGTCAGGTTCAGGCCAGGTTGAAATTTATGTCTTGGGAAGAAGGAATCATTTGGAAGGAAACATTGGCCTTCTGAATTTCACCACTTTTTATTTGCTTCCCTCTTTGCTCAGTTTATTTCAGGTGAACAAACTTCATGTGTTCACCTAAAATAGGCTCTGCAAGAGGGTTCAGCAAGAAGTGCCAGAGCTGAGCTTCGGGAAGAAGAACAGATCTATAGTGGAGAAAGAAAGAGGACAGGGAAGGAGGGAGGCAGCAGGTAGAGCTTCTGATTGCCAGCAGCAGTCAGTCACTGCAGCCTTTAATTAAAGTCACTCTCATGGGCTCGTGAGCAGCAACAGCCTGCAATTTCCAGTGTCGACAGCAGCGTGGCAGCGGCGAGCCTGGATGACCTGTAATTGTCTGTGGGGTCTATGATTTCAGGGGAATTAGAAACAGCAGAGGATGCCACGTGCTTTTCACTGACAGAGACAGAGAGTGCCAGGGGTGAAACGCTGACCTTTGTCTCTCTGTGTTGATTCCTTTTTTCAGAAGTAGGAAACACACAGAGCAATGAAAAAAAAAAACCACTACCACGGGAATAAAGACAGGTGACCCAAGTTTACCTACGTTTGCTTGGTTAAGAGACGTCATCCATTCTTAACTTCCATTTTTCACAAACTCATTTTTTTCTTTTTGGGAACAACCTATGTGTTCACCACCAATCCATTCAAAAATACACGAAATACACTTCTGAAGGAGCAGCACTTTTGTGAATTGTTACAAATATATATAAAAAAGATTCACATAAAGAGGGTTTGGTTGTTCATGTTGAAATTGTTATTTTACAAAACGAAGAAGCAAAGCTGGCTGTGAATGGCTGAGGACGTTTCTATTCACATTTGAAAGATTATGTTTATTTTGTTAAATTTTGAGGATGTAAGTAGCCTAGCATTAGCCAAACAAGCTTATCTAGCATGTCATTGATATTTAACAATTCCATTAACAAAATTCTGATACAACCATTGAGAAAATCTATCAAAATAAAATCCCCAAATGTGCCGCATCCATTTGATTAATCTTTTTTTTTCTGTCTCTACATAAGCCCCAAAACCAGGGTTTTAATGCCTCTTTATCTTTGTTTGCTTTTTACAAATGTGTATTTGAGAAAATGT
Source organism: Cynoglossus semilaevis (assembly GCF_000523025.1). Classification (NCBI taxonomy): domain Eukaryota; kingdom Metazoa; phylum Chordata; class Actinopteri; order Pleuronectiformes; family Cynoglossidae; genus Cynoglossus; species Cynoglossus semilaevis. Next base: position 13,289,215 of record NC_024321.1, read on the forward strand.
TGTTGTCTTGCTGAGAGGCAGATGACTGTTGTTCCTGTAAACAAGGAGCTGCATCCAGCAGACCGTTAGCTTATCTTGGCGTAAAGAAAGACACGGTAAAACAAAGTGCCTTGGCTACGGAGTCAAAAATAGTCTGCATGGCACCTGCACGGCTCACAAACAAATCTGTTTCATTCATGACTGCTAATTCGGGTTTTGGGCTTCAGAGATGGAAATCTGTTTTCTTTTTTAAAAGTTGCCAGTCTGTAGAAAGCCCAGTAGAGCTGTTGCATCATGTTGAGGAGCAGCTTACAGGTTATTATAGACAGGATGGGACTGAGTCAGCGAGATGCATTCTGTGCACCATCCTGCTGTCGCCGCCGTGTACCCTGGGACCTCATTAGTCCAAGCAGAGCGCTCGATGGTCACTGTTGGCTCCTTTGAGGGCAGGCAGCCAGGGGGGTGAGGATTCTTCCCCACTGTGGGTTTAGACCTAAAAGGCCAGAGCAACGACCTGAGACTCCATACAGCCTGGCTGCTTGGCCAGAGGGACTCAGGATGGGGGGAGGGCGACAAAACGATGTGTTTTGACACTTGTTCAAGCGCTGGGCAGCAGCAGAGCATACTCGCCAGCGGCTTGGCCTCAGATTCAAGATTTCACTTTGTTTAAGGTTTTGTTTGTGGAGGAAAGTTTTCTCTGCAGAGACATGTTTGGGTTTTTTTTTTCCTATTACCAGCAGAGGTGGCTTTATTATTTTTTCTTACTGTTGTGAGTCACATGCTGACGTCAGGCTCACTGCAGATCAGCGTGAACAAGGACGCTTTGGAAGCAGAAGAAAAACCACGCCACAAAAGAAAACATGATGAAGCCCCTCCAATGACCTGAAAACCCTGAAGTTGTATCACTGCAAACAAACAAAGATGACCAGTTCATCCGGTTGAAACTGCCTGCGATTTAAGAAGTTTCCTTTTATAAAGGCTTTGTGGAGGTTTGGAGCTAAGGTGCCTATAAAACGTTTGGGTTTTCATGGAGTCAAAGTAAATCAATGACCACCAGAGTACCCCTGTTACCTTGGTTTTAAAGTGAGATGTTTATAAGATCACCGTTAGGAGTGTACTTCAAACTGTGAAAATACAGCACATGACCTCTGACCTGCTGATTGCAACAATGACCTGATCACCTGACACTGCCACCGGCTCTCCATCCTGCCAAGAGGTTATTTGGTCTTTGTTACATAATGACATAAGTGAATAAATCATTCCACGTTCATTCATAGAAGAACTAGGCTGTGAATCAATATCAGAATATAAAGGTCAAACTGTTGACCCTCATTCAATTCTTCTTCAAATGGGATAGATTCTCTTTATATTGTTCTCTCAGGGTTATTGTACATGTGCCGAGTTGGGGGTCTGGCATTTAGGTGTGTGTGTGTATGAAGAGCTGCCAATCGTGTGTTAAATAGTGTGTCATTTACCTTGACAGTATTGGTGGCTGAAAAAAAAAAGAATTGAAGAAATTATATTCTGTCTCTGTTTAATGCTTTTTAAAGCTACAGTATATATAATGGAGATTCTTCAATGTGCAAAATATTATTCATCATTGGCTTCTGTTAAGTTCTTAACCAACCTGTAGAGTCCTGGACAATCTCTTTGGGGAACACCATGGTGCAGATGTCTTGGTCTAGGGGCAAATGCTTTTTTAATAAAAAAACCCTTGAGGTTTGGACTCTGCCTCCTTCATCCCCATTGTAACGTGATTACTTAAGAGCCTCAAGTGTCTGCTCTCTTTTTGTGCTTGTCTTCCTCCTCTGTCAGCGCGCCCACGATAAGATCACAAAAGAAGCCAATGATCACACCGTGTTCATTGCTGTCTGAGATGTGAAAATTACTGCCTAACGACCCATCAGTCAACATCACCTGCTTTTACCGCTCATTGTATCCGAACGACTGCGCGTTGAGCGATGAGGACGCATCGCGGAACCGTCATGTTATCATGTCTTGTTGCTTAAATCCTCTGCTGACTCATCATCATCATTAAGTTGTTTACCAGAAGGATCTCTTCAAACCTTAGAGCTCATTAAAGACAAAAGCAAGAAGAAGCAGCACTGCGGTCTGATGATGGATGAGTTGACCAATCATCTGCCGAGGAGTGGCCCTAATCAATCTGTACACAAGCAGGCTATTACTCTGACAACAATAAATCCTGATTGATTGAGCTCCACCAGTTGATTTTACTGAAATGAAGCTAATCTAAAGGTCGTAAAAGGACGTGGTGAACAATGTCATCAATCAAAGCTGTAGTCTGACATCAACGTCAGTCATTTGCAAGGAGACTTGAACACAACTGAACCAAAAAGTTAAAATAATACTATTCCTACATTAACATTTTCATCAAAATCATAAAATCAGAGACCAGCTAGCAATTTGAATTAAAAAATTTAGTAAACACGTACACATATATAAACTGTATATATTCTGCTTGATGATAGAATAACAGATGCTACCAAAAAGTCTGCTCTTTGCTGATGACTCACTTCTGTAAAAGTGTAACTTGCACCGATCTTTCTTTACCTGTTGTACAGCATGCTTTGACAATGTTCTACACTTTCTATCAATAATTCCGAGCCTGCAAGTCTGGATAAAGTGGCTCAGCAATTACTGTAACAGGCAGGGGCTGAAGAAAGGTGACTTGTCTTCCGCTGAACCCAGATCACCCACTCTGTTCCAAGTTTAAGCTCCTTCCCTCAGGCCTCTGGTATGAAGTGCCTGTCACAGAGAGGTGGAGAACCAGGATCCCTGCTTCACCTGCCACTGACGGCCTCTTAATATTTAAATACCCTCAACGTTGTCAATCTAGATTTCCTTTAAACAACTGCAGCTGGTTTAAGATTAGCTGTATTTATGTTTTAAATTTCCCTATGGGAACTGTAAAAAAACCTTCAACATCAGTGTATGGTGAGTTCAAAGCCTTCTGTGCAACAGGAGCATCGTTAATATTTTAAAAATTGTAATACAAAATGTTGAATCAATACTGAAGTTAATTTGGATAGATTCGTAGAACAGATTTTGTTTGAAAAATGTATTTCATTTTATTCTGATGAAGATCTAATCTGTGAAGAATTTCATCACAAACCAGGCTCGTGCCTTACACAGAGTAGTGATGTCTGAATATTCAGTAGAAGTACTGCACTATGTGGGGAACTCAATGTATCTCACAATTCACTGTGGAATCTAGTGTACAGCTGATTGTCACAACCCAAGAAATATATCCCATCATGCAGTGCACCTGCAACAACATGTTGGAGAGTAGAGTAGTGTCTGTTCGGCCATGTTATTTGTGCGACAATAACGATACATATATAACGGCTACAGAGCTAGTAGGGAGTAGAGAAAAGAGTGAGTGAATTCAGAAACAGCCAATGAATTCTTATCTTTATTCAGTGATGATAGATAGATGATAGATAACAGTAGTGGGCCCTGACTGTAGATCAGAGGGTCGTGTGCTCAAATCATCTCAGGGTTAATGACTTTTTCCATTTGCAGTGTTAATAATATTTTTAGTAAATACTGATTTATTTTTGTGTTCGATGCTTTTCAATTAAGTGCAGGAATAAAAAAAAAAAAAAAAAAAGAAACTAAGCACCAAGTGACTTGGAAGAACCCGAAAAAACCAGGATCAGGGATCTATCAGTTCCTTACATGTCATTCTCATACCGAGACACGCTTAGTTTTTGTATTCGTTTGTTAGCGCAGTGGTCTGCTTCAATGAGATGTTTTAGGAAACATCTTCACATTCACTGGTGACCGTCAACATGCATTCTAAAGTTATACACGTATCTGCAAAAGAGGGAATACAAAGTTACGGGTAAATTTCTTGTAAACTGACTGTATTTCTGGGTAGAAAAGAAAGAACGAGAGCTGCCTCCTGTTTCTTGTAAAAGCTTGAAAATTTTAACTTTGACAGTCCGCTGTTGTAATGGTGGATTTTCCAGGTAGTAAAGGGAAAAAAGAGAACTTTTCTCTGCACTGAAAACTGCTTCACTTCACACATGAGCAGATCATCTGTGTAACAAGCTCACCGTGCACCTGCCTGTGCAGGTGCGCGATAACATCTCGATAATGAGCCTTAAAATAACAGCGACAGACTGCACCAGTGGCTTTAGACAAGATTTTCAACGGTCAAAATCTCACACTTTCAGTCGACTGGATTAAACTTGCAGCCCTCGCTATCTGTACAGAAACACTTGTTTGGTGAGATTCATCCGCAGGTCGTTAAAGGTGGAGTACGCAGAAATTTTAGAAACTTAGCGACAGATGGTACAGGTCCAAAACCTACAGGATTGGAGAAAAAATACTGTGGCACCAGTGACACTGGACAAAATAAAACCAAAAATCCACATCTCTCCTTTACTGGACTCATATTAATTAGATGATGGTGTTCCTCAAGGCCTATATCTGGGTTAACCGTCCTTAACATTCTTTCTTTTAGAGTCATCTTTTTATTAATTCTCTGTGGTTTAAGCCATTAATTTTATTCTAAAGGCAACTGAAGGAGAGAGTGTAGAGAACAAATATGGATTTCCTGCAGGACAAGGTTGTCCAACTGGGATAAAGCTGTGAGAATAATCCGCAGATGCTATAGACTAGAATAATATATAAGAGCAGTTAGATTTTATTAGCCCAGTCTTTGTTGAGTGGCTAAAACCCCACTGTCTCTGGCTGTATCTGGATGCAGTCAGTGCTGATTATGTCTCCTAACTATGCCTCTAAGCCAAACATTATTTTTTTCTGGCCGAACATGACTGACAGCAGCAGATTTCTCATTCACATGTCTGCGATGAGCACAAGTGTTAAACCTGAGTGCTGATTGTAATGGAGGAGGCGGTGGTGGAGGAGGCAGTCACCTGTTCTCAGGACGACTGGAGAGTTTCATAGGCGACTTGTCAGCAGTAGACGGCGATGGCGGAGGGAGAGAGTGGGAAGACACTTAAGATAATTGGCTTCCATCCCTCCTGCCGTCACCTGCGGTGAGGAATTAAAATAAGAAATGGGTGGAAATGATTCTAAGCTCTCACGGCTCGCCGCTGAATCATAAATCAGCCGTCAGTCATCGCCAGGCGAGGAGGAGCAGCAGAAGCAGCTCAGATGAATCATATCCTGTCACCTTCCTTTTTCTCTTGTCTTAAAGACCCGGCCATAGCAGTCATTAGTCTCCTGGCCTTGTGTCTGTGTGTGTTTGTGGGTGAGAGAGATGGCGAATAAATGCCAGGATGATCCTTAACTGTAACAGATGTCAGACAACCGAGGCTCGTGGAGCCAGAGCTGGTGAAACACTGCCAAACAGGAGCACAGCAGTGAGCGGCCCGAGGGCAAACGACGCACAGATGCTGATGCGTATATGACTTGGGGGGCAAGGTGAGGGTGGCAGGGATGGTGGTGATGCTGGTGAAGGGGGTATTACTGCAAACCTCTGCTGATGGTTTATATGCTCCTGGTGTATCTGGTGGGGAGTGGAAGGCAACTGGCTGCTGTTACATCTGTGACAGAAGTTGTTTGAGGATAATTGGGTTGCAGAGGAAAAGGAACTTTGGACTAACAGCCTCTATGTCCCCACCAGTTAAAAAACAAGTTATTTTCTCTAAGAATTGTTGTAACAACTTTGGTACTACAGGAAGAGTTGTTACGAAAAAAAAAAAAAAAACTAAACTAGAATCTGTAAAATGTATGTAATGACACAAACATACCACACAAGGCAATGGTACACCAGTGGCATCAAGTGTAAAGTAGAGGTGTCAGACGAGTTAGGGAACGGGGTGAACTGAAAGCAGATGATCTGCAGAAGACCCCTGAAGAGGACAGCGGAAAGACGACAAGAGACGCAGTTGTTTGACCCCAGACTTCATCAATATGTTAAATTTAGGTTTTGTTATGTATTGACTGATTGAATTGATGGTAAGGTTGAAGAAAATGATTAATTTATTACTTGAGTCAGTATAAGCCAGTGTATCTTCTTTGGGTAGTTGGGTAAATCCTTGTTTTGAGACGGTATGGTAGAATAGTGTGCACCACAAAACAGCCCTGTGTTTCTTGTCGCAGTCAAGAATGAATGTCGTTGGTTCAGATGTTTTATTTTGAGACTCGTGTTCAAAATCTGTCTCAAACATTTACCTCAGAAGCATAAACTCCTCGCACAAGTCACTGGTAGATCAATGACTTATTTATTCTGGAGCTGATTTTCTCAGTGGGGGTGGAAATTGGCATTTTACAAAGGTGGGCTCTGTTTGGAAAATATTTAAAGTATTAACATAAAGCATTGAGAATACTTGGTCTATGTTTACAATACTGAAAGTAAATTGACCTTAAAAATGTATCATAAGGAACCTGGAGACAAATAAAGAAAAATGGAAACCTGTTGACTGCCTGCTGTGTTCATTCACTCAGTCACATATAATGGGCTCCACCACTAGCTGAGAACATGTTAAGTGTTCTCTTTATCGCTCGTCTATATTTTCAGACATCCTCATTTTGAATCTATAGCTGCACAGTGTTTGTGCTGCATCAAGATTCCGGTGTGAATGTGTGTACGACCTCTGTGTCACTTCGTTTCTGACAAAGCGATCAGGTAAAAATGGGTTTGAAATGGCAGATTACTTCAGTCGGAGCGGCGGGTGGCCGACGCAGGCAGACTGCAGGCAAATTGCCTGTTTCACCACTTAAGTAAAGGCAGGAGGTCAGGAAAGGCTGAATAAGAGGCTTCGCACACACAAACACACATACTGAGACATACGCACACACCCATCCTGTCTTTCTTTCCATCTGTCTCTCGTTTCAACTCAATTAACTTTTATTGACATGACACTTTGATCCAGCAGGCAGTGAGCTCGATGTCTCTATTCCAAACATCATTCTGATTTCTTTGGGGTTTTTTTTTTCAAAGTGTGAGCAAAACAATATGTGACATAAATATGTTCAAAAACAGCACGACCTACAGTTTCACACAATATTACCCTCAACGGGACTTCAAAGTTTGTCTTTATATTCTTTGTCTTCTTTCCAGCTGTGATTTTGCTGGTCTAGGATCAGTGTTCTGCTTTCCTGACTGCTAATTTCTTTCAGCCTTGCTGATTGTTAAGCTCGATGCTCGTGAACTGGAGTGCCATCTGCGTTGGATATGACAATGGTTGGAGTGATTCATATCTGCTCAGAAAGCAGAGCGCATGTGTGAATTTCAATGACCTGTTATACTCCATTTTATAAGACAACGTGTGTGTTGTTGCTGCTGTTGCTGCTGTTGTTTTATTTAGTTTGATACTTTGATCCTGGTTTTTTCTATTTTTTTGTCCTTCATGCAGTTTCAATGCACAAACACATGTGTGAGAAGTAAATCTTTGCTTCATTAACAAAGTTTATAAAATGATGCTTTACTAAAAAAAGTAAAGTTCTCTCTCTACAAATCCTCTGTGTAAACTCTTCTAAAGGGAAGTTAGAATTCCTTCTTTGTAGCATTCTGGGGGAATGTCTTTCTAGCAGCTGCTTCTCTGTCTTCTCTAAGAACAAGTTCAGAACCTGTTTTTTCATCTTTTTATTGTGATAAACTCAACAAACTGTGCAAACAGCGGATGATAGATAAAATAATAGTTGGTAGAATCAAGTTATTGTCTACAAGAAAATTAAAGTTTGACTTTATCTGTCATTATTTTAGCAAACAACAAATATTAAAATGTTCATAAAAGCTGTATCTAATCAGAGAAACACAGTCTTTGTTTTCCCTCTGTTGTGGGATTTTAAACATGGAGAAACATCCCAAAGTTACAAATAAAAACATTGAGGATTCACAGCAGTTTAAACAAAGATTATTATTCAAGTGTGCAGACGATTTCCCTTTAGGAGATATAGCAGCAGGGTGGAAGAGGCAGAGGCCGAGCCTGTCACTCTCCTCGCCATCCAATATACTCCAATCAATTTACCATCCACCGCAATTCAACGTGACAGTAAGACAAATCGGACTTCCAACGTTAAATAATTGAAACAGACACTTATTCCAGAGTGTGGGGGAGGCCGGGGTGAGCCGCACGCTCTGCATCACGTCTGTCCGTGTCGGAGATGGATTGTGGTGTCAGAGTTATAGATAAGCCTCTGTTTAGTTAGCCCCGTCGGGAGGAATGAACAGTGTAGTCATATTAAAGATAACAATTTATTTTTTTTAAATCAACGCTGCTGCTGCACTTATTTTTGTCAACTGAATTGTAATTGTCATTCGCCTGAGGACAAGTAATTGAAAAATTGGAAGAGAACAAAAAATCAAAGAACCAGTGTCTGCATTGTAAACACATGTTGTAGCCAAACCTCCACAGCGGTGGGCGAGCTTCATCACAGACTTGAGATTTAATAGTAAAATATATTTTTTAAAATAAAAAACAGACCAAAACACATAAAACTGGTAGGTGAAAAGGCTCAGCTGAAGAAAAATTAAAAAAGGTTTTGGGTGAAATGCTTATGCATGCACACAAGCACCAAACAGAAGGGTCTTTACAACGAGAAAAAAAAAATGCTTGAAAATAAGACGAAATATAAATAAAATAAAAGGTTTGTGAGGATTGACGTGAATCATGCACAGCACTCTGACCTGGAGCTCGTCCAGGCAGAGATGAGACGACCTTTGTTAGAACAGTATGCCGTAACAGTATGCAGTAAGTGTGTGTGCAAGTGTGTGTGAGCGGTATCTATATCAACCTTTACTCCTTCCCGCAACCTCCAGAGCTTCCGTTATCCAGCGCCCACGCCGGCCTGCCTTCTAGGCATGCTAACATGAGGATTAGACCGTTTAATCAAAGACAATCCACACTCAGACTGGCACAACTGCAGGGCTCCATCTTCTCCACACCTGCTCGCTAAGACTGCTCCAGGAGCTGAGCTGTGAGTCAAACCAGACTTTGGAAGTGCAGCGTGTTTTTCTACAGCGGCACCTGCTTCGTACACACAGAGGAATCAGGGAGACTAGCGCTGAGCTGGAGGCAGAGGTCGGATAAACTCGACCAGCGCCTGCTTGCTAGCTCACTAAATGAGAGCATAACCAGGGTTTTTGGGAAGTGGGTGAGAAAACAAGTGGGCAGCAGGGTTAAAGCCCATTTCTGCCCTGTTAGAAGTGTTACAAATGTTGATTGGCACTTTTTCTAAAAGACGAATCACCTGCTGCCTGCTGAAATGCTGAAAAACACATCAGAAGTCTTTAAATCAATGTTATAAAACAGAAACAAAGAAAACTGTTGAACCAGTAAAAAGAGAGCTCTTTAGCGACAATGTGTCAAGTCTCAAGGTCATTAAACACTCATTACATTTATAAATCTTTAGAGCAAGGTCTTTTCAGAATTTCAGCTCATACTGACAGAAACCTGTTCTGCTTCAGGTCACTAAAGATGGTTGAATTAACAGCCCATTATCTAGAGGTTGCGTGTCGTGGTCAGATACACTTTTTCATACCGATACAAAAATACCAGTATTTGTACCTTCAATTTCAATTAGGTATTTATCTCTGTTCAAAGTTTTGTTCTTGTAAATTGAACCACATTTAAGACAGACCTGAAGTGCAGTCATCCCCTTGTGACCCTTAAGGACAGTACTGTGTCAAAGTGTCTATTTAGATCAGGGCAATGATGTCATCAGGCTTTATTTTTATTGAACCGAGAAGCTCCAAACACAAATGCATTTGCTTAACAAGTAAATAAATAGGAAAGCAACATCTGCTGAAAAATATTGAATTAAACATGTTGAGTCACTGAGGTCAGGAAAAGCTTGTTGTTGTTGTTGAGTGTTTAGCGAACAGAGTTTTGATGGGTGCCTTCATTCTGAGAGAGAACATCTGCGGGGTGCTGGAGCGGAGAAGAAGAGCCGTCTGCTGCTGCGACTGAGCGCAGAAGAAAAACTGTTTCATAAACCCGACCTTCACTGTGTGCAGTTCAAGTTTTATTTATATTGTAATCATTTTAATGCTAATTAATGCTAATTTAATGTTTAATTCGACAAACGGCATCAGTAGAGGTTGTAATTAAACACGGTGGGGCTTGGACACACACGCTGCAGTGTCTCTGTGTGTGTGGATGTCTACGTGGGGGCAGCTGAATGTAAGCTGTTCAATAAAAATCCATTGGAGTGATATTTGTTTCCTCTTTGCTTTGTAGTAATTCTCTGGAGTCAAAGTCAACAAACGGCAGTGGTAATGAGGTCAGAGGTCACAGCAGGAACAAACACCGCTGTGATCTCCAGCCTCAGGAGTAAAAACTGAGAGCAGAGGGAACAACCTGCTGAAAATGACTGCACCGTCCGCAAACACGAGGAGACTTCCTGTTTGTTCAGAACTAAAAACTACTAAAACACAAAAGTATTTTTGTTTTGTATCTTTATAATGTTCAGAATGTTGACCTGCAAACCAGCAGTAGCAATGAGCTGCTACCTGGACAAGCTTCTGTTTTCCTGACAAAGGACACCTCCAAGTCATCTTAGAATCTGAGAATGTGTGGTGATAATGACACACAATGAATGTTAATTTGATTTGATAATGCAAAAGACCTAAACCCAAAGAACACTATCCCCACTGAGGACCCCTGAAGAAAAAAAGTTTAAATAAGTCTGTGACAAATTCTTCTGTCTTGAATCCAATCATTTTGCATTTAATAATGCTGACCTTGGTATGTTTCAGATTTTTAAAATACTTTGTCAGAAAGCAGTTTAATGACATTCTTTCCTAAATAGTTCAAACTCTTATCACTTGAGCTCTGATTTAATTTTTAAATAAATCAATATTTCACCTTTGAATATTTGAGTTCTGAAACCTGTAAGTAAAAAAATGAGACATTTTCTCACTGAAAGGTCTGAAATACTTAATGCTTTATAAACGTTAGTGACAAAAATCTACCACTGGAGGCAGCACTAAAGCATCCACCTCAGTTTCCTATTTTAATTTAATCTCTGTGACATTTACTGACAAACCTTTCAATAAGTTTTATACACTATTTACTACCTAAAATTATCCAAAACAACAAGTGGTCCAGAACGTTCCTCACACACTTTCCTTCTCATGTTCTCTTCTGCTGACGACCACACCTTTTTCCTCACTTCGCTGACACCCATTTGCTGCTCAGATGAAACTTGGAAGGACGAGGGTTGAGAAATTATCTGAGCTCATTTCCTAAGGAGTGATACTGAGAGACACACTAGAACAGAGGGAGAGGAAGCTCTTCAGTACTTGTGAGGAGGAGGATGGTGGAGGGAGGAAGGAAAGAGCCACTGATTGCAAGGAAGAGGAAGAGGGTCTTTAATTTGAGATTTCAAGCTTTCAGCCTCACGGGGAGTTAATCAGCACTTGGGCTATAGATAGTGTGACATAGATGGAGAGGATGAAAACAGGAGGATGGAGCTGCACTGTGTAATGCCTTTTTGTTGACGTGCAGCTTCAACAGCAACTGTTTCCTCTATAATATTTGTCTACTCTTCTTTGTGGAAGTGACTCTCAATCAAAGTTAATCTCCTGTCACATGGAGTTTTTTCCTCCATGGAATCAAAACATTGTTGCATTTGTTCCAGGATAATGACTATTATTAAATAAAAGATAATAACATAATTAGAAGAATTAATGTCAGTAAAAAGTTTTTAAAGTCACTTGAGAGCAGACTATGCTAACAGAGTTAGCAGCAGGCTAGCCTTTCTTGTCCTGATGACCACTCAAAGCACTTTAGACTACGACTTAAGTCTTTTAATTAAGCTACTTTTAGAAAAGAAAAATGCCCAACCCTTGGAGCCACCTCTATGTGTCTTGTTTCACAGTTAGACAGATATTTTTCTAAACTAAAAATCATAGACTAACTTGACTATTGAACCCAACACAAACACTCTGCAGTAGCTGCTTATGCTACCAATATTGGTCCACTATACTATGTTGCATATTGTTTTTCTTGGTGTACTTCAGTTGATCACAGCTCTCAGTCAATCAAACCAGCAACAATCTCAACATTTTCTGCTGTCACTGTAAGGATTACCATGTAAATTGAGAATACACCAGCTTTTACAACTACTGCATACTCTTATTTTGAAGGACCAGTGAGCCCAGTACTAAAATATGAAATTGAGAATACGAAGTAGACTCCTGCTCATCACTCACTCTTCAAAGCTTTCCCATTGTTGTTTATTATTTGAAACTTAATTTAATGCTTTACAAGAGGAGGGGAAAAAACCCTGAGAGAACATTTTGAAAAGTTCAATAAAGGAAATGGAATTGAAGCCCACAGGGGGCAAGGAAATTAAGAGTTTGAAAATGAGTCTTCTTCTCAAGAGAGAACTCTGTTTTGTCCACACATGTGCATGTGAAAGGTGTGAAATCAAACCATTTTGTGTGGAAAAAAATATAACAGCATATTATATTCATCAGCATGTGATGAATGGTAAGTAACATCCACTTTTTTGAGTTCCTGCTACACACTGCACATTAACACTGTTCGTCTACACTCCATATAATTTACCCATCACATTACGGAGCCTAGCCATCGATCAGCAGTAATCAATAACACATATGAAAGCTATGGGACACGAGGTCCCGGCTCGTCTTCTCTCTGACTCACCTGTCTGACGTGAATACCATCACTGCTGGCTGATTTATGGCAGCCTGCCTATGTGGACTATTGTCATTTTTCTTTTTCCTTCCAGTTATTGGTCTCTCTAATTTCCAGACTTCCATTCACAGCCATTGCATCTTTTCATCCACCTTATTCATCAAAAGTCAAAGTGATTTAGACTTTAGCTCGTTCAATTAAATAAGTATGTCGCACACAAGTGTTTTATGGAGCAGTAAAGCACAAAACCAAAACCATTAAAGAAAAAAAGATAAATGAGGCCCACGTTTGCCGAGAGTCGGGCTGAGCAAGTGAGCGTGGAACGTCTTTGGCTGCACTGGGCATGTGAGCCTACTGTTAACATGTGGCATCAGTGGATAAAAGATTGACAGGATTCTCAGTGCTGTAAAGATGAAGATGAAGAAATAAATAGGTAGTTTGTTAAACTATTTTTCAACAAATAATGCACTGAATCTCCACTACCTCTCCTAAAAATACTCATAGTGTTAATGAAAACAAGAAGGTATAAGTAAAAAAAAAAAGAAAAAAAGGTGTATGTATTGCCTGCATCAAGATCTGGATGGTCCAACTGTCCACTTCAGATGGTGGCCAATATGATGCTCTAAAATAACTCAAGGAGTGATTTAAGTGAGTTACTGAGACCAGAAATGCTTCAACAAAATATGTGTAAAATCTTGACAAATGATATCCGATGACTCCTTCATTATTACCTAATCCCCTGATCTGCTGTTCCGTCACGACCTCTAAAGCCTGTTAAGCAGTTCCTTTCTTCATTTGAGGCTTCAAAGACAACTCAGCTCAGACTTTGAATGCACAACAGGTAAAATGCTACCTTCATTCAGCAGTACAAACAAGGCTGCTGTAAACACCACCAGGTGTCTTTGTGTTGGTGGCAATTTAAAATAATGCAATTGTTCCTCAACACGTCGTTACACATTTAAACTTGTGTGACATTAGAAACCTCTGGAGTCACCGTGATGAGGCTTTTCCTACAGGATTAATGCAAAGGTAGTTCTGTAAACTCTGACTGTGAGATTTCTCTCTCTCTCTCTCTCTCTTTCCTTTGCACACATACACACACACTCATGCAAAGTAGTGCATCTTTTAACAATACGGCAGTGTAACAAACACAGCTGGTGCAGCAGTGCGATGAAGGCTCCTAGAAGCGGCTCCCTCCAGTGGATGGACCTCGCTGCTCTGACAAATTGCATGTGGAAAGTAAATCTGCAGGGCCCATTGAACTTC
>NC_024321.1:13303103-13321360 GCF_000523025.1 Cynoglossus semilaevis
GGAAAAACGGTTTCTCTCTCCTTTTTTCCCCTCTTCCCTCCCCTGCTTCTTTTATTCACAGCTCCATGCCCGCCGGTTTGACTGGGTAAATGGCCAACACTGCCTGACAGTCACACACATTATTCTTTTTTTCTTCTCCTTTTCTTTCACTTCCCTCTTCTTTTTTTTCCTCTTACCTTCAGATTGTGATACTGGAATGGAAGCGGGGAATAAAAAGATGTAGGATGTAGTCATGCTGTGGCTGAGTGACACATTTGAATTCTAAATCTAAATATTGCCGACATGCACCTTTGTCAGACGTTTCTACTCGGCAGAATAAAAACTTAAATCAGGAAATTTACTCTTGACCCCTTTTCCAGGTTGTCGACAAGTATGGCGGCATTTGCCCGAAAATAGCGGAACACTACAAAGTACTACTTCAGGACAAAGTGGTATAATTCTGTGATGTATTTAGACGAACACATTTCCTACAACACAACACCTCTCTCATATAAAATCAGCTCCCACCTGGGATTTCAACTGAGGAAGCACATGAAGCACATCCGTACCTGGGATAGTTGTTTTGGTTAAAAAAAAAATACTGGCATTTAGTCTGCAGTACGAAACACTTTTGAAATATGATGGAACTCATATTACCATTTGAAAAGTTTGCCTCCAAATTCAGACGTCACAATCGCAACACAGTATCTAAATGATACCCAACAGAGCTCTGCCTGAAGTGTTGTTGATCCGTGTACGTTTATCTTCTCCTTTAAATAAATAACTGAACAAATCAAACGTGTGATAATGTGCACGCATTGTTTGAATTTTTCCCACGTTAATCTATGAGACACACATCTAAAAGAAAATACAATTAAAAAAATACTTAATGATGTAATGAAGGCCCATGAAAAATGTAACTTACACAGCGGGATTGTCTCGTGATCTCTAAAAGAATAATTAAAGCCATTCATCTAATCAGTCAAAAATTAACTTTCTAATTCATCTATTAAGTCTTGGGAGATTTGTATCGCAGTGTGGATATTTACTGTGTCAAACAAATATTATTTGGTCTGGGTAATGAAGATTCAAATGTAAAGAGAAATTAATCAGACACTCCACTCGACTGCAGTTTATTTAGCTGTCAGCTGCACACAAATACACACACGGAAACATGTGGCAAACAAGTTAAGCGGCTGAATCTGCTGCGATCTGCATCGAATTAAATCTACAGTAAACTGTTCAAACCAGAGTTTATTTATAACAGAATCGTTTTAAGCTCATGCGAATTCAGGAGTCACGGGTTACACTGCTGCCCCGTGTGGTCTGTGCTACTATGCTATACCAGAATGGAAAATCTTTTGTTTTTAAATCACAAAAACGCAGTTAGTTTTGCGCTGTCTAGTGGCGAGAAAAAGATATTAACATATTCCTCCAAGTGACAGGACCCACAGGTATTCACAGGAGCAGCAACATTGGAAGATGAGCAGCGTGAACTCAGTGTTTGTTGACTATTTTCAGGTACTGTTGGAGTGAAATAAAGACAAGCCACTTAGCTGCCACTGAGCTGTTTAATTAGAAACCCCGCTGTTGTCTAATGAGGACACTAACTGAGAGCACCGCCCACTGTTCAGTAACAAGTAGGGGAGCTTGTCACCTGGCTGGACCCAGGGTTGGAGCAGGGAGAACACTATGATTGGCAGGCCACAGCAGGGGGCGGTGTGGTCGCCAGGACTGTTGGAGCTAATTGCAAAGTTGGAAAAATCAGCAGGGAGTCTGCAGTGTATCGTTGCACTTTCACTTTGTTATCGAACAGGGCGTGTATTGATCAGGTGTGTTGTTTATTTGTGCAAATAGAGGGGGTGATGCATATTTTTTGTCCCTGAAAGGTTATTGGGTATCGATGAGGGAGCTGATGGGTCGTGGCCTTTGGCTTCACTCGTCTCTGGGGTGCTGATGGAAATCTCAGTGGATGGGGTGGAGGAGGAGGAAGGAAGCACATTACTTCAACACAAGGCATTTTTCCATTATGTGGTAACCAAATTAAACACAGTATTGACAGCAATAACAGCAGCTTGAATTAAACATAAGCGCACAAACTATTTTACCTTTAATACAGTCTATTCATGCTCTATCTTGAATTTTTTAGCTTTTTTTCCTATTTTTCTAGCTGCAATATTTGGACTTTTTGTACATATACAGTTATTTTCTACAACAACACTTTGCTTCATGATAAAAATATAATTTATGTTAATTTAATTAACATTCTGCAAAATCTTAATATTGTCAGTACTTAAATATAAACATGTCTTTGCCATATGTGCATGAATGTTATCTTTTTACATCTTGCTGCCAAACTTCCTAATTTCCTGAGCCTAAGACCAGAACAATGTGCCTGGGAAAGATGAACAAATAAAAAAAAAATGAGAGAGCGAGAGAAAACTTTATTGATCCCACGCTGGGGAAATTGGAGGAAGCATGTGTTGCCTCTGGGGCTTGAACCCAGGACCTTCTGCGTGTAAAGCAGATGTATCAGAAGGCGTGATAACCGCTAGATTATTGAACCACTAACCACAAAAGATGAAGAACTTTAAGTCTTTGTGTCTGACCATGTAACATCACGTTGGTAACTTACATACGGTAAGAAGATAGATCCTTCAGCCACTAATCTATAACTAAACACCAAATGGATTCATCTGTCCTGATGTTATCAAGATTCAAGGACAGAAAATACACTTTTTTTCCCTTCCATTGCCTTTCGTCAAGGTAAAAGGTGAGTTAAGAGTTAGTTCATTTGGAGTTTAACGTCCAAGTTTCCACAGGAGAGGTGAAGTTGTTGCAATTGGATTTAAAAATTCAGGAAAGAGTTACAGCGGCTGCCTAAAGGCTGCTGGCCCACTACTGCCTCTTGCGATTTGCTTGTGTCACTTAAGTAAATCGAATTTAGGAACTTCAAACACCCACAAGTAAAATAATGGCAAACTGGAACTTCCTAATCCGTCAGTAGCTAAACAACAGTAACGGTGTTGTTCTGTGAAATTAAGGATTTTCTCAATGGACTTTGGTGTGGGGCAGCCGCACCTGTACAGAGGTGGTTTCCAGAAGACAATGATTTGAGCAGGATTTAGTCTGATTGCATATGGTGGGCTGGTGGCCTTACATGGCTCAAATGGAGAGCAGCTGTAATTTCCCTGGAGGGTGAGAGACCTGCGTCTTCGGACCAGCCGTCATCAGGAAACAAACTCCACTCATTACTCTGAGGATTAAACCTGATTCAGTGTTGCTTATTTAATCCATGCTCTCTCTCTCTCTCTCTCTCTCTCTCTCGCTCTTCGCATTTAAGCGAAGATGGATGAAATGGGAAAATGTTTGAATGTGTTATTTTCTCGCTGTGCTTTGACCCGTTTGAACCCACAGAAATATTAATAACACAACGGGGATATAAAAAAAAGGTTTCTACTGGTAAATTGATCAGCATGAAGGGGGAAGCAGCTGCTGCTCATGAATCAGAAAAACAGCATTTCCCCGTAATGAGTTATAAACGCACGTATCAAAAGGTCGGAAAAACATTCACGGTGAATTTTAACAGCCCGGGAAGAAATAAAGAAGCATGCATGTATTTGCTGCTAGATTGATCCACTGTGTAAAAACCATCCGCGTCTTAATTAAACATCTGTTTGTGAGCAGAAGAAGCTTTTTTAAAAAATCACACAACCATTTGTTTCGAGTATACAGTGACCTTTTCTGAGGAGTTTGTGGAATACGAGTCCGTGTGCGTGTCTCGAATGAAGCAGAAAAGCTCTTTTGGTTTCCAGTAAATTAAACTTGCATCCAATAACGTTGATTTACATATGAGAGTCAATGTGCGACACAAAGCTACTACTGTAAGCAGCACTCAGATTCAAAACATTCAAATGTTTTACTGGATGGCTTCCCATTTTATTTAAAAATGTTTTAAAATGTGGAATATTATCTTATGAAGCTTTTTCATTGTACAGAAAAAAATGGGAACAAAAACCAATAAAAGACTTTGGTGCTTGACAACAGACAGATTCAATTTTAGACCTGTATATTGTAGTTTTAGGTCATGGACCAACTTTTCAAAGGGCAGGGTCTCCTGGTCAGAGAGTTTGAAGTTCTATTGAAAAACTGTTTATAAACTTGTTGTTTCTTAAACCAAGTCACTCATCCTGTCAAACATTTATTTTTCAGAAAAAACCCGATAGCCAGAGCAGATAAACACAATATGAACTGATATTTATACAGTAGCACTGCTTTGTCCTCTGACCTGCAGGAATTAGCCCCCAGCTTGACTCACTTTGAAGTCGTGGCCTTTCATTTCACACGTGATAAGTATATATACTGTTAGTATATAGTATATATACTATATTTGTGATGCTAAGAGTAGACAATATCCAATATGTTGCGAAAAGTCTTATCTTCAGGAGGAAGCAGCAATCTGACACCGAGTGACCAAGAAACCAAAACCTCATTTTGTTTCCCGGGCACAACGCAAAATGAAGGTCCTCCTGATCCCGTGAAAGTGTTTTCACCGGTTTCTGGCAATAATACCCTGACCTTTTATCTCTGTTACCGGTATCAAAGGCTCAGGACCTTCCTGTTGACCTCTGCTCACTGCTTCACTGCTGCTTCTGCTGCTGCTGCTGATGAGGAAGATTTGTTTGCTGATTCTGCTCCGTGTTGGTACCTGTCTCTGTTTTGTTATGAGTCTCCTCCTGGGGGCGCCGATCACCAGGTTTGAGGGTCAGAGGGGAGCTGAGAGCTGCAGAATTAGCCCTTTACGTCTGGGTTTGTTCACATGTGGTGTGTCATCCTTTCTCCTCTTCTTCCTCCTCCCGTTTCTCTCTCACTCTCCTCCCCCCTCCTGCTCAGCTGGGACTAGATCAGAGCATAAATGCATCACAAGCAGCACCAGCACTTCTGTTGTTGAGGTCACAAATCAGCAAGTTTATATTCTGCTTACACCGGATTAAAACATCCAAATCTGGAAACTTCTGCCTGCGTCTCCTGCAGGAGGAGAAGGAGCGGCGGCGGCGGCCTGAGAGCCATCTGTGGAGCGGCTGGGTTCAAGCTGAGTCTATTTGTTCATGTATGAGTGCACTGAACCTTTTTGCCTTTTTCTGTCAAAACCATCACAGGTCAGGTCAGCACAACCTTCTAAGAAAAGAGAAAAACAAATAATCAGTTGAAATATTAAACCAGTTTTACTGTGTTCGCTGTATCTGAACAAAGCTTTGAAACCCTTTAGTCTTTTATAGCAAAGTCTATAAAAAGAGTCTGCGTCAGTTGTTTGTTGGTATGTTAACCAGTATAGTTAAAACAAAGTCCCTTAAAGAAAAGTGTTTAAAAATGTGTACAAATGATTGGCCTTAACTGCAAACTTTTTTTCATATTTTCCACTTCTACCTCACAGGGGTGGAGTCAACACCAACAGTCAACAGGCAAAGGAGGGTTACACGTGGACAGCTTGCATGTCCATCATGGACATAGAAACAACTTTGACACCACTCATACAGTTGTCACACTAATCTATAGGGTCCATAACATAATAAAACCTCATGTAGAGAACATGCAGACTCTATCCTTTCCTATGGAAAGACCGGGTATTGAACCAGCAATCTTCTCACGTCAAGGTGAGAGCACTAGTCACTGACAAATGACAAAAATCAGTTTAACCAGAAGAAATCTGTTTTAAAATTAATACATTTATGAATGAATACAAGTGTCCTGGTTTCAGATCTTTTAAAGTGGACCACATGAGAAAAGGTTCAAATCTTATGGTCTCACTTGTAGTTTAATAATCAGGCTTTTTGGTCAGTAATTCTGGTCCTTCTTCATGACTGCATTAAAGAGGTCACATGGACAAGAACAAACGTAACTTTGGAGTATTTTACAATCTAACTGTGTTTGTGTTGTCTGTCTCTGTACTGTATGTAGTTACAATACTGTGACTTTCTGTGTATGTGAATGTGAGAAAAGAGTCAAATTTGCTGTTGCAGAAGAAGAAGAAAAAAAAATCAGGTCAGACAGGTTGAGCGGGCGTCAGAACACAACTCCACCCTCTGAAATTAGCTCATGACCTTTAAAAGCATGCTAGATTAGCAAAGCTGTCCACCTCACAAAGCCTAGAGGTAAGCAGTGGAAGATGTACTGTCCTGGCTGAGTGGAGGGAGGGAGGGAGGGAGGAGAGGTGGTGCTTTATTTAGCAGGTGCAGTTTATTGCTCGTCATCAAATCCCCCTCTGAAATGAACCAGCTGACTTGGCAAAAACACCAGGAGACCCAAATAAGCTCTAAAATCATAATATTCTATATCCTTGTAGTCTTTTTTACCCCCCATTTTTCTGAGTGACATCTAAAGGGTCACCTGGACAGCTGTAGGACAGGGTCACCTGGACAGCTGTAGGACATGCTCTGGACAGCTGTAGGACAAGGTCTGGACAGCTCTAGGACAGGGACTGTGGAGCAGTGGGGAGGCTCAGTGCCTTTTTGGAGAATTGAGGGCACCCACTTCACAAATACGCCAGGGATCCCAGACAGACGGGGAACCGAGGGTGTGCTAGGTGTCTCTGCCACGGTTGTCATTGGGATAGGGGGTGGGGGTGAGGGGGGTTGTCTCACCTAGTCTCCTCTCACAGAGCATTTACAGGACCTTTATTGTTTACTGCTGATCAGACAAAAGTCCAACTTCTGCTTTCCTTGTGTGTCTGGAACATGTCCTTCCAAAAGGTCTAGCAGGTGTTTGTTTTTTCCCTGTCCCCAATATGTGTCCTACCAAACAAACAAGAGCAAACCTCTATCCTCTATCAAACTGTGCCTAAAAGACTTTTTGGCTGATTCTCTTACATCATATATTCTCTTTTACAGACAGCTCTGGACTGCAGGCAGGCCAGGCGAACACACATGCATTTAATGTGTGAAGCTAACTTCCTATTCCTTCAGAAATACATAACTCTATTGTGATGGTAACTGATTCACCTCTGTATCATCACAGAAACTGGGGTTTGAACTTTTGTTGTCTGTCTGGGTCAAGGGTCACCAACAATATGTGTTGGACAGCCAGAAATTTTCTGGACAGACACTCTGGGGTCCAGAAGCTCAAATAAAATGAAATAAGAATCACATTTTTGTTATTTAATTACTATTTGATGACTATTTTGAAATTCAGTCTAGGATGGGATTGGATGGTTTAGCAAAACAAATTTGGCCGCCGATTGATAATCATATGTCTAGGAGGTCTTCTCATTCTGACCAATAGACTGGGCCCAGAGAACTCGTCTGCACTTATCTCTAAAATTATTTAATTTATATTAGCAATGAACCATGTTGAAGAACTACAACTTCCTGAACCCAACCTGAACTTTTTGTGGTCATGTGACCTTTTAGCAGTTTTACCTGTTAAATGGAAAATACTTAGATTTAGTTTATACTTTATACACAGAATGGCTTTTTTATATAGACAATAAAAGTCAATATATGTTTATAGAAAGACTCCTTTGTAGAATATGTTCCAGATATTTATTTTAAAATGTGTTTGTGTTTAACAAGGCTCATTCAGTCATTAATAATAACTTTACCAATCAGAAACAGACAATGGAACACAATCATAATTTAACTAACAGGCTTTAATGAATTAAAGAATCATCCTGTGACATTTGGGGATTACATTAGCATCCTTCCTGCTGCTAGTGTTGTGTCTTTACTCCTTTGCTGCTGTCACACTTTATTATTATCCCTCCACATAAGCATCTGCTGCATTGCATAACCATGAGCCCCTAAAGTGTAAAAATGAGAATGTAACGCGTCTGTCTGGGTGTTACAACCACATTTAGAGCCGTTTGAATGTGAAATGAACTTTCTCCATAGCTTATTTTGCACAACGACTCGAAAGTAGTCTACGGTGAGTCAACGCTGCCACAGAGGGGGGTTTCGTTCCCTGCTGGAGCTCCAGTATGTGTTTGGAAGGAGAGGTGACAGAATCAGAGGATGTCTGAAAGCAGCTCTGTAATGTAACAGCTCGTGAAACGAAACACCGGAACAGGAAACATCAGCACAAAAAAGTCGCTGTCGCTTTTGGTAGAGTCGCACAAATTTATTTCAATGTCTTTCTTTCAAATTCACATGACAGTCACACGGTGGCTCATCCAATCAGAGTGAGTGAATATCATGTCCCTGTTTGCCTGACATGTTACACTGATGATGAGAAATCACATGTGTCCATCATGGACAGGAGGACATTGTCCAAAAAAGAATCATTAAACACCCAAAACACAATTGACAACAAAGTTGGTTTCAGGATGGAATCTTGATTCCAAGGCAAGGTTACTGTACACAGATAACACAACCAGAAAGAAATAGAGAAGTTTAGTAAAGACAGATGCGTGTGTTTGTGTTTGTGTGTGGGGGTGTTCAAGGTAGACAGGGTTAACGTTAAAAGAAGAAAAGCATATATTTGAGAAAGTTTTCAGTTCATATAAGTTAGTTGCTTATTTAGACTTACTCTTGTTTTTCATGTCCACTAAATAAAAACACCCAGCTAGTCCAGCATCTGTCAACAACAACAAAGGAGAACAAAGAGATGTCTGACCCGCCTCATTGGTCGGGTTGGTCAGTCCACCTGGTTCTCCTCAGAAACTACATTGCATTCTCTCCATCTTCTATTTGAAGAAAATCTGAAGCCATTTACCCACCATTGTGAGAATGCCATTATTAAGTCACCTAATGCTCCTTAAATGCAGCATTTGCAGCAAACAGTAGCTTCTGTTTTTAATGTTTTATTTAAGGACTAAATGTCTCTGAAAAAACTTAACTCTTCCGACAAATCTCCCAGAACAGCGCTTATGCTTTTGTTACCTGTGTCTGAGAGCGCTATTTTGTGTCTTTCTAATTGTTCTCATTAGTGAATTGTACTTTTATTACATTTTTTTAAATAAAGCAACAAGGGGAAAATAAAATGTCACCACTATCTTAATAAGAGAGCGCAGTGAGGCTGACAGTGTTGATAGTCTAATGGGAAAGTTAGGCACAAACGGCAGCAGAGCTATCTTTTATCTGGAGTTTTTCCAGCACTGTTACAGCCAATGAGTCTTTGGAATCTGAAAGAAAAGAATTTGTAACTCCCCCCAACCCGCCTTTTTTATTTTATATCTTTGTCTGGATGCTCCTGCTTTCATCTCTTGGCGCTCTTAACGGCCAGACACTGTTTGTGGAGGGAGGAATGGACTCAAAGCCTGTGATTACAATATAATATTTGCAAAGCTTTGAAGAAAAGGAAACATGAAATAAATAGGACGGGGAAAGTTAAATTTCTCCAAGAAAAACTTCTTGGGTTTGTGCTCACTGCAGGAGCTACGGCCTCCAGCTGCTTTTATTCGCAGCACTGCGCGGTACAGTCTTCCACTTTGTTCAGAAAAACAGTTTGGAAACTTGTTGCACTGCAAAGAGGAAAAAATTCTAAGGAAATGTTAGACTTGTTAAAGTTCTATTTTTATTAACTCATGTGATGAAATCAAACAGTTCCACAGCGGAACTGGCAAAGAATGGAAGACAATTGCAATATTAGTTTTAAAGAATGGCAAAGTACTGTTTTCAAACTTTTTTCTTTCTTTCTTCTTTTTTGTTTGGATTTTTTTGACATTTTTTATTCTTTCTGGGGCAACCGCATTGTTCTTCTTTGTCTGAACCCCATCTTGTTTATGCAGTTTTCGTCCAGTCAAAGAGTTTACTGATGATGTTGTAGTCTTCAGTGAGATCCTTGTTGCCTCTAACATGTGGCGAGTGGCCAAACTGAGTTACCCCTGTTTGGTTTTGGAGCTCAGTAGAAGGCCCAGGATGTTCCAGTATGCTGTGAGGATTACTTCCCTCTGATGGCCTCAGACCTCAGATAAGATGTGGAAGAAGATGATGATTCAGTCTTTTTGAAAAGATAAATTACAATTAAATGCAAATATTTTTTCAGCCTCTGCATAGTATTATTCACTTAGTTTGAACAGCCAATATATTGTGGTTTTCTGTCTGATATGTATCTGTAAATCACTCCTTGGGTGTAAGCCTTTTACATTTACAAAAGCAACAATAAAACACCCTGCACAATGGTTTTGGTTTTTTTTTTTAGCTTTTCAAAGGATTTCTTCTTACAGATGCAGTGGCTTAGGTCAAGTCCAGTTCAGGATGTGGGGCGTCTGCATTGTCCACTTTCAGTGGATAATATGGAATTACACAGTAAATTCTCTCAGCCAATGGGAATGGCTGCGTTTGAGCCAGAACGTCTGCAGGGGATATGTGAGCTTTAAATGGTGAATACTGTGAGGAAACCACGCAGAAGGTCAAAGATTTCCAGGGTCAAGTCTAGTTGAATGTGTGAGGTTAATTTACAGGCGAAAGAAGGGAGAAAAAGATGAGGAGTGCACCACTGTGCCCCCCATCCCACTTGATGCTAATCCTCTGAAACCTGTTTTCTAGCGAGGATTAGTGCCAGCGAGAACAAGGCTTAGAGCTCCGTGCTGCAGTCGAGATGAGAAATCGAATACAGGTGCTTGTCGGGAGGCCGAGCTCGATGACTTCTGTGTATGTAATATCACAGAGGGGGGGCGGCGGTGGCGGGGGGAGGTGTAGCTCTCGCTGCAGCAGCAGCTGGTATTACATCCTTCAGGGTGATATTGTTGGAATTCAGGTCAATGCTGACTCGAGCAGAACAGAGAAAAAGCCTCGTCTGAAGCTCAGTGGATCCTGTAACCCAGAAATCCCAACTTCTGCTGCACCCACCGAGTCAGCGCAGCTCTCACCACTGGTATCACTTTTTTAATTTCACTGAGTGGTGAATTTCTTTAAAGCTTGTTTTTTTTTCCCAGTCAAAAAAAAAAAAAGAAAAGAAAAGATAAAACAAACAAACAAAAAAAGTTTAATATAGCTGCCTCACTTTATTGATTTAACTGTTTCCTATAACAACAATTACAGAAATTGTCTTAAATGAATGTGTCTTAAATGTATTGTGTAAGGCACACAGAGTACTTTAAGGTGGAAAACAGTGAACTCTTAGCATTCATTGGTAAAGATAGCTACCAAAAACCTCTGCTTGTTGTTTCTCCTTTCCTTTTCTACTGATTGGATAACATTTGATTGAGGTGCTGACCAATACTAAATTGTACTTGAAGAACTTTGTGATAGATTGCAAACTGCAGGTTTTAAATGTGTTCTTTTTCCAATATTTTTATTTATTTTTATTTAAACATTTAGCCTAAGAAGAAAAAAAACAGTAAAAAATAGTAAAAAAAAAATAACATACATACAGGGTATTGCAAGAAATAACCTGGTACGTTTTTTGCCCTATTTCACACCCTACGATGCCTACTGCAGGGTTCGTAAAGGGTTAATATATATGTAAATAATATAATAACTATAGCGTCTCTAATTGGCAGGTTTTTCACCTGTCGCAGGCGGTTGTAGAACATAACCCCAGAGATAGACGAGGACCCGCTGTAATGTCAATAGCTTGACTTCCACTGATTGACTCTCATAGCTGCATTTTCCAAAACATTTCCAGCATCTTCCATCCTAGATAGAAAGCAGACTTTCTAAATTATGAGCATGCATTCATGTAGGAGAGGTTAGGTACAATATTGCCTTGAAGAAAAAAAAATTCTAATACTCTCAGAAAATGAAACTGTTTGAGTAAAGTATTGGAATCTTTGGACTGCAATTACAGTTAATGGAATATTTGCTCAGTTTCTCAGGGCAGTAAAGAAGCGAACCAGCGGTGGCAGCAGCTAATGAGCCCGCTCTGCTTTTCTCTACCATGATATTTGATTTTAAACCTGATGCAGCAGAACGTACTCACAGCATGTTGTACGTGATACAAAAATAAACGTGCGCTCCGCTCGTCCTTGTTCTGGGATTATTTTCTGTCACAAGCTTCAGTTTTTTCACTTTTTTCTCCTGCAGGCAGCCACCTGGTGTGGTAGCGCGTATGTGTGAGTGTGTGTGTATATGTATATACATATACAGTAAGAGTGTATGTGTGTATTGGTTGCGTCCCACGAGGTCGGCAGCTCGGCCCCTGTAATGCATGAGTGTGCTCACCTGTTCGACACCCGAGATGCATGGCCTCCATCGCAGGAGGCCGCAAGACGGATGAGGGGGAGAAACAGCAGCATCGGCGAACCTGGAGGTGACCCAGCTCTGTGCACAGACGTCGTCACCTCGGCCTGGGCACAAGGAAGGTCGATGGTGACGACGAGGACGGCAGCGCCCGCCCAAAAGGTGCCTTTGAGCAAGGCGAGGCAGCTCTCGACGGACTCCAGGACACGTGGTTATATGTGACCTACTTAATGTTCTTTATGCTCCAGCTCCACCTCAATGTAAACACAACCTGCTCTGGGAATGGAAGTCAGCCTTTCCTCAGACTGTGAAGCCAAGCGTTCAGAAACTTTGCTGCCACTGCAATGACATAAGGTATGTTTTAAGGGCTGATATTTTCTTGTTTTTTTTAAAGCAGACACAGTCCATTTAGAGGTAAATGAAGCCTCGTGCAGCCAAAAACATCATTATCAGAACCGAAGGGAAGAGAAATCCTGTTTCTCCATTTTCAAGATGGAATGTTTGATTAAAGTGACTGATACACTGATCACTATTACTCGCCTCTGATATTTTCCTCTGTGAATTACGGAGCCTTTTTTAAACCCCTCTTCTTCTGAACATTCATCTGTTCAACAAGCTAACGGACAACAGCGAGACTTTTGGTCTTAAAAAGGCAGAAGCAGATGATTATATTGGAATTCCACATAGATATACAGTACATCAATATAAACAACATTCCTTTAGCAGGTGGAGTGCAATTGAATCTGACTCAGACACATGGAGTCCATATCTGACACCTAATACAAATTGTCCGCCACATCACTACTAGAATCAAACCAATAGACTTATAGCTTATATAAGATAAGAGTGGAGACATGCTACATTTGCTATGCCACCTATCACCACCTGAACCTTGACAATTTCCTACCGTTTGTCGTTGTCACCTTGGCTGAGAATGCCACATCAATGTCATGTAATATCTTCTTTAATTTTGTGGCGCAACTGGGAATGACTTTGTGGGAAAAAAAAAGCTGAATATTTTATGCCTTCTGTTGACACAACAACATAATCACTTCAGGCCCTGAAGCTCAAAAGTGCCAGAGGAAAATAAGATGCCTTTCTAAATGAAAGACGGTCTGATTGAAAGGAAGGAAAATGGAGACAGAGCAACAAATAGGACGAGTGAGAAGAGATAACAGGCTGGGGAAAAAAATTAACAGGAGAGTGATGTGAAGTGAAATCTAGAGGCCGACACCTGTCACTGTCATTTAAACCCTCTTTTTTTACCAAACATTATCAGGATGAGTTGGGGGAAATGAGACATCCAGCAAATCGCTGCTTTGTTGCTGTCACAGCGTCGTGACCTGGGAGCCGTCACTGCGACAGCAATGGCCAGTGATGAATAAAACATCACAGTATTAAAGAACTCACCAGTGAGCAGTGACTCAGTAAAAATGATAAGATGACATAAACAGCTTTTTGCTTCTTTTTTTTTTTTTTTTTTTTTTACCAGAACTGTTTTTAAAGAAGCACAGGAACATAATATAGGTTCTAGTGACGGTTAAAGCCTGGGTAAAAAGCTATCTATGATTATATTTTCTGGCCACTGCTGGGATCCTTAACCATTTGATATCTGGTATCACTATCCAGGTCTTTTCTGGCAGTGTTATGACATGGTGCTCAGTTGAAATACTTATAAAGGTCTGTTGTTAGACCAGAGAACCACAATGATTATATAGACTGCAGTCTCAACGTCGCAAACATCACACCCACAGACACACATGGCTCTCAGTCCTCATTAGTCAAAGGTTGCGACAGTTTTTTGACAGTCCTCACAAATACCAGTCATTTATCTGCTTCACATCAGGCTGATGTAACCTGGGGAAAGACGAGTTCAAACGCTGTTGTCAGAAACACAGTGAAAGAAAAAAAAAGAAAGAAAAGAAACTGAGAGAAATAATTCAGCGTAACTCGTCTTTCTCATTAGTCACACTCCTGTCCTTCACACATGCAGAGATCACGTCTCGGATTTCAGCGAGCGGCATGTTTACAGTCTCATCACAGGGCCTGTAAATGATGCTGCGTGCTCGTGTGCGTGCAACTATAAAGGGATCTACTAATTGGCATTGATCCTGCTTGTATACCAACAGCAAAACACGGGCACTGTGACAATTAGTGTAATTAGTCTGTCATAAGGACGCAGCGTGAGTAACAGCGGTCTGGGTGGTGGAGCGTTACCGATCGACTGACAGCTCATTAAAGAAGAAGGAGATCAGATGTGTCCTCTCAAAGTTTCTTCATTTAACTTACAGGAAAACTGTATAATTAACCAGAGGCTGGGGCAGAAGAGGGCACACGGTTAAAGAGCCTCTGTCTTACAGTATGGAAATGACAGGTTCGATTCCTCTCTCGCAGTCTGCGTGAAAAACACACACAGACTTGCAGAGTCTCAAACCTGCTGGATTAGGTCATTTCACTCCACCTTGACCACTGGAATGAGGTTGTTTGTCTCCCTACTAATTGGTGGTGTAATTTATTCAGGACTTTAACAGACTCAGGTTGACCATAAAAAGACATCGAGCTGTCAAGACATAAGACCAAGAATTAGGTCAAAAACTCCTAAACAACTTAAAAAATTAACTCTTCATAAGGCACCAGTTCAGATGGAAATGAATCTCTGAGTAGTTTGGCTTCCGACTGATAGAGCGGCGTCAAAGAAGCCACTTTAATGCGTACAACCCTCTGCAATGCTGCTCTTCTTGGACATACAAATTTTTCAGCAGATGGATGGACCAGAATTGTGTTATGAAAATGGGTGGTAATAAAAATGTCACTTTGATTGTCTGAAGCAATTAGATTCAACATGTGCACGTGGGTTTCAGAAAATTAGCGCTGCGTGGTTTGATTAGATAAAACAAACCTCGCATGGACGCCATCCTTAAATTTCTCCTCACAAATAAAAGTAGAATTTTGCTTGTTTAATTCGCACTTCTTAAGATATTTACATGTGACGAGCTGTCTGAGGAGTAGAACAGAATTATACAGCTGACTCCACTGGAGAAGTTCCTAATTAACAGTGAAAAAATAAAATAAAATTGGGCGTCGAACGTAATAAGTCAAACATGTCAGCCATTTCAAGACATCACATAGAGTATTATATATTCCAGGTACAAAGATAATGGGAAAATTAAATTAACTGAAACATTTTTATGGAAATTAATGGAAAGTAATGTCTGCTAATGCACACACTGCTGCTGTGCTTCGTTGATGGAATGTCAGAGAAAGACACAGAACTACTACTACAGTTGCCAGTCACTGGGAATGTGGCTGACGTTAAATAAAATAAGTGAAGAAGTGTTTGACGGACATCACGTAACACTCTAACTCAAAATGAGAAAGAACGACAAGGAGCAAAGCAGCAATTAGCTAAATGTAGTGAAATGGGCTAGTTAGAATCTGAGTCACCAACACTTAAAACATGAAGCTTAAAGAAACTAAAAAAAACCTTAAAGGAAAAGTGAAAGAAACATTCACTTTTTCCTTGTGAATACTTGTCATGCTAATATTGCAGTAGGTCTGGATCCCGTATATATTGATGGATGGACGGATTACAGAGCAGACAGAGTATTTGAATTAATCGTTACCAAAGAATACTCTTTGTTATTTGAATTTAAATGTGGTTTACGTTTGACATAGACTCTGTGTTCAGGTGTGTGTGTGTGGTGTGTGTCTTTCGAACCTTATCCTAATGCAGCCTCAGAGTCATTTTCCACAACCTCCCAGACTGCCAATTTTCATGTTTTAATTACAGCGTGCCCTTCAGATCATGACTCAGTTTAGCAGCCCTTTTGGATTTCACGCTGTCCAATGAAAATTCTTCTCTCACTTTTAGTCACGCTGGCATTTTTTCAGCCCCCACTGGCAGTGGTGGTACTGAACGAGGCTGTGAAGTGGCTCTATTTGTCAATCCAATGTAACATTGCGGAGTGAGTCATCGCAGCACATACTCGCTGCATTTTTGTAGATCACAAAAATTGACAAACCCCAGAGGATAAATTGTATCTAGTAGAACCACCACCACTACAGCAGCTGATGATCCACTCCATATTACAAAATCCTCATGGCTTACTAATATAAATGTTATACATAAAACATACAATTCAATCAAATAAACTGTAGATATTAGTAGACAGCAGATAGTTTTTCAAAATTTCTAATAAAAAATCTACTGATTAAATGTATGTAGTTCAAACTCATGTGTTCAACTAAATGGGATTTTTACTCCTTCCTGATTCACTTTTTTCCTTCTCCATTTATTCTTGGAATT
The DNA here is from genome assembly GCF_000523025.1 of Cynoglossus semilaevis. Classification (NCBI taxonomy): domain Eukaryota; kingdom Metazoa; phylum Chordata; class Actinopteri; order Pleuronectiformes; family Cynoglossidae; genus Cynoglossus; species Cynoglossus semilaevis. The sequence continues at coordinate 13,319,505 of NC_024321.1, forward strand.
CTGTGAACTTGTCACACTTGGAAATTGTGACTTACTGGCTTAAAAAAGTTAGCTGTTCACTTAAAACTCATTTTTATGGTTTTTATGGTATAGATTCACACACACCAGAAAAGGCACAGAAAACCCAGAGATAAAATGAGCACTGTTATTGTTATTTTATCCTATGTAAATCACAGAAAATGGTTGTTGCAGTTTTGTAAGTTCTTTCTTCATAAAACACTAAAGCTGCTCAACAGTCCATTGTCACTGGGGTCTGATTCTTCATTGCGTTTCACAGCATACACACTTTGTGTCCAAGAAGGCATTGAGGCTCAGTATTGTCCTGGTGAAAATCTGAGGGTTGACATGAAAAAAGGCTTTGTCTTGATGAAACAATATGTATCCAAAGGATTGGAATATATGTCTCAGCATCAATGCCGATCCTTAAAACCACGACTAGTCCGTCACAGTACAACCATACAACCACAGAAGCTGGCCTCTACCATCAGCCTGGATGTTCCTTTTCATCATGACATTTTGATTCATACCAAAGTTTAAAAAAATACTTCCAACTAAAATGTCCCTACTTCAGTGCTGGGCTTTGTTACAAAAAAAAGTAAAAAGCTTGACCTCCACTCAGAAACACAGACCAATTTCCATTCATTTAATCGTCTGAGAAAATACAAATCAATTACTCTGTACATTTTATTGGTTCATTCTTGGGATAAACATTGCCTGGAGGCTTTCAGTGGGGCCATTTTCCTTTTTATTTTTTTTAAGACTTTTTTTGGGGGGAAAAAAAAAAAAAAAAAAAACAAAGACGCCAAATGAGAGAAAGCATATAACAAAAACAAAAATGAATCGCCTTCAGACTTGTCTGCTGCCAGAACATTCCTCCATTTCCTTCTTTCTCTTGTTCAGACTCTCAATCAGTTCTGGCATTGAGATGTTGCACATATTGGAGTAGGCTGATTGGCTTTCACATCTTGGCGATGAAAGAGAGAGAAAAACAGAGAGGGAATGGTTAGTGATTAAATTCACTGGCAACACAACACACGCACAAACACGCAGTGCACACTGTCTGTATTTATGCTGTTGGACGCTGATCCTGTTCATGAAAAATGTGCTGTTTTTCACAGCCGTTGGCATGGAGAGCCAACCCACTCCTGAGGGGATGTGAGGTGGGCCGAGTGTTTTCGCCCACTAAATTAAAGACACATTAATAAATAAGAGAATGTTGCAAATCAGGCAAAAACATGTCCACTCTCCAAAGGCAGTGGGTGCAGTCGAAGGCTCTCCGTGCTGGCAGACGACTGAGTGATGAACCTGTTGCTTTTAAGCAGGTGAAACTGTGATCGTAGAAGACTCAGGGCAAGCACACGGATGTGTGTGTGAGTGTTTGTGTGCCCGCACAAGCTTAACATACAGAGCCAACACTTCAGAACAGCCTCCAAAAATCTATATTTTTTATATCATATAAGTGTTAAACTAAATAACACAACGTGGACATTTGGCTGCACAAAACCAATCTCTCTGCCATCTACACTACAGGAGTCGGACCCAGGAACACTTGAGATAACATGGCTGCCATGGCTGGGAATAATTTGGTATAAGTCAATCAAACACTTAGCGCAGCACCATGTAGCAAGTTTATTAGTTCACCCTTCAGTTATTGGATATCATGTTGATAATCTACATCTTTAATCGAAATATTCCCAAAAAAGAGGAAAACTAGCATCTAAGCTATATATATATAGCTTAGATGCTATATATATATATAGCAACATATATAGCAACTATATATATACTGTATATATATAGCAACATAGCAATATATATATATCAACAACCGTGGTGTTTTTCTTTTTATTTTTTTT
>NC_024321.1:13321586-13341531 GCF_000523025.1 Cynoglossus semilaevis
GTTTCTTTTTTAACTTCTAAATTACTGTCCCTGGTTAAAATGATGAGCGTAACGTTAACAGAAGAGTCTGACATCTTTGCAACCATTGGAGGATGATGAAATCAAATAATCTTGACAACTATTACAACCAAGCTCATCTTGAACTTTATTTTAATTTATATATATATACATATATATGTATATATACACACACACATATATCTTCTGCTATGTGTTTTTCACATTGTTTTTTGCATTTTTCACATGATTTCATTTGTTTGATGGATGTTTTTTTAGAATAAAATGTGAACACATTCTTATTCTTAAACATAAGCCTGTCATGTCTAACAAGTATACATAATAGATTAATGATACACCAACTGTATTTATTCTTAAAATTTAATCTGACAAAGTTCCTTCACAGCCGACACTGTTAAACTGAGGGAACAGTCGGTGTCTCTGGACTGGACTGTGTAAAAAAAAAAAAGTCTCATGGATTTATTTTTCTTTTACAGTTGTGAGATCAGGATTGTGATAGTTGATAAGAATGTGTGATAAAATCACATTGGACGTTGGTGTTTTCACTGGGGCAAATATAATCCTATGTAGAAAAGTTAATTTCCTGCCCTGGTCCCAGCCGGGGCGGTGGGATTGACTGCTGTGATACATGTGAAGAGTACAATATTTAGCAGAGGTGAAGGCCCGTCTGGGACTCTTAGCCGTGACAAATCCCTGTTTTGGAACTTTCATCAAAATCTGATCAGCAGCATCACTGATACTGCACATGGCAGACGGAGGGATGGAGGGATGGACGAGTGCCGACCCTTGGTCCCACTGCAGGGGGCAGTGGCAGTACCAACGGCTAATTAATTAAATTATGTGACAGATGGTGTGGAGCATACACCCACCCCCATCCAGAAAGAAAGGCTGCAGATGAGCCACCGGTCGTCGTCATATAGTGAAAACTTGAGCGTCAGCACTTGACTGAAGTCCCGTCATTTCTGTCCAATAAGAGCAGGAAGAAAAAAAGTCAGTGTTTAGTGGAGGACTGGGAGAAAGAGGGATGAGGATGATGGAAAAATATTGCTCTTTCCCATTGGATGTGATACCATCACAGTCCAGTGATATTGCTTTGTGGAATATTGCCGGGGCGCAGAATTAGATTGCCCTCGCTCTCCTTCCTCCCTCCATTCTCCCCCCTCTGGCTTCAGTGATAAGGCCTGGGGAAAAAAAGGAGCTTTGGATCGATCCAACAGACACAAAAAAACTGGATGAGAGAGAGCCATAAACAGATTATGGACCTTTTGAAATGGCTTCATTTCCAGGCAGGGGACACACTCGCCCACTCTTCCACCACCACCTTTCTTCCTCCTCCTAGGCTTCCTCCACCTCCTCTGCCTCCCTCCAGCAGAGGGAGACTATGCTCCTGGGAAACAATAGAATTGAATGCAACAAAACTCTAAAAAACTGAAGTTTTAACTGAAATTAAATAACCATAAAAAAAACATAACCGTTGCAATATTAACTTTCGCAACAAAAATGTCATGGTACAAGTACATTACCATCACAGTACAAACACAGGTTTATTGACTGTATAATTTCACTTTTATTTCTTAATGAGTTGACTTGTGAAGCTGCCAGTCTTAAATTTCAATAGATTTTTTACAGTAATGTTTGTCACTTCCTGTTTCTGTTTTACACTTTCTTATGAGGAAAAAAATATATATATAATTAATTTATAGTATATTTCTGGGGTGCTGGAACAAATTAATTGTTTTTTAGTTATGTTTAATGCAATTGAGATACGAGCGGATCGACATGTGGAACGGATTAAACTCGTTGTATCCCAAAGCCTCACTGTAATTTAAAGTTTGAAATTATGCATTTAACCTAAGATTTTGTACAGAATAGGAGGTTCAGCGAAAGGTGCAAACGTTCACTTTAATGCAGATTAGAACATAGCAATTCATTGCAGTCAGATTTATTACGTTTTGACATTTTGTCCAGAACAGCAGGTTCGTTTTTAGGGGTTAGGCAATCTTCACGCCAATCTCCGCTTGGCAAAAAATTCTAAAATGTTGTCTGAGGAACCTGTGAATAGGTGTGAAAGAGGTGTGAAAAAAAAAACACTGCAGACAATGGGAGTGAACGTGTCACTCTGTAGGAACAGATACTGGTTCTACTGCTCGTGTCATTACTCTTCTGAACCAGACCAACCCAGACTTTGTTCGGTAAAGACGTCTACATCTGTGGATATTCATGAATCCATGATCACGGACGGATTAGCCGTGTATCGTGCTACCAGATGCAGTACTGTATGACGTGTAACACGTGGATGTGCTTGTGTTTGTCTGTGGTGAAGTGGTTTCTTCCACCATCGGTGTGGAGCGTGTGAGGAATCCATAATGATCTTTCCTCCAGAGGTTTGCAGAGGTGTGATGGAGCCTGTGGTGTGATGGTGTAGCTGGAGTAGGAGTGGAGTGTGAACTAATCTCTCAAAGCCACAGTAGGAAATATTGGGGTCGTCGACCGGCTCTTTGTTTGCCCTCTGCAGGGGTTCAGGTGGGTGGTCTGACTGGGAGTCTGTTAAATCTTGGTAACCCTCTTCACAGAAACTCATATTTGATATATTTTCAAATGTTTTTTGTTTAAGTTCACCCACAAATACTGTGGCACTCTAAGCATGAGTACGTGTGACTTTTTGACATGTAACGTTGTCCAAAAGATACTGCACTCGTGTGGTGTTTTTTTTTTTTTTTGTGAAAAGGGGAAAAAATAAAGTATTTGAACATTACTATTTTTCTGCAGGTATTACTCCTCTTTTTTACTCAGGTGCAGCAGGAGGAGGTGAGACAAGGGTGAGGAAAGGGTGCAGTTGGGAGGATTACTGCTTTGTACAAGGAGAGAAACGAAAAAAAAAAGAAACCTTTCAGATTTATTGTACGGAGTCAACGGCGAGACAGCGTGGTCAGAGATGACAGAACGAATCCAATATTGCTGCTTTCTGCCTCTAATCTTACGAGTGGTCAGGGAGTGAGCGGATACGGCAGATAAAAGTAAATCTACTTGGCAGCTAAGATTTGGTGGCCTCATTTGTTTGTTGTGTGCGAGGCACGAGAGGGTATTAAGAGCTGGGGTTCGCTCTGCAAGGGAAATTCTCAGAAAATAAAAGAAACAAATAAAAAGAACAGGAACCAACACACCGGGAGATAAATTAGGACTGTAGCCATGGCTTTAATGGCAGGATGATGGCTAAATTGTTTTCCTGGGGCAGAGTTGCCTCTTATTTTCCCAGCAGGAAGCTTCTCTACCTGATTAGCGAGCTGAAAGCTGGCTGAACAGAGTGAACGCAGCGAGAGTGGGCGACCAACAAACGGAATAGAGCGCCTGCTTTCTGCTAAAGGACATGCACACACACACACACACACACACACACACACACACATACGAACATGTTGTGTAACAGTGACAAAAAAACCCCATTGCACACGCACACACGAAGGCAGACTCGCTCTAATGAGTTCCCATGGTTCAAGAACGGTGTCACATGCAGCAGAAAGTAAGACAGCCTGCTGGGCCTCATGGTACTGAGATTGGGGCTTAGGTAACCCAGGTGGCGCTCACGTTACTGCATCTGAAGCTCAACATTTTTGTTCAAGGAGAACGAGAATACTTGATGACACAGCGTTCTTTTTAATCACGTGTATTGTACAAACTAAAAAAGGAAAGACTTCAATCAGATATGTGTTTCTACAAATGTACAGTCAGCAGATCACTAACTGCTCCTAAAGAGGGAAATGGGCACAAAAGTATAAGAAGTACTGTAGTATAGGCAGTGTGAGTCAAGGTTCTTGCTGCCGAAAAAATCAGTATAATCAGTGACACCATGCAATTCTAAAGATGAGTTACAGCAGTTTCAGTAACTGCCACAGAACGCAGGTCTGTCACTCTCCCTGCCCACTGGTCTGTTTGTCTGGGGTTAATCAGTGTCATCACACTCACCTGTGATCCTGGTTCATTAGTCTCACCTGTGTCACCTGGTGCCCTGGGTATATAAACCTCTCCCCCTCACTCTGTTCTTGTTGTTCAGAGGTTGATGGTCTTGCTGTGTTGTTCTTGATGCTGTGTTGTCGTGTGTTTTGTGTTGTTGCTCATTGATGTTTCTGATTGTTGTTTCTGCTTGTTGTTTCTGATTGTTCCTGCCTGATCCTTGTATCAGGCGAGTGAACTCCTAAAAAAAATCCTTCTGCACCTGGTGTTGCTCTCCAGTATGCTGCATTTGGATCTTGTCTGAACATAACAGGCTCTGATTTGTTTTTTTTTTCTTTTGCACCACCTCTGAAAATAATCAGCTTTCCAATTACTACTATAACAGCCAACATTAAAATACTGCAGTATGATAGCAACTCAACTAAGTGCATAACACCAAGACGAAATCAAACAAGGGATGTCATGGATCTAAGGCAAGAGCCTTGACCATGTCGTAGACAGAGGCCCACAGATAATCCACTAACAATGATTGACAATACATTCAGTTTCCCCAAAAACAACACATTTTCTCTTTGAGAATTTACAACAGAAAGCTGCTTCAATGATGATCATGAGCTCTTCAACTCTACAACAATAAAATGAAACTTCAGCTGCCTTCACATTTCACAAAGATGTCTTTTCAGTTCCTTCCAAGCACCGAGCTCTCTCTTTAAGAACATTTCAAAACAATTGACCGTTTGATTTGATTTGTTGTTTCCTGTGAGAACAGGCATTAAAAGAAACAAATTTTCCCCCAAAAATTTCAATTTACTGTCAATAATCCAGCTGCTATGATACATTCTGCACCTTTCTAACACTGTGACAGGTTTTCGTCCACAGCAATAAGGTTTGACAATGAATGACACTTTCATTTCACTGCTGGAAATGGTGATGGTGAATGAAACCGTTAGACTGTCAACGCTGCTGCACCATCAGCGGTGTGATTGTCCGTTCAGTAACGAAGGAGAGTAAAAACTGGAATGAAATACCCGGTGAATCTGATCCTGCTTCGCTCCCTGGCTGTGAGAGGTATCTTTGGATGATAAAAACGGAGTTGGAGGCCCTAAGTGTTCCTCCTTTTAAAACTAAATGGCCCGATTGCTGCTAAAACTCCAGGAGGATCCTGAGGTAACAGCAGGTGGAGTGATGAAGGGCTGGAGCTCCGAGCTCAGGAGAGGAGAAGTCAGGTTCTCTCAACAACTCGTGCTTTTTACAAATAATGCAATTGTTTTTCTACAGAATAGGGGAACTAAGGACTGTTTTTCACTCACCTCATGTGATTGCTGTTTATTCCGCAAACTTCTTGAGAAGCAATTTGAAATCTTATAATTTTCACCATCGACCAAACGTAGAGTGGCCGTTGCCACTCGTGCTGTGTTTCCAACATAAAATCAATCTTCATGTTTTTCGTGTTTTTTTTGTTTTTGTTTTTCTTATATATTGTTTCATGTGAGAAATAATATAAATAAATATTTAATCCATATCTGGGGCATGAAATTGGCCCTCTGCCAACTCACTCATACATATATTTGTGTGGAAACCTTTCCCTATGTAAAAAACAAAGTCTCTCCTCAGAAGCTGAACTTGTAGCTGGTGTCAGAAGCTCACACTGACTCACACACCACTTTTTTTTTCTTTTACTGTCACTGCCAAACTCTTTACACAACAAAAAAAAAAAAGAAATCACAAAAGGAATGAAGACATGAAATGCTTGCTGTAGACACTGTCACTGTCCTCCCACCTTCATCTCGCACTGCATACGCGCACACACCTTAGTGACACTGTAGTCCACAGAAGTTTTTTTTTTTTCTGCACGGCATGAGGTTGAGTCACTTCAGACGACAGAACTGCAGCATCAGCTACAAGTGCAAACAAGCAGTGTCAGGTGACTGGGGGAGGAGAAATAAAAGAAAAAAAAAGAAACGATGTTTACAAATGAATGCAATGTGGTATTCAATATACAGTGTTCGTTTTTGTTTCATTAATAAAAGTCCTCATTGAATCCTTAATTAATGTAGAATGTGCGTTCTGTTCTTTCAGGAGGAAAATAAAATGAAGCCCTCAATGTCTCACTCTGCCTGTTTGGTTTCAGCACCAGGCGCTGTCCGCTAACCTTTATCCATCAGCAGGAGCAACAGAAATATTTCTAGTTGTACTTCAAATATTTTGTGCCATGTATATTTCTGAGACATTCAAAATGTTGCCTTGAAAAAAAAAAGAAATTAAATTCTGCTGCTGCTTCCTGCCTTGACCTGAACGTTGTTCCTGATCTCGCAAACTGGCAGACGTCTGCACACGCTAGCGAAATGTGACTCACTCAGCTCATAAAAGCCTACTGTATACACACACACACACACATCGGCTGATTAAAGAGAGGTCAGCAGCGTCCATAAATTCCCCCGTTATATTAAAGGACAATTTGGTTTAGAAGCTGTTAAAATGTCCAGATGTCCAATCTGTGGGAGCATATGTGAGCTGTAAAAGGTGCTTATGCTTGACATATTTATCTGTCAGACAGCAACAGCAACAAAAAAGAAGAAATACACCAGCAGCATCTTCTTCACAAAGACGGGAGGAGGGAGAGGAGGAGGAAAGGGAGGAGTCGAGGAGTATGATTGATGAATCAGCATATCTCATCAGCCATCATGTCTGAGTCCGGCAGATGATAGAGCCACCGTGCAGCTGAGAGGCTTTTAGCCGCCGGAGCGGGTCAAACGTCTTTATCGTCCTGGTAAAAGGCCGAAGTAAATCTCCTCTGCCGCCGCCACCATCACTGCTGCTGCTGCTTCTGCTGCTGCTGTCGGTGGATCAATACTGATCTAAAAGTGATGAACGGGAGTTCGAAGGAGTCCATCTTTTCTTCTGCTGGCAGCAGGAACACCTTTTTATCTCTCTGTCTTACTCTGAGGACTCAAAGCTGAGGGAGGTCACAAAGATAAAACCAGAATAAATAAATACACGCCGTACGTCACTCAGCCTCCGATGTCACTGTTCCACGGCTGTGATGCGTCAGGGTGCTCGATCTGAAAGTTTCCAGTGGGGTCAAATGTCAAGGGTCTTATGAAGAAAATGACACTGAAGCTGCAGAGTGATGTCTGCTCTGGGAAATAAAAACCCTGTGAATGGCCATGACTCAGCTGCTGTTGAATCTAAATTGGACACACAGCAGTGGTGTCCAGTCATCCATGTGAAAGCAGATATTTCGGTAAAATTTAATTATGCAACATCAACTACCGTATCCACAGGTGGGACCACAGTGCTGCAAACCAGGGCCATAAATGTGGGGAACGAGGCTCAGCTACAGTGGAGCCACATTAGAGACACATTGGTGCTACATTGATCACTTGACAATTGATCTGACAGAATAATAAATAATTGAATACATCTGTTGCAGTATTGCAGTTGAACCAACAATATTAACTGTCAGTCACATCTGCTGCAGGGTTTTGATTTAAAAAAGTCAGCTAAAATGATCACCTCTCTGTTGACAAGTGTCCTGGTGAGAGGCATCATCTGATGTTGACTCTGCTCTTTACACTGGACACACACAGTTGAAGTCAAGAGGTAACTCTCTACCCACAACCCCCCATGGTTCAGTAAACAGGGGGTTGGAGTAAATTAACAAGAGCACACAGAGACGCAGCTCCGGCGCAAAGATACAGTAGCTGAGATAGATAGCAGACGGCGGTAAAGAGGTAAAGTTTTCACCGAAAAACTCTTCATGAGGAAGACAACCAATGAGCAAAATTTAAAAAAGTGTGAGAGTGTAGATCAGTCTCAGGCTGCGAAGAGACAGAGGAAGATGGGGTTGAACAGCTGGCTGGGACAGATACTGCATCGGCTCACCACCCACCACCACCACCACCACCAGGATGGATAAACAAACCTGCAGTCTGTTTGATTTATGGAGCACGTTGCTGACTGGATGGCCATTATTGCAACTGAAGGTGGCAAAGAGTGAGCATGGCCATCATCTGACTGAATACATATATAAATATGACAGCTTTTCACAGGTAATGCCGACTTTTGTCTTGCATCGTCTTTGTCTTGTCAGCTTGGCATCTCCAAAAAACCAAGCTTCTGGATTCAGCCACTGACAACCCAAGTGAATGTGGCCCCTGGTGTATGCACTGTAAATCATCCACGGAGGACACAGGAGCTGTTTGGCACCTGGGAGACGTCTTTGTGTCTCCTCGGCAGAGACTTAGTGGAGTGATTAATCATTACTCTTCTCAACGTTAGGAGGTAATTTATTGCTTCAGTTCATGGCCTTTATCATTATGTGAAAGTGGGTGGGTGGGTGTGTGGGTGGTGAAGAGGGGGACATGTTTGAGGAAAATTCATCTGGAGAGAAAAACAAGTGATTCTCATTGTAATGACCTTAGTTGAACTGTCACCATTTCTTTCTAATGTGCCCCCTCACCCCCCACCCCAGGGGCTTAGGTAAAGCTGCATTAGTTCCACTCAAACCCAGCAGGTCACTAATAGCTTTTAGGTGAAATGTAAGTGGACCCTCGTTCACTACGGAGGGTTATTTTCTACTGTGAATTCACACAATGAAGGCCATGGACAAGGCTCCATTTGGTTAACGTGTTTCATATGTTTATAAGAAAACATAGTAAACAACTCTATATCTCAACTGTCAGGTTCTGTGTATATTGTACTGCCAAAACACATATGTCTTCATACTTTTGTATAAAGAAATATCTTTGAGTAACAGTAACATTATTTTTTTTTTGTGAAATATGACAAACAACAATCTCTTTTAGAGATTTACATTCTGCCTCCGTGTCCTCCACCTCTATCTGTTTTCCATCCAAACCATTTATCCTCATTGGTCAAACTGGCCCAGAATGTTAAAAATCTCCAAAACCTCCAAATTGTCTCCATGCAACAAATAAGATTCCTGTAAATATTACCATAAAAAGACCATTATTATTTTGCAGGGGAACTATTGTACATCTCACAGCTTCTAAATTATTATAAATGGGGTTATTAAAAAAAATTTAAACAAACAAAATTAATCTAATAACATTCATACAGAATATACAGAAAGCTACAAAAACAAAACAAAAAAGTTGTAAAATAAACACTTAAAGTAATATTTTTTATCCCCTGCTGACCAGCAGTGGTACTACACATATAGTGTACCCCTTGATTGATCTGACCAAAGCACGAAATTGCACTTGACATGCATCAGCCAGTGATTAAAACAAATTTAATTTGAATGTCAATCTCTTACTAAATGAATGCAATCATAAAGTTTCTTACTAAAAAGGAGACTCAATAAAACGCTGCCATATAAAAGAAGTCAATCCAGTTTACTGCAGAGTTAAAACCGCACTAAAGAACGTGACTGAAAAACGTATAAAGAGACGGTGATTTAGCAGACAGGCTCAAGCTCCGTCTCACGAGACAAGTTTCTTCTGTCCATCAAGTTTACGGAGCCCCGGGCTTCTACTGCTGAGCTCAGCTGAAAACTGCCGACTGTTTAGCACCCAGTGTGTGTGTGTGTGTGTGTGTGTGTGTGTGTGTGTGCATTTGATCAAGCTGATGGCCACTAGGCTGCAGATTACACCGCAATGGAATATCTCGGCTCTTTAGGAATTTAAAGGAAGCGTGTGTGTCCCATTTTAAATTGGAGTTCTGCTGAGTTCTCTGCTGTCGGAAATAAAAGCTAATTTTAGTCTGACATATAAAGTATGAGACGTGTATACTTTTTTTTTTCCCGGTGTCCATGTCAAACTTTGCTGCTTTTCCTCCTCTGGGATTCCTGTGTCTTGTGCTCACTGACGACTGTTTCTCTGGTTGGAAGAGAATGAGAATTTTTTTGGTAGAGTGACATCATCTATTTTTGCTCAAGGCAGGAAATTGTCACAAAAATTCATTATCCTGAAAGATGTTCTGTATTTAGGCGAGAGGTGTGCAGATTTTGTGAAAAATGTATGCAAATCTAGTTTCAATTCCACATTTTAGGGATTTACCCAAATACGCAAGTAACAACCTTTTTTTAAATATATAATGTCACGCAAGTAACAACCTTTTTTTAAATATGTATCTGTTCATTATCCATCCAATGGGCTAGAGTTCAGTTTTTCTCCGCTGCTAATGTCCTTAAAATACAAATATTTATAATTATATTAGTCAGTGCATCAACAACTCTCCAACTTTCAGACCATCTGATAATTTGTCATAGTTTTTAGAATGAATGTTCCGTCTGACTCCATTTATCTGAGCTTTTGTCATATTTATTAAGTAGAAGAAGAAAATCTAAAGCTGTGTGTTGGGAAACCTAAACCCAATGTCCTGAGAAGTTGACATAACCATTATAATTCAATATAATATAATCTGTTGTTTGGTAATTCATTTCAGAGTTTATTGAACAGACCAAAGGACCATAGAGAAGAGTTTTTCACTGTCACGCTGAATATACCCATTTAAAATATTTAAAAATGTGAACTTATGGCCTGGGTGTGAACTAGTCTGGGTAGAAAATAAGAATCCAACAAAGGACTGAAGAAAAAGAAAAATGTGGTATGCGGTCAAATCAAGCTGTAACTCAACAAACTGAAAAGGCAACAACGGGCGAGAGATGAGCTGTGATGCATTGCTTAATTAGCATATAATGTTATATATTATTAACAATTAAACAATTAACAATTGTGAATTTGGTATCCTTTTTTTATAGCTTGCACAATACGTTTTACTATTGGTTAACTGTACTAATAGCTTCATGCTAGCATTAGCTAGATGCAAATTTCAGTTTGCCAGTTCACTAAACAAAGTGCAGCAGTAGCTTCACGGCAGGCTTCTCTCTGAAGACCAGAAACATTTGAGCAGTTGCATATTATTTTCACATGAGGAGGGAGAAAGAAAGAAAAAAAAACTCTTTCAACATTTTAAATAAAAAAGCACACACAGCAGCAGCAGCAGCAGCACAACAAAGCCAGCAGCAGCCTGCTGTACACTGCAGCAGCTGAGTGCTACTGTGGTTTGTAGTTTGCATTGGCTTGCATGATCAAATCCAAATGTGTCACTCCGGCCTCACTCGTTTCTCTCTGCTGGCTTCTCCCTCTGGACGCTCACGGGTCACTGAAGAGAGGCTCAAAGCAGGAGCCCAACCAAAATATTTGATGGCGTCCTTCTAAAAAGAAGCCAGTCTGGTGCACTGGGGATAGTAGGAAGGGAGGGAAAAAAGATTTATTCTCGCTCTTTGTCGTGGTTTCCATCTTTTATATTTTTGTGAGCTCAGGGTCCTTTGGGAGCATTGCCGATGGCGCTGGACAGAGCTGCCCGTCGCAACAGAAGAGAGGTCTTTACTTTTCATCCCTTCCTAACCTCACTCACTCTGCTGTATCCCAGGGCGAGGATGACCATTGATCGACTTGGGCTGATGGACACAGAGCATGTCTGCTGCTGCTGCTTACCAACCAGTCCAGTCCGCTCTGTCAGGTTCATCAAGTGTTTGTGAAAATTAATTCAAGCACATCATACCTTCTGTTCAGTGAGAAGATCTCAGGTTGCATTCACATCTACCTGATTTTAGGGGGTTAAACCAGTGGTTCTTAACCTGGGTTTAATCGAACCCCAGGGGTTCGGTGAGTCAGTCTCAGGGGTTTAGCGGAGGTCAAGACACACACCCGACTCATATGGTTTGTGATGACACGCCCCCCGCTTGGCAATCACCGAAGGGTTTGGTGAATGTGCTTAAGAAACTGGTGGGGTTCAGTCCCTCCAACAAGGTTAAGAACCACTGGTTTAAACCAACAACACGTAAGCCTTTCAACTTTCATGTGTTTATCTTTGGGCATTTCAGACCCACCGTTTGACGTAATGTCACATTAGGATTCTGAAACACGTTTTACCTGTCGTCCAAGAGACTTCTTCAGAACCGACGTGGCATAATCGTCTTACGACATGTTTTGATTGTGAGTTTTTTCAGTTCTCCTGCTCAGGCACTCATCAGCTTGTAGACGAACTGTCTGTAACTGACCTTACAATACTCTGGTTGTTCTTTCTGCTGATCCTCAGGTGACCCATTTCAATCAACCCATCAATAAAAAACATAGCAGGGAGATACAGTATAAACATTCACATTTAAGAATGTGTAAACACCAGCACTAAGGTGATGTTGAGAGTCTGAAGGTCCAATAATGTGAATTAAATATCTGCTACTTCCTCTACGAAGAAGTGAAGGCCAAGATGAAAAAAAATAGAAGGAAGAAACACTGAGAGCTTATTGAAAAAACAAGGATTGTTTTGTTTTTTTCTTGGTTCCTAATTAGAAGCTAACTAGATTAACCACTGCAGTCTACTGGGACATATCAGAAGGTGGTGTTGTTATAATAGAAAACGGACGTGTTTATTTATATTTGTGTGTCTCTGTGTGTGTGTGTGTGCGTGTTGCTGGAAGTCACACTGCCATGCTTTCCCATCACTCCGCCTGGCAGAAACACAGCTACTGAAATGGTTTGAAGGACGTCCAGACTCCAGATAATGTTGTTTATTCTCTCCTCTAAAAATATATATTCAATTTCATTTGCACAAAATGGATTGGAAAGCTTATTTTTTCACAGCACGGGGAGTCGTTTCAGAAGTTTTCCCCCTGTCTGGAATTTCTGCCACCCACTCCTCTCATGGGGAAGGCACTCACAAAGTCCACCCTCCCCATCTGTGACCTCCTCCTCCTCTTCCATCTCTGGCTTCTTTTGCCGCCGTTCAGCAGACATCACATGCTTGCAAATGGGCAGGGGCTGGGAGCTTTGGCGGTTGGAGGAGCTCCCTGGTGGATCTACCAATTAGCCTTGGCCCCACGGCCTTGGAGAAGTGGAGCGAGGCGCCAGCGGTGCCGTGAGCTCGGTGCCGTCCCAAGAGTTTCCCTTTAACGGGTGACCGCCAAAGACGGGTCGAAGGCAGAAGTGCAAAAGAAGGAAGCGAGGGCGGTGGACAAAGGGGCGAGGATGGCGAGGATAATAGATGACCCTTTGTCTGTTATGCCGCTAAGGATATTGAATCAATTGCAGCTGGTGTGGTGCTGTCAACCTGTGTGTGTGTGTATGTATGTATTTGTGTGTTTTTGGAAAAAGGTAAGACACACACATAACGTCTTAGCCATCTGAGAGGTTTTCCTTCCTAGTTACATGTGTTACATTTGAATAAGTATGACTCTGTTTATGTGTGTTTTTATATTTTGTGATGCTAACTTTTGCATCTCGATTCTACAAGTGAGTTAAAAGGTATTTTTCTTCATCATCATTTTTTTTATTTATAGATTAGGTTGTACAGCCTGTCTTTATTTAAGTCTGACTAAAAACCTTCTTTATTATCAAAGAGGCCAAGACTGCTAGGTATACTCCCATTGTGCAATGATTTCTCTCTCCTCCTATCTGTTCATTTCTGTGTATAGTTTTAGATATTACCAATTTTATTATAGAAACAACTTCAGTTTCTGTCTTTGTTTGCAGGTATGAGATCAAATGTATTTCTCTTTTAAAAATGATTTTTTTCCATCCTTTCAGTCACAAGGCTGAGGGTCTAAATTTGGGGACGTCTGAAAACAGAAACAGTAGAAACAGTGAAACAGTGGTTCGTTTGTTGAGATTCGTAGTGTTAACATGTTAAGTAGATTTGGCTCATTTGATGCATATTCTGTATATATGTACCATATATATATGCATATATATCCTTCATTGTGTTGTGATGTTTTTTTCCATCGAGGTAAACTATAAGAACAAGTAACTGAATAAAACATATAGCTCGTCTTTCTCATCCTGCAAATTCCCTCCTCAAGTCTGGATCAAACAGAAAACTGAGCTAAAAAGGAAAAAAGTTTCCTCATGGCAGGATTTTTGTGTGGCGTCTTCTTCCCAGCTGCAGCCTTGGACTTCTTTGTTTTGTTTTTTTTTTTTTTTGGTTATTTTTTTCATGGCAGAGGTTGAGTCTGTGGCCTGTTTCTCCTCATTGCAAGTTGAAGTGAAGCTATTCTGCTTCAGGGTTAACACTTCTACTCCACTACATCTCCTCATCTGACTGCACTGTGGCCTTTTGTCCTCGTCTTGTCTGCTGTCAGGAAGTGGTGGTTTGGGGCCGCTGCCTGCCACGTACTGTGACATGGCCACAAAAGCGAGCAGGGACAAGCACATTTCAGGAGATTCACAAGAAAGAACGAAGATGTAGAGGGAGAGGACGCTGCTATCAGCACTTCTTTGTTGGCAGAGAAAAGCCGGCAGGTTTCTCTTGGCTTTATCTGATGGATGGAGGTCTGAGCTTCCAACGTTGCTGCAACAACCTGGGCAAGGGCGAGTCATCACGGCAGGACGGACCTGCAGCACTGATGCACCGTTTTAACAGCAGCTGTATCATACACTGGTTTAGGAAAATGTGTATTAAAATGTCACGTCACAGCTGGAAGTGTCAGCTGTCTGGTCAGTGACAGCAGAAACTGACATCAGCACTGCTGCCAACACAGACTGCAATTCATTCTGGTTTTTCTTATTTTTGCAGCTTCCTTTGTGTTTGTGATTTTTTTTTTAACAAAATACCCACATTGTACATTTACTTTTTGTTTGCATGCATCGTTGCATCATGTGAGTCATGATAATTCATTTGCGAAATTCATCAGGTTTATTAACACCAGGGCAAAATATTTTCCATTCTCTGTCCTGTAACTTCACTGTGCAGCCCCTCCCCACACAGTTCATACACATGTTGAAATTTAAACACACGACAGGTAAGCCCCTCCCCCCAAGTATAAAATACCATCTCAACAACCAGGATGTGTCTGTTGAGGCTTCAGTCTCAGGTCAGTTGTCCGGCTTCAAGTCAGACCATCCTCACTGAGAGCAGGGCAGTAAATAAGTCAATGACTGACAGGAACATCAGAAGGATTGTGAGGGATTGTAGACTGACATCAATTGTTGAGTTTAACGGCTTCACTGAAGTTTTGAAAGCAACTCCTGCCACATTTTGCAAACCACGTCAAGAGGAGGCATTTAGAGTAATAGTTTTGTATGATTTTGTCTCTTCTATTCTTCTCAATCTTGAACAAACAGTTAGCTTCTGTGATTTGTAGAACTGATTGATCGCGATTAATTGGTGTTTTTCCCTGTGATTTATCAGATGAAAAAGAATCGAATGCTTTCACAGCCCTGTTCCAAACACAGTATATAACGTTTCATCCCACTAAAACTTCACTTCGCCAACTCAAAAAAAGTGCAGTGGGTGTTTGCTTGAACAGGTTCACGCCTTGGTGTAAGATCAGAATGAGATGTGCGTTTTTTTTCCTCTGTTTGTCAGACTCCTGTGGGAGAGGGATCTTACATCCTGTACTGTACCTGCTCGTTGAAGCTCGCAGGCGCTTTTTTTTCACATCTCAACAGAGTGACAACAACCTCTTCATGTCACCTTTTGCTTTGTTCCCTCGTTTCTTTCTTGGCCCTTTTTCCTCCCGCTTTCTTCCCGTCTCATTGATGTCAGCGTTTCCACAGAGCAGGAGCCCCCCTCTCTCTCTCTCTCTCAAACTCTCTGTGTGTGTTTAAGTGTTTAATTTTTAATGCACAGACCTCAGAGACATTGTACTCCGAACCAAAGAAAAAAAAAAAAAAAGGAAATGGCACGTCAGACTGATGAGAGGTTTCACCTTACTTAAAATATCCTAAAGAGCATTTTTGTCTGAGCCTGAGGGACGTTATTGAATTCAACAATGAAAAAAATGCGTGTAAGCATCAGACAAATGTCTGACTAAAAATGTTCCAAACAAAAGATCTTCATCATGTTCCACGTTCCATTCTAAATCCGAAGACATTCGTTTGTCTGGTTCCTCCCTATTGAGCCTTTGACAGGTTGGTAAGAGCGGGGTGGATTGTATCTGTGGGAAATGCCTTATATACTGTGTATACATTTTATATGAAGATCAGACGGGAGGTCAGTCCACTCTACGATGCTTCACCCATTGGTATCAGGACATTTCAAATATTCCCTGCAGAGAACAACAAAAATATGTTTTTTTATACAGTGTTTTGATTGTCTGTTTACTTTAGAAGCTTCAGCCAAGTGTCTGTGTTCCTCAGCTGTCAGTCAGTGTCAGAGGGTTCGTCCAATGAGGCTCCATCTTTGTTGTTGGAGGAACTTGGAGGGAAGTCTTCATTATGAACTCAAAAGGCTGCACAAAGCAATCAAAATGGTAAAAATGGCAGTGGCGCCTAAACTGTCTTAGGAAAAAGTTGAATTGCCACAGCTAAGTATTTACAGTTTGTCTAGACATTAAGGCATGCTTTTTTTTTTTTTTTTTTCATTTATTAATGATACCAAACATTACATTGCAGTCTCTGGAGTAGGGTATCCATACTGACAAACGAGACCCTGTCTAGGCTTTTTTCTGTCTTACAAACAGTGCACATAGTGTTCAGTGCACTACAACAGGCTGATTACAGCCCATCAAGTCCAGTCAATCAATTCATTAATATGTTGTTTTGCAGTATCATCATAGATATTTACTGTATATTTCAAAAGCCTTTAGTATACTGCATGCTGGTCATTAAATGCACCTGGTGAATGTAAAAGACCACTCTATTTAGTTCATGTTTGTTTTATAGCTAGACATGGCAACACTCTGTTCACCAGGGGCTTTGAGATTGGCTTGAGTTATTTATTTTATCTTCATTGTTTGATGAGCAGATGATTAATGAAATATCTGCTGAAGGATCATAAAATGAATCTCAAAGGCTGCTCCGTGAGTCCCATCCCTTCTGCTGGTAGACTTAAGCTCTTCTTTGAACAAAGCATTCATGTCTGTGTGGAGAATTCCCATCCGTCTGGTATGTCTTTCTGCAGTTCTCGCACGGGGCAACAGAGGGCAGTCAACTCCCAGACAGACTGGCAGGCAGATAGTTGAGGTGGGGGCAGATTTTTTTTTAGATGTCTCTGAACAGAAGCTGACATGAGGATGAGAAGAGTTGAGTACACACGCAGCTCTTTGTTGGGAAAGAGATGCTGATTCTTCTGTTGCGTCTGGTTTTACAAGCTGCTGCCACAAAGACAGTAGGATTAAAAGCTCCAGGCTTCGTGGCGTCTCACTACTTTTCTGGGTTTTGTGTGAGTTGCTGCTTCATGTGTGTACATTTCTTTCTGTCTCCCTGTTCCATTTTTGGAGAAAGGAAACAGGTGGTAAAATCCGCAGAAATTATAAATCTAAAAATGTGGTTAAAATCACACCATAGGATGTTCACATTTCATTGTTGTCCTTATATTTCTGTTTATAATATAGAATGAGGAATTACTGGAAGATGATGGTCATATGTAGGTGTTAACAAAGGATTGTGAAGTTGTTAATCAGCCATATTGGCAGAATAGTGTTGAACATATTTGGTTTTAATTGCAGGTGTCTCCACTGTTCTTCAGGGTAGAGTTGGCCTTTTCACTGAAATTAATATAATTTTTGAGCATTGGAAGGTTTGGGGTTTGAATCCTCTCTGACTCTATTATGTTATTTTTTAAACAGACCATGGTAACCATGGTAATGCAGATATTTAAGTAAAAAAGAGAGATTTCGGCAGATCATCAAAGTTGTGTCCATCCGTCCATCCATCCGTCTGTCTGTCTGTCTGTCTGTCTCTCCTTTCATTGTCTTCTCTCCTGTAGTTTTTTGATTGATTGGCCGAGCGAGTGTTGGGCTGCGATTAGGCGTCTCTAATTAGGATCCATGCTTTGTTGTTAACACAGAGGATTAGCCTCAGACAAACACACCTATCAAACAATTAATACACTAATCACCTAAAGAGCACTGCTCCCTATCACTACCGTTAGCACTGCATAGCAACAATCAACACAACACTCCCCCACTCTCTCCTTTCTGACACTTTTCAAATGTTCCATTTGGCTAAGTGATGTGCTTGGGGGGGTTGGACTTTCCTCCCTGAATTAGTCTCTGGAATAAAAAATAAAGCTGGTGTTGAATAAATGTAGTTTTTTTTTTTTTTTTTTCAGGGAAACCAAATGAGCACCCAGTGAATTTGTTCATAAGCTTCTGTCCTGGAAACTATGAAGCCTGTTAGAGAAATCCAAAGCTACCCTGGTGGGTTTATTTTTTAAACAAAGTTTTGTAAAAATCAAACTTTTGTGGCAAAATATTCCAGTTTGACATAAATCACTTCAAATAAGCAAATTATATCAAAGTCAAAAAAGTCATGTGGTGTTAAAATATACCAACGTGCACTGCCTGTCGCTTTGACTAAAAAGTCAAGCATTAGAGCCTGATTTTTCACCTCTTCCCATGTCGATGATCTATTTTCCCTGACTCATAGTCTGATAATGTGCTAAGGAAAAGCCTATTAAAGTAAAGGCTTTTATTACAACTTTCCCAGAATAATCCTTTCACATGATGCCTACGCAGGTGGTGAAGTGTGAGCAGCATAATCACAGCAGCAGCTTGGTGCGTTCAAGCACATCATCCGCAGTAGATTTTTTCACCACCTTTGTGTAAAACTGCCTCTGAAGACAACGAAACTACTGACGCGTAAGAAAAGTTGGAATCATCTGTGATTCTATATTGTACATACTCATTACACGGCCTAATGTTTGAGTTGTATTTTGTATTCTTATGCTACCTATACTTATACTACTTATATTTAACATCTACAAGTCAATTTGTATAATATAGAATAAAATAGAATAGAATACAATAGAAAACAAACTTGGTTCTTTCAATGTGGTTCTTTAAAATAAGGAAGTCATTTTTGTTAGATACAAATCTGGACTGCAGGCAGGCAGGTCACTTAGACTGTGGAAGTCCATCACACTGATTTGTGGTCCAGTAGTTTCCATTCTTAGCTTTTGTCAAAATGACGTATTAAATATTTTCCCGATGAATAAAAAAAATGCGATGACACACCATCCATCCATCCATCCTCTTCTGCTTTTCCGGGGCCAGGTCGCAGGGGTCACAGTCTGAGCAGGGACTCTCAGACTTCCCTCTCCCTAGACAGTTCCTCCAGCTCTTCTGGGAGGATCATAAGACATTGCAAGGCCTTCCAAGTAGCATAGTGGCTCTAACATGCCCTGGGTCTTCCTCTACGTCTCCTCCCACTGGAACATGTCTGGAGCATCTCCCGAGAGAGACGTCCGGGGGGCATGCAATGTAAATGCCCAAGCCACCTCAGCTGGCTCCTTGATGGAGAGGATCAGCAGCTCTACTCCGAGCTACTCAACCTATGTCTAAAGGAGCGCCTGCCACTCTGCGGAGAAAGCTCATTTGGGCTTGTATCCGGATTCCTGTTCTTTCAGTTATGACCACAGGTGAGGCCAGGACACACCACGACAAAAAATAATGGGAGAAAATTGTCAAAGAAATATTTAGACACAATCTTCAGTTGATGCTCCTTTTATATCTGAACTTTATCTGTTCAAAATATATTAACTTGAACACAGGATTTAAGTTTGAGTTCAACATATTCAAAGTAAGATTCAAGTATGATATAAAGTGTTTGGATAAACAAGCTCCAAAACTGTTCAGCTGGGAAATGTTGCACATATCACCAAAATGTTTTGCAGGTGTTTGCGTTGTGATTAAAAACCTCATTGGAAGGATAGTGTTGTTGTGGAAATGTGAGATATTAATCATTTTTTTACTGATTTGTAATACAAGAGTTTCATTTCACTGGTCTTAATATCCGTTTAACATCATTTTCAGGTTAACACATTCACTGTTTACCACAGAGTGGGTTTGATGAGCTGGCGCTGACGGGAAGATTTATCAGGACACAAAATTGTTCATCTCTAATGGAAAACAACAGAGAGCAAAACGACTTAATTAAAAATAAATGAGGGACCTCCAGCTTTAATTTTTCATACTCCAGGGTTCATTAAACCTCCTCCTTGTTGTTTTGATAATGAAAAAACAAAAATCAGCCTTCTGTCTTATCCTGAGTCACAGGTAAGATTT
>NC_024321.1:13341565-13345915 GCF_000523025.1 Cynoglossus semilaevis
TTTTCTTGCGTGACTTTGGAGATCTCTGTATGTTCTTAACTTCTTCATGTACATGAAGTGCACTCAACCCCAAAAGTCTGTCGCCATGAAAAAAACGCTCAACACACACACACATTTATTAATGAAACATCTTTAGCGATTCAGCAAACAGAACTTCGCTCTCACTCAAACCACACACTGGATCACTGAAGCACCATTTATCATCCCAAACCCCCCGGAGCATCATCCTACTAAACTGTGAACCTGAACATGACACCAGTGCCAGCCTCTACTTCGCCTTTTCTCTCTTACTTGTAGGAAACTTTTTTTTTTGTCTTTTTTTTTCAGCCTTATCCTGAGAACGGAATAAACAATCCCCCAGTTTCTCCAACTTGTCTCATTAAAAAAAACAGAAATTATGTAAAGATATATATAAATAAAAACCCAGTGTTCGCAAAGGAAGTGAGAGGAAAACACTGTGGGTTTTTTAAATAGTTTTTGTGCACTTTTCAATTGGACTTTGACAAGTTTTTACCTAATGACCCTTATATAAAACAGAAGTCGAAGCCAAACCTGAAAAAGTAACTCCCAGTTTGGAGGATTGAGCTTTGAAATTTAACTTTGTCTGATTTTTTCGCAGCAAAAAAGCGTTATAGATTTGAGCGTTTGACTGTTTTAGCTGTCATTCAAACTGCGGCCACACTTTTGAATTAACTTTAATATTTATCTTACAAAAATAGTATTTATGGTAAAGGACAATAAACTACACAACATATATATATTAACAGCAGATGTACTGTCATGTACCAGAGAACCACTAGGTGACAAATTTATCAGTTCATTAAAAGAATTTCTGTCACATACAGTATTGAAATTAACAAAGAGGGCGAGACAGAGAGAGAGAGATGTTTTTGTTTATCCAATGAGGTGTAGTTGCCCTCAGTGACCCCCAGCTGACCTCTGGGTCAGTGGTCAAGTGAACACTAAGCCAATGTGTATTTTGTGCTAATGCAGTGAACTTTAAACCTTACATCATCATTCATTCATTGTGAAAAAAAAACAAACATGGTCAGACATATTAAAAATATCCCAGGTTTGCTGTCCACACTAAAATCCAATCTTTATGGGCAGAGAAAATTTTCTTTCCCCCTCTTGCAGCCTGAACAAAGCCCACGTCAGCTGCTGGCTGCTCTGTGTGAGCTTCAAAGTCCCAGTGAAAACATGGCTGGAGGAGACTGACAGGGAAAATATTCTGTTATTTGTGATGTATTTGATGTTTTTGTTGAGTTTTCTACTTGATGTTTGTTTCTGTTACATTTCCCCTCTCAAAATTAATGTGTTTTTTTATGATCAGAAAGTAAAGTTTGTTCAGTGTTAATAATGTGTCACTAATTATTTTCTGGATATGTTTTGCTGTTCTGACTGAACCTGTGCAGGCGGATGGTAAAGAATATTACACTTGTATTTTGGTGTTTCCATCAGTCTGTTCATGTCATTATTTGTAGATCTCAGAACCGCAAGTTACGGTGTAATAAAACCACGCAGTGGTTTCAACATTAGGATCGCACCCCAGGAAAAACTTGTGTTGTCTTGAACATTGACTCATTTCACTGTAGTTTTATGCGTACACCTGAGCAGCTGATACTAAACTGTTGTGATATCAACAGTTGTTAATGGCCGACCACTCAGAGGTGTGTATCTGTAACAGCTGCAGCTAAGCTGCGGCGCCCTCTGTCAGAAATATCATCTGCGGACGTTGTTCAGCTCAGCGTTTACACAACGTGTGCCTGCGAGTGGCGGGTTTTCGACAAAAAGCTGAGAAGAAATGATGTGGGAATGAAGGTTATGGTTCAATACAGAAATCAATAGGTTTTGGTTATGATGCCGAAAAAATACAGACTTGAACAAAACAAATCTGCTGTGCAGTGAACGTGGTCAATAATTTAAAACTAAATGTTAAAGTTCAAATTTCTTTATGAATAATAAATAATTTGTCTCCTCCAGCCTGATGGTCGATAAACATTGACCCCGTTCAGCTGCTAACTTCACTCTGGGCCCTTTGTTGTGTTTGAGTTTGGTGTAAGTGCATCATTTGTGGGTTAGAGACCACGAGCAGAAGTTTTCTAGATGTGCTTTTCTTTTTCTGGTACGCACCAAACATGGCCGCAGTAACAGTGAGATCCATAAAGGAACTCTCACAGGAGTCCTGTTGTCCAGTCCACCGTGGCAACATTATACTGTATCTGGCCTATGTTGAGAAACTTGATATTTTAGTTTCTGTTGTTTGTTTGTTGTTAGTCAATAACAGTAACTAAAAATACTGACTTTTTATATATATACATAAAAAAATAATTTATACAGTACATCTTCACATAAAAGTAAAAAGTTGAGTGGCTTAAAACTACAAGAAAATATTGCTGTATTTTCCAGAAAAATAAATAAATACATATAAAGTTTTCCACACTTTATTGAGCCTCTGTACAATTTCATCTCTTATCCCAGGACAGAATAAAGACGTGGGTCGTGCCCAAAGAACAGTTCATCCTCTTCAACTTTTCTTTTTTTATTTTGTGCTTTTTTATTTTTTTACCCCAAATGAACAAACAGAGCTTTTTTTTCATCTGAGCCTCAAACCTCATCTTGTACAGTCTCTCGGCTCCATCTCCATGGCAACAGTGTCCAAACGGGTGCACATGGAAAGGCAGCGAGAGCAATCGGTGGAGGGAAGAAAAAGTTTCTGCTCAGAAAAGCGAATAAAAGTCAGGAAAAATGACGCAGCGATCAGAGAAGAAGAAGAAATGAACAAATGTGAATCAATAATTGGTCAGAAAGTCAAAGGAACAAACCAGGCTGTGTTCTAATAATTACAGGTTGAATTTCATGTTGTTTCAAATTTATTGCACCACTGCTGAGTGTCCTGACCAGCACATCTGTGTCTATTAAAAAAAAAGTTCTCCTATTTTTTAACCTCTTTCCACTTACTCTGGTTCATATTTGTGACACTAATGACGTTGTTATATTCAGTTCATGTTCTCAGGGATTTGTAAAGTAATTAACTGTCACTGTTGGCCTCAGAGGAGCTGAGGTTTCCTCTTAATATTCCTGCTTGACACATTTTACTAATTACATTGGGAATGTCAAAAATGTTTGTTCGTACAGACAGTACGTCCTGAGCATTGTTCTCCCAGTAAACAGAGTGAAAGGGTCGAGAGCTCTGAAAAGAAAAAGGGAAATAAACTAAAGTGACACAGTGAACTGAACTGAATTTCCTGCTCTTTCATATATGTAATATTTTAAAAAAATAATATGAAGATAATCAGCGGGTGAAAAAATATTAATAACATGTATTAATCAAACAAACACTCAAAACACGTCTTGTTTCAACATTTCAGTTAAATTCCTGAAAATTATAAGTATCAGGTTTATCTGTAGGTATACAGATAAACCAAATATACGGTAAAGAAAACAACAATGGGCCACAGGTGGTTGTTATTGTTGTTTTGTGTCTGTGGATTTTCTCTGGTTACTTCATGTTGTTAGCTTAACTGTTGACTCCATACTGACTATAGTTATAGGGGTGAGTGTGTCTCTAAGTGGTCCTGCGACAGTCTGGTGAGTGGTCCAAAGTGGACCGCGCCCCACCATTTTTTCCAGGAATCTCTTATGACCCTGAAGTATTTTAACCTAGATCTATGCATTAAATACCTGTAATGCACAGTAGTAGTAATGACCAAGTGTAGTGTAGTGTTTATTTCTAACCAAGAGGAACTGTTTGGTTTAATGTATCGGCAAGCATAAAAAAGTAAACTCACTACCACCACAGGGCTGAGTAAACAATGAAGCTAGGAAATAACATCAGATAAACCCTCGTTAAAAAATCCACGCTCTTCAATACTGGCTTTTTAGCTGCAGTTTGTAGTACTGTTAGTACTGCAATTTTCAGATCATAGAGGTACAGCATACAGATAAGACACACATCTGACCGAGTCAATTCAAGGTGTGATTTTAAATGTGCAGGATAGGTTAAAGAGCAAAGTCTCCGAACAATGACTTGGAACAGATATGCTGCAAAAACAAACCTAGAAATTAGCATTGGTCGCTCATTTGCTGGCTTTGATGGCCTTCCTTCAGAGGAACAACAGAGAGTTTAATTTCCACGAAGTGTCTTACAACAGAACACGGTGGCATCATTCCTTTTTATGGTCCTCCTGTGTTTGGTAATGCACTCTTCTAAGAAGTGGAATGTTTCCAGACACGCTGACGAGAGGGGGAAAAAAAGTTTAGCCTTTTCTCTGATTGCCCTGTGGCTCGACGGCGTTTCCAATGACAACAGCATCGCGCGGGTCAGCGGGCGGCTGCTCCGGTTGCCCC
>NC_024321.1:13345944-13372509 GCF_000523025.1 Cynoglossus semilaevis
GCTAATTTCACAAACAGTAATAATGAATACAGATGATGCAACACTGCCATCAGGGGCCAGTGGAGCGATGAGTGTGAGATATAAATGCATGGACTACACACACACACACACACAGCCACACACACACACAGAGCAACAGAAAACCCTGAAGTGGCTTCATCTGCTGCTGTGTTTCTGTCAGATGTTTGCAGTCTTTAGACCTAAAATTCACAAATAAAAAAGCACACATACATTTATATGATTCAGTTTCTATAAGTGGAAAACAACTCTGGACAAATAACCCAAGTTTAGCAAAAATCAAATCATTGAAAAACAAAAATACTGAAAGTAACATCTAAAAAGTAAATTAAATTCTATCATAAAAATTAAAATGTGCAACCAAAATACCAACCCTGTACCTTTTAGACTAAGTTCTGATTTGTAAAGTCAGAATATGATTTGGAAATTATCTTTTTTTTTTTTTTTTTTTTTTACAGCTTTTGGTTTGAACCCAGTGCAGATGTTTATTGTAGCTGTATGTTTTTTTTCTGAGGCATAATTGAAAGCTGCAGATGGAGAGATGGAAGGACAGATGAGAGTGAGAGCATCAGAGAGCTGTCCAAATGGCAGACACGCAATTACCCTTCTCTTTTTCTGTGTGTTAGTGCCAGGTTTGATTAAACAGAGTGAAGTGTGTGTGTGTGTGCAGCATGGATGCACCCTGTGCACCACACTCACTGTAATGGATCAGTTATACATATGTTTCGCACAGATGATTAGCCCCACCTTGTTCAGGTTGTTTAGTGTTTGAACGCTGCCAAACAATTTTGAACATTTCACATTTGGAACTCTCACTAATTTCCTCAGTGGTTTCATCTTTTACGACTCATCACACAAACATAATTACAACCAGACAACGGGCAGGTTTTGTTTCACTTTTTATTTCCTAATCAGTGACTCAGCTTAGACAAGACAGGGATGTAACAAGACTATAGCGCCCCCTGTTGTTTTAGCATTGACAAGGTATTAGGTTTAACTCCTAAAAGCCCTCAGCTCTAGGTAAGTGATATGGCAAATATGGCTGCTTATATCTGGAACAGTGACTGAAAGCTAATTTGTACTCATATTATAGCATTTCTGAGTCTGTTCTAAAGTAAAAAAAAAAAAAAAAAAAAGATTTATTAAAGATGCTAATCCATTAAAAACCAGAAGATAACATTTGACTTTGAAAGTGTTGATGATACGGCAGGAGTACTGTATGCTTTGCTGTGTTAAGTCTACATACCAATATTCACTCACTCTATTGTATTTGAGTTATATTGAGTGACCCCTAGTGGAGCTCTAATTAATGAAAAAAAGTCTAATATCAGTCGCCCAAATTGAGTTGTTCATAAGGAAGACAGCGTGGCTCATACACACTAAGAAAAGGCACCAATACCAGAAAGGCTCATTAGCATTGTTAGCTTCAGCCTACACAGGAGCACAGCTACACAGACGACCCACAACCAGAGTTTGAGCCGAACTCAGACACCGCTTCTTATGTTGAGATCAGTCAGCAGCCACATGACTACAGCTGATGAACCAGAGCATCTTGTTGAACTCCATGTTCTGCAGTGTTTGCCCAAAACTGAGCTGCAGCCCAGCATCCCGCTACTACACTCTCTGGAGCTTTCTTGTTTGTTGAAAATAAATAAATAATAATACATGCTTAGGGGCTGTTTTGCTGAATCCTTATTTTACTGACTCCAGAATGTCTAGACTGACCAACCGAGATGAAATGTTGAATCTTTAAAGGCCAGAGACCGAGAAAACCCCAACTGAAAACTTTGTTTTTGGTGTTAACAGCAGTCCTCAGTGAAGTGATGGTGCCAAAAACAAAGTTCTGTGTAGAAGTGAATCTATTTATTCATTATAACCCTGTCTCTCCCCGACTGATTATTATAACATAGTTTTATCATTTCCTGTTTTATTTTGGTTATCTCTTTTCCCATCAGGTTTCTGACAGAAGTTCTCTGCTAAACCATCATTTCCCCTTCTTTCCTCTCAATATGTCTGATATGGAAGTATTTTATTCTTGTTGCCAGATCATTAGACACAACATGTTTATCGGTGATTCTCTTAGTGTGTTACAGCTCCTTGTCTCTTGTCTCTTGTGACAAGATGCCTGGGGTCAACCATTTAGATGAGAGGTGTAGAACTCAATTGTGCAAAAAACCCAAATTTAAAATGCAGCCTAAGTTGTGGGCCAAACAGGGTTAATATTTATTCAGCATAAATTTACATATGTGATACAAAAAATAACTAGTCCTTTTTTTTTGTTTGTTTTTTGGAGGGGGCGGGGAAGGGGGTATTTATAGTAATTTTAAGTCTGGATTGTTTGTATTACATCTGTAGCCTGAGTGTAAACCTCTTAAAAAAAAAAAAGTAAATCTTTGTATCGCTGTCATTGAGAGGCTGGTCTGAGGCATCAGGAATGACTTTTTCTCTCTTTTCATTTTAACTCACATCTTGTTATGTCACTTCTCTTTGAAAATCAACTTGTTTACATCAGGAGCAGTTTCACAGATCTGGTTGATCTTTAACAACCGGTCAGTAAACCCTGATGCTCCGTCATTATATTGTCAATGAGGTTATTCAATTTGGGCACGTAGAGAAAGAACACAATCAAAGAGTTCCTGTCTGTGACTCAACACAGTTTTTTATCTGAAGGGTTAAAGTGGAAACGTCTATTCAGTCAATGTCGCATCTTTGACTCAGCTCGATCATTTCCTCAGCTCGGCTTCTACAGTGGCTGCTTCTCTCGCTCGGTGTTGCCTGAGGCTTACAGATTCTTGGCAGTGTGTGTTTGTTTTCAGCGCCAGGGCCAGTGCATCTGCCAACCACACTGACTTGTTTAAAAACTTTAAAGACATCTATTTTCTCATCTTTATAAAAAAAGAGAGAGAAAGGAGGAATAGTGGTGAGCTGATCGCCATTCAGGAAAAATGTGAAGTGTCGCTTTGACTGTGTCCTTAAACTGTGAAGATATAAAAAAATGACGAGGGAAATCTGAGAGGGCTTTAATTTTGCAGAAAAGAAAAGACACTAAAAAGCAGTCAAAATAATTATTCAGTGGGGTTAATTTTTAGAATCAAACATCAGTTAGCGCATGGAGAGTGTCAGACTTTTGTTCCATGGTTGAGGCATTATATTCAAGTCATTCAACGAACACTGGTGTCTCTAAATATAGCAATGGAAAGAGTTCAATAGGTAACCTCTTTTAGCTCGCTCAACTTCAAGGAATCTAACGGCAGTGCATGAATTCATTATTCTGGCATGATTACTTAAGGCCTTAATGACTTTGTTTCAGATTGGATTAGTACAGAGATCATGAGAAATTTTGTAAATATATTTATAATAATGAAATTGAAATAGGACTCCATCAATCAATGGGATCATAACATTTGAGGGACAAAAACTTCTACCAATTATTTATGTATTAATGTCTCCATCATACGCCAATTAATCCTGTGTTCAGTGTTGCAGAGGCAGCTGCTGGCAATCCCAGCAGTCATGAACCTTTTCACACTCATGCTCATACTTGCATCTACATGTGGACAATGGCCATCAGTTACCACTAGTGCTCAAAATAGGTAACTTCATGTTCATTAATTTAATGAAAAGTAAGATCAGTAGAGTCACCTACTACATATTTACTTTTGGTGTCCAGATGGCTACGCCCGTTGTTATTTCAAGTCTGAGCAAAAAACAAAACTTTCTCGTGTGAGTTTTCATGCATCTCAGAAATGTTTAAAAAGAAGCCACTGACTCATTGCTAAAATTTGCCTAAACTTTTCTACCTGAGGACGAACTGCTCACGCTGAGCTTTTTCCGTAGCGTTTCCTTCAATTCTAGCCAAACTTCTGTCAAACAGCCTACACCTACACACACATGCAGTGTGAAGGTTAATTCTTTGTGACAAGAACCCTCACTTCCTGCACGCAGACACAGAAAAAACACATGACACTGCAACTCTGCTAATGCCCCTTTAGTACTCTGAAGCAGAGAGAGGATGCAAATCTGCCACAATGCACGCCGCAAAGCTACTTTCAGGCGAGGTCAGTAAACAGAGTCTGGAGTGGAGGGAATTACAGTTATCTGTCAAGTGCAGATCCTTTGATGGAGGGTCTGAGTGCTCCTCCGATCTAAAGGCAGGAAGGAGGGGGCGTTTAGGCAGGAACGCAGATGAGAGTAGCTTAACAGTCAGCCATCGACAAGACAAACTGCAGCCGTCGCAGCGTGTCCTTACGTGACAACCCCTGCCTTTAATTTCTCTTTCAAGTCCAAGCTTTTCATTTATGTCAATAATGTGTGCACATTCAGACGAACAGGACCACAGATGCTGAGATATCAGTGAAAGACTAGAGATTTTAAGTCAGCAACATTAAACTTTGGGACCAGTAGTGACTTACAAAAGGTCATAGTAACAAAATTGAGGTTATTAACACCAACACTCTTCTTTGATATAATTCTTGGTTGCCAAAATTCTCTTTTAGAACATACAAGGTCAGTGTGCAATGACCTTTGGTTGTCAGTTTAAAATTAGTCATTTTATTTCAACAAATATCAACGTGGATTGACACTCCTTAGTGTGTCGGATGACTAGCCTCAGTAACTTTAGCATTTCTCTAACATCTGCTTGGCAATTAGCTTCCAGTATGGGAAGAACAATAAAAACAATTGCAACAATTCAAAAAAATCAACTGCTCTAATAATTTATAATAATAAAAACAGTGTGAAAACAGAACACCTATTTGATCCAAGGATCAGTTTAGTTTGAAATGCCTCAACTTTGCATGTCAGTTCCATTAATTAATTAACGTTTTACTTAATTATTAAATTAGCCACAGAGACTTCAACTACAGAGCGATACTGACACCAAGTGATCAAAGGGTTTGAAGTGTACAACTAGTGATCAGTACATACAGTAAAGCCAGATATAGAGGTCTTTTTCTTTCTTTCTTGAGTAGCCTCGTAGTTAAAAGGATTAACGTGATTGGAGCATTTGTGATTACTCCTGGTTTCATTGTGTGTAAATGTGCCTGTATTTGTAAAATGGCAGCTACTGCTTCTGTAGTGGTTCAGAATTTTTCAATGAAGGTGTCATTGCCACAGCCCGACTTGTGTTTGATTGGTCAAGGTAACCTGTGGTAACCAATCAGATGCACTCCAGACCGCTGTATGTCAGTGACTGTGCAAAAGGAGTGAGCACAGGAGTCCTCCTCGTTGCAATCTGCCATCTCACGACTTCATGTAGGATACATCATTTTTTCAATCTCAGACTTTCATGGCCCTGGAGCTTTTTGAAGTTGACGGATTATTATTTTATTCCAAAGTGTGATGTTCTGACATTTCGCTGCTGCATTTTTGCCGTTTTCTCATTCCTCTCTGGCATGCGATGACTCAGAGGTGAGGTTTTCAATTTGCAAGAGGATGAAACTGCTCAAATATAAATAAATAACAATAATCAAAAGCATATTTTCTACACATTGCCACCACACAAACCTCAGCCTCTGATGCTTTACAGTCTTTAGGAATTTATCTCAGACTCAGGATCTTATTTTCTCTCGCGCCCCTTTGCTTTTCAAGGATGGAGACGTTTGTCAGGTTTAACTGAACATTACTGAGAAGAGCTGATGCTGATGGGGTCGAGGGGAGGAGAGGGAGGAGTAGGAGGAAGAGGAGGACCTTAAAAATCAAGCACAAACAGCTTATATATCTGAGAGCATAATGTTTCCTTGACACACACATACACACACACACACAGTCAGTGGCCTGCTGTGATGTGAGCGCATCAAAACCAGTCCCTTCGGCAGGAAAAAACAACTGCTATTTATCATGAAGTCCCACCGTAAGTGAGAATAAGCAATTAAAATATGTGGGTCAGAGCTTTGTGAAACGATGCTTACACTGAGACGCAGCAGAACATTCATCACAGCTGAAGACGAGGAGGAGGAGGAGGAGGAGGAGGAGGAGGAGGAGGAGGATGGCGAGGCAAAACAGACTGGCAGAAGAAGCAGCATCTTTTCTTTGCGCTGCAAAAACAACCAGCAGCCGGAATCCTGCCTTTGTTTGTGATAGTGTGAGAGTGGATTTGTATTTTCAAGGCCCCAGACTCAGAACAGATTGGCTGCATTTCGTTATTTAGGTAATCCAAAAGAACGATATCAGAGTGATATGATATGATATGTTTTCCCTCCCAAAAAAAGCATTTTCATAAATGACAGTGAAATAAAAGGTTGTCTCGATTTTAATAGAAATTTGTTTAACAAATTGTTTGATTAAAAAAAAAAAAAAATTTCGATGTTTTGGAATCAGTGAAAGGACCTCATACAAAATGTTATATAAAAAAGTATGAAAAGAAAAATGAAGAAAAATTATAACTGTCCCTTTAAGAACATAGTTATAAGCAATACCTAAGAATTTATCATTTTTATAGGAAGAATTGGATAAGAAATTTTCAATTCACATTTAGTGAAACCCACATCAGCGTATCAATAAAAAAATGCTTGTACTATTTGGAACTTTTTTAATACCAAACACAATCTCAAACAACTCCACTCTTTCACTTTTGTGAATATAAATCCAGTTCGAATAAAATGCAGCATATAAACATATCTGAGCTTGTGCATCTTGATTGACGGCTGCGATCACATGACTGCACAAGTGTCAGCTACTAAAATGTCTCTGCGGTCGCCAGAAACTTGTGATGTCAAAATGTGGTTGCAAGCCACTGCTTCCCTGGCCTTCGATTGTTCTTTACACAATATTTGTATTAGTTGTTGACTAATATGGTAATAAGAATTGTTTAATATTTTGTTTGCCCACAAGGCAACAGTGATTATTGTTATGGTGGTTGGTTTGTTTACAGAATCTCTGCCTGTAGGAGGCTGGCATCTGTTGCTGTTTGTGTAGCTAAGTGTCAGGTTGCCTAAACACACATTCAAACACTTAACAATAGGATCGGATGTATAGATAAAAATTAAAATTACAGCTAACAATGCCTGATTCAAACCTAACCTGTAGGAAAAATAGAAAATAGAGGTAGGTGTTAGTTTAACAAGAGCTGAAGAGCCAAAAGTGAGGGAGTTTAACAAGCTGTTGATTTAGCTTCTGTGTGAGTTCGGAAGAGACATTGGTGGCAGACATTTATTATATTATTATTACTCTCCATATGTAATATTCATTTGCGTTTTTATAACTTTTAATCATCCCAAAATAAATAAAAAAAACAGTTCCTTTTTTTATCTTGAATTTAAAAAATGTTGCCTTCTGCTAACACTACTGATTTTCAAGGAAATGCAATGCTAGATGCAACCAAAGTCACTTAAGACATTTGTCATTATTTAAATAGTAAAAAGTTGACCAGGGAAAGGTGTTTTATTGGTCCACCTGTTGGCCCTAAAAATACACTAAACAAATCAACAGGAATACTGACAGTGATGCTTTTACTGCCCTAGTAAAGCAATTTAGGCTTACTGTTTATTTGAAATATTGATATCCATGTGGTTGCATTTCTGGATCAAGTTTTGGAAGGTATTAGTATATTTACAGATTGTGTCCACATCTAAAATATCTAAATGTCCAATAACACGGTTGGTCAGTAACAGCATGACTGACCCGCCATGCTTGACCTCTGATTGGACTTTGTTGGATTGGTAACACAGCCAAACTAAACTGATTAAAGGACCTTACAGTTCGTTCCTGTTACCTATGGCAGTACAAGATCCAATGGCATCAATGTTGGGAGAGAAAGTTCTGGTATGTAAAAAGACGCAGGGCATCTCTGTCCTTTCTTATAAGGCTACATGGTTGATGCTTCTCGTGTCTTTTTTTTATTTATTTTTTTCACGTAGAACTGATCGCCTTCTTCTCCTGCCAGATCTGGAAACCACTGTCTAATTCACAAATCCCAGGGTTCAAATTCAGAGGCAAGATTGTGATGCAAATGAGTTTTAGAGTTGAGTCGCTGACTTGCAGATGGTGTTAATTACATGCCCAGACATTGTACTTAGTAGCTTTTCAGTTTTTTATTATATTTTCCTTTTCTTTTCTTTCTTTTTTTTTCAAACAAATGAAGACGGCTTATTCTGAAGTTAGAAAAAGTTCAAAATGATTAGTGGCAGTTTCCGTCAGAACTGTGGAGCGAACGTGTCTCAGCTGTGTCAGAAGAAGCAGCACAGCCAGGTTTCTGACACCGAGCATCCGGAGAAAAAGGCAGGAATGACTATAAAAAGTTAATGATGAGGTCTTCTGAACAGTTGAGAGTTTTTAGAGCAGGGCTTTTTATAAATGCTGTGGTTCTGTGACCCAGCTCTGCATAGACTGGTCCCTCATTAGCCCTGGTCTAAGAACGTGGCTTTAAGATGGCCGAACCAGAATGTCCATAAATGGCTGTCCTATTTTTTTTTTTTTTTTTTTGAATGGTAATGACTTCTACTTCTCATTAGGTAAAGGTAACAGTACAGTGGCATCACAGATGTACAAATAACAACAAATAACAAACATTTTTGAATATTTCTGAATGATGCACAGCAGGTAGACACACTTTTACAGGTTCCAAATCTGTCTCATTTTCATAGACTTCACTTTTATTCAGTATAAACTAAGTACACATCAATGCATGTCTATTAACTAATTGCTTAGATTAGTCAAACACACACACATGCTAATAATGGTTCAAGGACACTATCGATTAGCGAACTGTCTAACATTTTACAGTTAGACAAGGGGACGTAACATTCTGTCCCATGTGGCCCAAGATGTAATACATTTTACTACAACAAATTATATGATTATAGAGCGAAAAATATCTGTTCAAATGATCATTAAATTTGAAATGTTTCTTTACAAGGGAGACCTAAGGAACATGGTGTTTCTAGATAGCGATAGATGATAAACTCTACACCACTTTCACGGTAAATTATTTAATATTATACTTTTCAAAACTTTGAAATGCCACAGGCAAGGATCTGTACGTCTGATAACATTTATGTCTGAGCAAAAGGAATGACTCACAGGTCACCAAAAATAGTATGTTTCCTAAAAAGTGGGAAATGTCTCTAAAATAAACTTAAGCAACATCTAAATGTGTTTTCTTTCTTTTTCTTTTTAAGAATCTGCAAAAACCACCTTTTCATCCAGATACAGTATGGTCGATGTTTCTTTTCCTTCAATGACACTACTTTCATCCATTTATTTTGTAACATTCAGGAGCGGCGGCAGCAGCACACAGATCTGCTGGGAGACAATGAGCTCTCTGTTTCTTTTGATTCTTGCCACTGTGTGATGAGAAGAAGCCTTTAATCAGAGCGCTCTGACTACACATGTCCTCCAGTTTCAACACTTTTCAACCCTCGCTATTGAAATGCAGAACTTCACTAATGGCTCTCACTCGTCACAGGATCAATACATTGCCTGTACATCCAGACAATAACATGCTAGTAATTTGTCAAAACACAATGGCATGAGTGACTGCAGTGCTTCTACCTTTTTTTTGGTAAAACAAAAATAAAAGATAGCAGCAGGTTTTGTGGGATTGTGTTCAAGTGTAAAGCCTGAGCGACACAGTGCACTCAGGGTCAGGCCTCAACTTTAAACCTGTCTTTACTGCTTTACTGCAGGTCTGATGTTAGAACAAATGCATTGTAGAAGTACAGCACATCTGGGTTCGGTTCTTAGAGACAACGCAAGTTCCAAGAGTCGGAACTTACACAAAATTACATGTAGGAAAACAAAACGTTTTGGCTGGAAACTATTGTCACAGCGAACAGTAATGAAGACCACACGGAAAGTATGCTGTTGAATTCGTTATGGTCCTCCTATGAATTGGACCCACATGCACTGCCATCAGAAAACTCAGACTTATCCCTGTGAGCCAAAATGTAGGGCGAAAAGTTAAAGAAAAATATAGGGTATCGCCATTGATTGTAAACACAGCTGTCTTCCTGGTCTGAATGAGGGAACAACCAGAAACTCTGACTCTCTCCCACAGTCAGAAACATGCAGGGTGAGGTAAATGGTTCTCTCTTGATTGATCATTTGTACAACTGTAAATGTAAACGATTGTCTGTGATGGACTGACAACCTAGGTAGGTTGTAGTAATGTCCCGCGCCTGTGGACTGCTGGGAACAGAGACTCACACAGTCTTTGCTTTCAAGTAGTTAATTGTTGGGTTAACATTTATCTATATTTTCCGCAGTGACAGTATTGTCAATAAATTCTAATTCAAAGTCTGATAAAGACAAGTATTATTGTTACCTGCAGACCTGGGCTTGCAGTCATTTGCTGAATATGCTGGGATATACTTGTCCTTCCATAAATGTATATTTACAGAGAGCTCGGTTTTAATTAGACTTAAAATTATATTCAACTTTACTGGCTAATGTTTCCGTTAGAATATTTGCACTTCTTAATTTAATGAGTCATGCTTGTTCTGCCTCCTGGAAGACGGAACATTTTTCAACTTTTGCTCCATCTAACCTGGGAAAAAGAAGAGCAAAGAGACTTAAGACATAGTTCTGCAAAGTTTGACACCACTTTAAAGTGAATGAGAACAATTTCAGCTGACACTTTTGTCACGTACGTGTGAATCCCTCCCTGACAAGGGCCTAATTTTACCCTCTCCATTTACCGTGGCTTCTCACAAATCCTACCACGTTCACATTTTACCTCTGTTATCTCATCGAAGCCCCCCTGCCCCGTATCCCCTATAACTCGTCCCACCTCCTCTCAACATCCATCTGTTTGCGTCTGACTTGTTTGTGATGTTTGATGAGCAAATAGTTTTGTTTTTCTCACGAACGGTGTGAAATCTGCTGTTTAGTTTTAATGATCTATCACACTCTTCCAAATGGACGGACACACACTGGCACTGCTGCTGCTGCTGCCGTGTTTGGGAGACGCCACTGCAGCTAAATGTAGAGGTGAGACATGTCATCTGTGGGCGGAGCACTGGGCAGATTTTTTTCTTCTTTTTTTTTGTAAAGACAGAGGCGGCGGCATGAATCCATCTGTCAGACAGACCTCCAACGTCTCTTTTAATAGCTCCATCATCAGACGCCGCCAGCAGCTCTAATTGGCAGAGTGTGGGCGTTGATGGTATGAAAATGGTTGCCGCGCTGTTCACCTCCATGACTGCAGCCTGTCAGTTACACAGGGAGGCTAAGTGAACGTGGAGGAGCAAGGCAGAGAGTGGGAGGGAGAGAGAGAGAGAGAGTGCAGCGGACAGAGGAGGTGTGAAGTGGGATAAGGAAAAGGCCTTATTTTTGTTGATTAGATTCTTGTTTCTTATTATTGCTTTTAACCGGAGCTGCAATGTGTCAAACAAAACCAGAGAAAACAATCTGCCAGGCTTTAATGATTCGTTTTGTTAGTTAACACTTTTTAAGCGTGTATGTCAGATAAACACATGTCAGGTCAGAGGGGATTTTTAAAACAGTGAGATTCCCAATTTAGAAAAACAGGCATGAGACATTTGTGAAATCTGTGAAAGAATCCTCAAATGTCGTTTTCAGTCATGTGAAAGATCTTTTCATTGACAACAAGAATTTTAATAAATATTTTTTAAATGATGAAATTCATCAATACAGAAGGTGCAGTACTTCACCTGTGCAGTTAAAGATAGCAGTATGTACTAGCTCTAAAGCTGTAATATTCTTTTTTATTTTCATATAGTTCTCAACCTAGCAGTGAGCCACACTTGCTTGCCTAGAGCCAACCAATGGCGGATGCTCCTTTTATACTCATCTCATTCCTCACCTTGTTACCCCCCATCCTGCTAATTGTTTCATTCATTTGAATAAGTTCAATTTGAGCTCCCAACAGAACTTATCCTTTTTCATTTTGATCTATTCCTAACCTTTTCTCAACCCATGCCTGAACATACTGCCCCCAGGAGATGTGGCACTAACAGAGTGCCTCACCCCTTCCTGCTGTAACATCTCTAAAAAACCATCCGATTGCTGAGCTCTGACAGTGAATCCACTAACAGAGTCCCTGCTGTTCTGTTCTGATCCTCCCAGGAGTCTAGTTGCCTTAGCTGTCGCATCTCACCATGTGACTGACGGGAAATCAGAAACGCTCGAAGGCAACATTCTGACCTCAGCAGCACGGACACAGAGCCAAAGTGTGTCTAATTGCACTGAAAGGAAAGGAAATCTGATGAGTGGCTCTGTAGCTAATGGCAGTGGCCGTGGCCGGTGACTGATGCTCTACCCCCGACGCAGGCCTGCAGCCAGCACTCAGCCGGCCCCTCCGTGTTCGTAATCGGATAAAGAGTGGATGCGAGAGGAATTGATGGAAGCCCACACCGAGTATCTGATTCCTCCTGCTGCACGGAGCAGATATGATGTTGATGATATTTGTGACTTCATGGTTTTCACAGGAGGAGTTTCTTAATGAAATTCAGTCACGGCCAATGGAAACCAGATCTTCACAGGGCAGAGCCTGATGTGCTTAGTGATTTTACTTTGTGGCATTTTGAAGGTTAGGATGTAACTGGTGTTTTTAACTTTGCCAATATTCTTCCGAGTGGTCTTTGATAAAATAAAACAGTGGAGATAAAGCTCAAGTCAAGCAATTTCTCCCTGCATGCAGTTCAAGCATTTTATAAATGTGTTTGTTTTCTTCAAACACAGATTTTTTTATGTTATGTTTTGTTTCCTACGTTTGTTATTTTCACACTGACTACACACCTGCTAGGGGGCACTAGTGCGACTTATGCTCCGGGGTGACTTATAAATGTTTCTTCTTCATTATGCAATTTATGGAGCAAATTATTTATGGAGCAAATTATAGTCTGGTGCGACTTATAGTCTGGAAAAGGGGGTATAAAACTCCAGAAGGATAAATATGTGGTCCAAAATCCAGAGAAGCATTATACTTCACATGAGATATCAGCCAAAACTGAACCTACTGTTAGATTTGTCAGAACCTACAATGTCTGAATGAGAAAAAAGGACAAAAAAAGGGTACGACATCATGAAGGTCTTCAGTATAAAAGACTTTGTTGCCTGACTACAGAGCGTGACAAATCAAACATCCCCCGGCAGCTGATCACACGCAACATCGTCTGTCCCTGCTGTGGCTCTTAGCCAATCAGAGGAAGAAAAAATGGGGGTCAGGTGGGTAGACGTACTGTAGTCGACTGTGGTGACACTCCGTCACTTTGACAAAACACATGGTCCAATTAGAAAAGCCATTTATTTAAATTTCTGCAGCAGAAAGCCTGCCTTGCGTCTCCACCTCGCGACGACTGATTCTGTTCATTTTGTGGTTGGTCAGGTTTGAGTAATAGAGGTCTTGCATGCAATTTAGAAGGACCTTTGTTTCTAAGTGTGTGCGTGTGTTCACATGCGTGTTCAACCGTCCTGTCGATTCTGCGGAGTAAGAGGTGGAGGAATAGAGCCGGCCTGAAGGAGACTGGCTGGTGACTCTCACTTCTGCTAACATCCTGAAGCTCCTTCACACAAATATTCTGGAAATTTAAGCAGCAGAAACTTGATTTAATAAAACTGCACAGTTCTATTTTAATAGTGTTAGACTTCCTCTGTAGCGAAGGTCCTGGAAATGTTACGTGAAATGAAAATCTCAGCAAGTAAATAATCCAGCAAGCTGTTAAAACTCTAGTCTAGACATTTTTAATCAAAAGTGATCATTGTGCAATTTTTGCAATGTGTCATATGCAAAGCAGCTACTGCAAAGCTCTTATATAATAATAATTTATTCCAAACCGAACCAAAATGGATCAGCCACATAAAGTTCTTTGCTCAAACTCTACAACATACAACATACTCTCCCAGGTATCCAAAAAAACTCTAGACTGAACAGACACTTTAAGGCAGGGATCACCAACTGTGAGTTCTGTCTGTCTGTCTCTCTGTCTCCCCTCCTCCTGCCGGGGTCAGAGTTAATCAGTGTCATCGCTCTCACCTGTCTGTTGTGAGCCCTTGTTGATTATTCTCACTCGTGTCACCTGGTCCCACGGGTGTTTATACCTCTGTCCTTCACTCAGTCTGCCCAGTTCATTGTTCAGTGGTTGTTGTTTCTGTGGTTCTTTTGTTCTGGATCCTGCCATGTCCATGCTTTGTTTTCATTCTAAGTTTTGCTTCTCTGTGTTCCTGTTTGTTTTGACCTTGTACGTGAACTGAGTAGGTGGGTACTTTTGATTTTTGACCCATGAATAAGTTTCCTGCAACTGGGAATTGCATCTGGAGTACTACTCTTCAGTCTTACCTGATTCCTGACTAACATCAACTATCTGTCGGGGGGGAGTTTTTTTGGACACCTTGGAGGCCGGACAATGACATTGAATAAGTCATGTTTTGCTCTAACATCATTATTCAACTTTTGTTTTAGAATCCGGTCGCACACCGGATTAGATGGTCAGGTGGGACGGATCTGGTACCTGAGCCACAATTGATGAACACTGCTTTAAGGGTTGACCTACAGTTATACCACATATTAAATATTAAATGTAGGAGGAGTTGCCCCACGTTTGTAAGTGAAATCCCATTGGTAATAATTATCAGATTGCACTCACGTTTTACCTTGAGAATCTCATGACTTCACTGTTTGA
This sequence comes from Cynoglossus semilaevis, assembly GCF_000523025.1. Taxonomy (NCBI): domain Eukaryota; kingdom Metazoa; phylum Chordata; class Actinopteri; order Pleuronectiformes; family Cynoglossidae; genus Cynoglossus; species Cynoglossus semilaevis. The sequence goes on from NC_024321.1 coordinate 13,360,542, forward strand.
AATCCAGTCTTTACATTTACTTATTTGATATGAGCCTGTCACTCAAAGCAGCAGAGAATGTCATGGAGATTTCAAGCATATTCAATATTCCATAAAGCTAACCTTCTGATAACAGCCATCATCCATTTTCCCTGCTAGTGAAGTATATACAATACTAGATCTTGACAACTACACTGTAGTACCCACAACCTTGTTTTATAATTGAGGCTTTGATATGTAGTAACATCATTAGTTTGAATCACAGCTAAAATATACCTTTTTTGTAATGGAGCGACTACTGTAGTAGACTGTAGTAATTAATTACTGGCCACGTGAAGATTATGCAGCTGCTAAAAAGTGCTTCACTACATATTTATGCATTTGTCTTTTCGCTGTCACTTCCATTAACCCTGGCTGTCACTTGGTGTGTATTTATTTTGTGTGTATGTTTTTTTATCCTGCACAGAAAAGCCTAATATTAATTTTCAGGTATTGTTAAGTGAATCCAAATTAAATTACTGGCTCATGCTTTGTGTCATGTGACCTCCAAACCCCCCTTTGAAGCCACATTAGTGGAAGAGTGTTCATCAATGTAAAGTAGCTAGTACCACAGTATTGTACTTAAACTCGGCTCGTTCGTGGTGTGGAATCATAGCAACAACAATCATATTTTTCACAAAAATACTAAATACATATCCAAAAGTGTCCAGAGTGATTAATTATATTTAGACAGTAGAGACTAGTTGAGAATTAGTTCCTGGTTGATTTGTAATCAGAAGGACAGATGAATTCAAACCGACAACCGTAATGCATGCTCAGATGTGGCTCTACTGTGTGAAGAGCTATTAAATCTGTTGGTATAAATGTGTGAAATGTGTTTTTGGAGAATATCAAGTAGACTAAGACCAGGTGGATCCATTCACTCAGTGAGTTAAAACCATCATCTGCCTGCTTTTGGGGGAAGATGAAGTGTTTTTGCACTTTTTAGTGAAAGCCTGAGAGACAAGACAGTGTAAATCTGTTCTTGATGCTGTTGTGAGCCCAGACCATTCAAATAAAATCACACAGTACCATAGCACTAGCAGACGATGGAAATTACAGTCAATTTCTTAAAAAAAAACCAAAAAACATTTTTTTTAACACAGAAAACTGAAGGACCCACTCAGAGCACAGCAGTGGTTCTGAGTAATAACTTCAATTTTTTTTTTTTTTTGTGGAGCTTTTTTTGTGATATCTCTTTTTCCAAGTGGATTTATATTTTAAATTAATATATATAATTTTAATAATTCTAACCCAGTTTGTGAACATAATAACCTCAGCTGAACTGAAATGCCAATTGTCTTGTTTGTTTGTACACATTTCTACGTGCCTTTCTTTCTTTTTGTGTTGTCTTATTATTTTTAAGATTTTTGGCTCATTTCCACCAACGGCAGGAGTTATTTTTGTTCGAGGTCATTATGCCTGTCAGTAATTGAGTGCTGATAATAATCCTTGGCATCCTAATTGCTGAGTGTTAAGTGTGCAAGGCTACAACAAAGTCAGAGGCTGAGCAGAGGGAATTACTCTGCAGCCATTTTCATATTGATTCCATCACAGCCACATTCCAAACTGAAGTTGGAAAAAACTTCCTGGTAAAAACTTGCACTTGGTTTACTTGGCTTGGGAGTCTTGAAGAGAGGAAGGAAAGTGAACTTTCAGGAAAAGTTTAATGTTTTTTCACTTAACTCTGCCTGCGTTCCACACCATGGAACCTTTTCTCTCCTCTTTTCATTTTGTTTTTTTTTTTTCTCTTCCTTCAGAGGTTTGGATCCACGGCTGCTTCGTTGTACCTCGCTGCCCCCCACAGAGCAATCCGGACCTTGGTCCTTATCTTTGGGAGGCACATTTCCCTGAGGAGGGGGAATCTCTCTGCCTACACCTTGTGCTCTGTGCTTAGTAAGGTGATGAACAAGTGAAACATGGCGGCTTTTTGTCTGCTTGTTGCTAATCAGTGAGGCAGAGCTGCTGCTTCCTCTTGGCTTCTCTACACCAGCTGCAATCGTTGACATCTTCTCCCCATTTTCTCCAGCTTTACCTCCACTCGCTTCATTCCCTCATCAGGCCAGAACTTACCAACAAGAGTCCCATTAAAAAGTGGTAATGAAAAAGAAAAACTCTGCATTCAGCACTTTTTTGAGTCTGGATTGCACTGAATTGCCAGGATCAGAAGTTTGAGCAACAATTGAAAGGGAAAAGTGCAGGGTTCAGTTATTGCCTTCAGCTCAAAGTCATGTTGCTGCAGTTTTCACGTAGACCGATCGTCAGTGACTAAAAGAGCCGTTGAGTTTGGCTGACAGGGGAAATAACAATCATTGATGCTCCATAAGCAACAGAATCCATCCAGTGATGAAATGTTTTCATCAGTTTAACCTGCATGGTCTCATTCATTTACACAGCCTATAGAAAACAACTTCTGAGCTCAACTCTCTGTGAGTCAGAATACTAATTGAAGGTAATTAAAAAAAATGCTTACATTAAAATATTTCGTTTTCACCCAACATTTATTGAATTCGTTGTATTGAGTTGTTGAAGGTGCACAGATGTGATGAACTTCTAGTTCTCCGATACCTGATAAAATATTTTTCTAGTGGGTATAAAAGTGTTTTTTAGAGAGTTTAGATATTTTTTTTAAAAAGTATGTCAGTTTGTCAACTAGATAATTTGCAATGTGTTTAGAGCACCTCCCACAGGGGAGGAGAAAAAGCACAGGTTGTGTTTTTGGAAATAGATGCGAAAATTCCTGCACTATTAAACATAGCAGAGGTCCTACTGTTTCACTAGTGATCTTCATATCCTTCTCTGTCATGTCCATGACTATTCCTTGTGTTCTTCTTTATTTTCTCCCGTCACACAGTCTGCTCTCTCTGTCTGCACCTTTTTTTATTTCACAGCTAAAGATAGACCGACACATTTATACATATATTAAATTGAAAATATTGACATATTTATGACCTTAAGAGGTCCCTTAAGTTTGCCTTCACTTATAATCTGTACTCACTGCTGTTTAAATACCAATCTAAACCCACAGGGGGCAGTCTAGTCTCTGTGGATGAATCATTCCACGCTTCCTCAATTGCAGTATAAGATTTGCAAATATGTGTCCTGTAGGACGTCAATGTTGATCCGGTCCGATTGCTGAATATGTAAAGTCTTATTGAAGCTACTGTCCACAAATTTCTCTTAATTATCGGAATAATCAGATTGAAGGAAAAAGGAGTGGCTTCCGTTATTGAATTACCCGAGACGATCCTCAAACCAGGCCCATCTCCTCATCCTTCTACGCTCTATTTGCCTCGCTTTCTATTCAATTCACTTCGATTGCATCAGCTTCATTGGCATCAAAGTTTACAAACGCAATCTCAGAACGCAACTGAGTGCTATATAGATCATTTCCAATAATTAAAACATCAATGAACGCTGCAACAATGAATATAGAAATCACTTCCTCTGTTTATGTTTAGAAGATTAACAAACCAAGAGCCACTAGAATATGTAACAGATTTTAATATTGATTTTTTTTCCAGTTCAGAAAATCAGAATTCTTAGCAAATATAATAATATTATTATATTACTGTAATATAAGTGTCTTGGCAAAATGTACAATACACAGTACTGTTTATAATGTTTACACTATTACTAACAACCAAGTTTTGTAGTATTTGAGAAAAATCTGAAAAAACTTTTCTACAATGTATTAGCAGGTCAGCAGCTAACCTGTAATGCTACATGGGTTTATTATAATAAATTGGATTTATTTACAAATCAAAGACTAACATTCTAAAATATTTCCAATTACCAAAATCTAAATTCAAACCTATCACAGCTTCTGCTCTGGTAATACAAAGGTGCTGTCAGCAACAATGAAGCCTCAACTACGAATGCTTCAACCTGGCAACACAAAGGCAACTCAACCTAAAAGCTTGTTTGTTGAAGACTTGTTTGTCAACCCAAAATGCAAACAAGCTCAGAGGAGCCATATCTCCATCTGCCACAATGTAATCAAACAGGCTGTAAAAAAAATAAAATAATTTTTACTCTGTGTCTGAACATCGGGACATAGACTGGAGTCCTGTTTAAGAGCTGTAAAAAGTCTGTATTTGACTAAACTGTGAATGTGTGTGTTTGTATCTCATGTACCCACACCTGTACTTTCACTTTACCCGTGAGCTCACTGAGACTTTATAAAAGTCAGTTTCTCACACAGGCAGAGTCGTACAGAACACCTTTGATGAATGCACCGTGACAGTAACATTATGCCGGGTGTATTGATTTGCACTGGATGAGTCACTGAGTCACATATAAAGAGCTGGCAACTCATTACATTGTTGACTTTTTTGACAGAACAATAGATTTAGACCCCCCCCCCCCCCCCCCTTCTTCTGCCACAAGCACACACACACACCTTGTTTGTTTGTTTTTCACTAAGTGGTGTTTGTGTGTGGTTTCAGTCACCAGGGGGCATTATACTGGATTGATATCTGACAGGCCGAGGGGAGGCAGCCATAATCTCCATCAGCCATGTAGGGAAGTCCATTACTGCCACTACAAAGCCTATTAACGAAACCACAGGTCATGCATTATTGAATGGATTTTATTCTTTTTTTTTTCTTTCACAGCCCCTGTTCAAAGGAAGGCAGTGAAGAAAAAACAGGACACGTACATATATTATGCAGCCACTCCAGCTCCCCCTCACTCCAAAATATTGCTTTTGTTTTCTGCAACTTAATTGGATGGGGGGCGGGGGGGGGGGGGGGGGGGGGGGGGGGGGGGGGGGGGGCTGGGGTACACAGATCACATCTGAGCGACTTGAGGGAAGATATTGATCGGCGATACGAAGCTACCACGAGCAATCCAGAGGGATATATCCATGTGTAAACAAAGGCTGAGTGCAGCGAGAAGCTTCCAACGTCTGAATCACCGATGAGCCGTCGACACCCCGGGCTCAAATCTGAGCATCTGCACCGATACTGGTGTGTGTGTGTGTGTGTGTGTGTGTGTGTGAAAAACAGGAAAAAACAGGAAAAAAGAAAAAGCATAAGGGATGAAAAAATGCTGGAATGTCAATTGGGAAACATGAAACAAAAGAAAAATAGGCAAATGATGAAAGAGTATTATGTAAATTGGATGTGGCCACCAATCAAAAAGGAGCATTTCTCTTGATTAACCACTACTGCTCACAGAAATTTCATTTTTATGAAAATTGTTTTATTTTAGATAAACATCACAGTGCCATCATCATGATATGTGGATTTGTTAATTAAAAATTAACAACGTTCAACATTAAGGTGCCAAAACGGGTCCCCGAGCCATATTTTAGACAAAAATTGTCTAAAATATTTTATACAAAAAATTTAGACAAAAAATGTACACAGTCTGTACACGCACAGACTAATATTCTATATATATATGTTATATATATATATACAATATATATATATATAGTATATATATATATATATATTGTCTTTTAATTAACAAAATAATAATAAAAAGGGACATCGAGGATTTTCAGTAAATCTGTTGGTAACACATTGTTGCAGTGACTTTTTTTTTTTTTTTTTTTTGATGGTGGCTTTAAATGTCTGTGTGAAACTTGCAGTACACCAGAAAATGTACAATTCTGTGAGTTACCCAGCTTTGAAGCACATTTTCCTCTGGCTGCTACTTCCTCCACCCACTTAGCATTTTACAGGTTGCCTCCTGCTGATGGGGTCGCAGAGGTCCAGCCTCATCCAACAGTAAACAGCTGTTTTCACTTCCACACTCTGACTGACGGAGGATCTCGGGCGAATCTTTTTCTTGGTCCGCAGCTGATCTCTTCCCATAATGCTTCATTACTACAGCGGCCGCTCTGACCCTGGTGGCTTTTCAGCAGGCAGGCAGAACGAGGCCAAAAAGGTCCGCAAACACACACACAGACACAAACTCGGACTGTCTGGAGATAATAAGCTGTTGTGTTTTTAGCGAGGATGCTCAGTAGGGAGAAGCGTGAGGGGGTCATCTCATGTCTGTCAGCACAGGGCAGCAGTCGGCAGGAAGTTCAAGCGCTAACTGATTTCCCAGCGTCTGCTACTTGGTCTGACCACACAACTGATGTCCTTGAAACGCATAGGCCTTTCCTCCAGGGATTAATATTAACAATGCGATTGACACCTATATTTAGGTATGTGTAACCACTGCCCAGTAGTAGGGTGAAGTCAGGAGGGGGTCAATCCTGGACACTTCCCCAGTTCAATATAGGGCCAGATAGCGAGTCAAAACAAACTCATAGTCACACTTGTTGCTATTGACAATTTAGAATGTCTAATCACACTAATGTAGTACCTACACTAATATGTTTGGGATTGAACCAATGAGGTTTCACTGTAAGATAAGAGCACCAACAATTCTTTAACCATCTGTCTAATGCTAAAAAGCGTACCATATCACTTTATCAATCAGTTCATGTTTAGACCAATATAATTAAACCAGAAACAGTCGTAAAATTCCAGAAGGTTCTTTGTTTATCTATTTCTTTTAAGTAAATGCCCTGTGTTAAGGCTTTTTGAGCCACACTTTTTTAAAACTTCTTAGATGCTATTCCTTTGGCAGGCAATAAAAAAGCAAGACTAAACTGAACTTATTCAGTAAGTATATTTGTTTATTCTTCACAGTAGGATGCAGCCATGACCTCTGTCTTCCAACTGTGGGCAAGACAAGTGTCAAAGCCCAGGAGGAGCAGAAATCACACAGCACAGGTTTTTCTCTACACCTCAGACACTGATGTGGAGTTGCACCTTCGACCCCTTTTTCTCTGACGGCTGACAGTGTTTGGGTCTACACTCAGCCGCACCGCTTTCTCATTACTGCACTAATGCATCTGTGAGTCTGCTTCCGTTGACCTGTAGACCTCACATGTCCGCAGACGCCGTACGTTATTAATAAAAGGTTGACTGTCTTTACATGTCTGCACAGTAAACACCCTGCGAACCTGAGAGTCAGGTGGAGGAGTGTAAATCACGGAGCCGACGTTGCCGCCGCCGCCCTCAGCTGGTAATTAGCCGGAGCATCTTAGACTCAAAGTTTGCAGATGACACTTGGCAGCATAAATATTCATGTGCATCTCTGAGAAATCAATAGGGCATAACAAAACTTTATGATATTAAAGTATTACAATATTTATGCGTGGGCAAGAGCACTTCACACAAACTAAACACTCCTCCTCCTCTTCCTCTCCCCCCTAATGCCAGCAGTTTCAGATTCCATGACCTCTGCCATCCGATGGGAACCTGCCGTTGCTTTGGGGGGAGCAGATAAGCCAAAATGATCTGCAACAATAAATACATGTGTGAACAGAGAAGAGTCTGAACACCGCTCCCTCCCTCCATCTCTGCTCTTCCTCTTTAATCTCTGCAATTTGCCACAGCTGATAAAAATTTCATGGCAAGTAAGTGTATTGGCAGTCACTAAGTGATTATAATCAACTCTTAGCGATGTTGGATGAAGGTACAAAGGATCCAGTTTTAAATGCATATTCTCCCAGAACATTCTTTACATTCCAGTCTGTAGCAGCTCCCATTGGTTTTTATAAGCACGTAAATAAAGAATACTTGTTGTTTTGTCTGTCTGTGTGTGTGTGTGTGTGTGTTAGGTTAAGCTTGAGTCTCCACTGAGGCTGAAATCTAAAATTATAATTGGCATACTCCAGCACTGGTTTAAAATACTGATCCATATCACTGATCCACATAATTATGCAACTTCATGAGATTTTCCAGGGTTCACCTGAGTTTACTGAATACATTTCAGCTCTTGAAAAAGTAATATTGGTGGGTTCATGTACTGCATGCTGAACCAGACGGATAATGTACATATTTACCATGGAGGTTATGTAGGGGAAATATAAAGGGTCAGTTTGTGTTAAACTATAATTGTTTACTTGATGTTTCCCTGCTCTACAAGTGCACCGTTGTTTTACATATTTGTCAGTTTTGAGGGAAAATACCTGGAGTACACCTCTATACTAAAAGCAACCATGGACTGTATACAAAGAATGTAGTTAAAATAGGAAGTATCACTGCTGGCCAACAGAGGCTGTTTAAAACAACATAAATAAAAAAATATGTTTAAAAGAAATCTGATTTATGAAAGACTTAATACGTGCATTTTTTAAAATCCTTAGAAATACACTTTACCTATATATAATATATTTTTTTTATTTGGATTTGTTCAGTGGGCTAGTTTTTCCCATCAAAATGTTTTTCTAACCTGCAAACTTCAGGCTTTAAAAGGGTTGAAGGTAATTTGGGTGGAGGCTAGGATTAGGACAGCTGTGAACATTTTTGTAATACAATAGTTAAATATGTAAATTCAATAGATTTTTTTGAAACTGCAACTGTACTGTGTTATTAATCTGCAGTATGATTTTTTATTTGGATTTGTTCAGTGGGCTATAGACAATACACATAGACAATATTTATATTTCCATTTGTGTGTTGTGGTGAAACAGGAAGAGACTTTTTGATTATTGTCTTTTTTTAAAATGACTGAGAGCAAATGTCTTTGTTTGTGTCTTAAATCCAATATCCTTTTCTTCTTATTTAAAGACACAACCGGCCTTCGTCGGCCGAGTTGCAGTGTCTCCACCCAGAACTGATGATGGTAATTATGTGAAAATCAATTTTTGTTGAGGGGTCAAAGCTGTTTTTCTGGGTTTCATTGTCTTGCTTTCTGAATTAGGGGGAAAAGTGGCATGACATGTCCCATAATCCACCAGGACGTCATCCGTGACAGACTCCTCCGTGAAACACAACAAAGAAACAGGCGTGACATCATGGAGGACTCACACAAGAATATTATGTGTCACAAGCAACAGAGTTCTGTAGATTTTTTTTTTTTTTTTAAGCTCATTGATTGCCCTTGTCTAATGCAGCGTGAGAAAGAAAACGCTTGGTGACAATTACACCACCGTCAGCTTTCAGCTGGACTAATTCATCTGTCATCATCGTCTGCCTTCTCCCAGTGGAATCACACTGACAGTAGACCCGGTATCAGTCACGAAGCATTACGCTCCCGTTGGCTTACATTAGCTTTGTCTTTTAGCATAAAGAGCACTGTTCTTTGTTTTAACCTTTTAAAGCTAATCTCTCTGCTCAAGCATGGCTACAAGTTGGAAATACTCCATTAAAAATTCGGCAACTTCGACTTCTCGCCATTCCACAGCTACATGTTTAAAGAGCACGAGCTCGGAATCTGTGGCTGGTACCTGGTGTTGGGATGTGCACAGCTCACACAGAGCATCTGAGCCGCTGCAGCAGTGGATTCAGCCCAAATGGCCCTCATCTCGACCCAGCAACAACCTCCAGCTACTCCTGAGGAGGGAATCCTGTGATGGGATACGCAGCGTACTCCCTCCAGGTCTGTCTTAAGGGGATTGTTGTGAAAAGACGCTTATACCTGCTCATTTCTGCTGCTGAACTCCTGTGGGTCTGACCCATAGCTTCTGACCGAGGGTGAAAGTAAACTAAACTCATTGCTTTTTTTCCTTCTGGGTGAGCTACTGAACCTGGGGGGAACATTGTTCTTCTCGCCCAAAGGGGGCAATTATGTGTTTTAGAGTTGTGAGAGTTAGCTGCATATTAAAAGTAAATATTCCGTAAATACTCTTAGCATAACATTCAGTCGCAGTGCAGTTTCACCGAGCTGCTCCGCAGTCAGGTGAAGTTGGGTTGGCAGATCACTTATCAGCCATAAATCTGACATGTCTAACAATAGGAGGGATTAAAATGCATGAGGCGTGTGTCAGTGGTTAGAACTGATTTTTGGTGCTACTCTGTATTCTGTCCTCTTTTCTTTACAGTCTTTTTGAAGGGATTTTGAACTTTCTGAGTCGTGACACCGAGACTTAAAAGTTAATTTACTCACCCACTAGCACCTAATCCCTCTTAAGGGTCGTGGAAGAAAGATGGGTTCAGTCCTAACAGTCATAAGGCTGAGGGACATGAAGATGGAAAACAGAGCAACGTTTCAGATTATGTGAAGGCAAAGTAGGTCAAGTGGCGTGGCCCAGAGAACAGACTTAGAAGAGTTCTACAGTTCTAATACGTTTTGAATGTTTCCCTTTTCCAATGATGTTTCACAATTTGTGCAATGTTTATACAGTAGTGCTTTAGCCTGTATTAAATGAAAAAAAAAAGTGTTTAAAAAGGAAGAGACTCCTCTCACCTTAGATAGAGGTTGAGTTATTATTTTCATTCATTCATTTTCTACTGCTTTTCCTTCTCAGGGTTGCAAAGAGGACCGGAGCCAATCCCAGCAGCCATGAGGCCAGGGCAGGTCTGTCACAGGGCCTATGGTCAATAAAGAGTCAACAATTATTCTATTATCCTGAGACAACGTGTGTGGACTAGAATGAAGGTGGAGTAAACCTAAGCAGAGAAAACTTAACTTGGAACAGAGTCAAACATAAGGTCATTTAGAACACATTTGGAATCAATGCTTCAGACTCAGGATTCAATAAGACAGTAACAGCTGTCTGTCACAAATTATTCGAGAGGCATTCGAGAGGTTATTAAACAATAGCGATTGAGTTTGAAAGCTGCAGACAGCATCCTTATTTTTTAACTTCTCTGCTCACTGTGTGACAAATAAAGGTTAGCTGTTTTAATAATGTATGTTCACTTGTGGGATTTGAATGATCGCACATGATTTGCTGCTGCTGCTGCTGAGGCTGGGTCAGCAGGGTCAGTGCATTATCTGCAATTAGCTGGAGTGAGTCAGAACATAAAAAGAGAATAAACGCAGCATTAGTTCATAGTCGCAGGTGCAGTTATTGACCTGCAGGCTGCTCTGCCTGCAACATATAAAAACACAAAGCACTCATGCAGTGCCATAGACGGAAATGTTTTTTTACAACAGGATTTATGTGGTTCACTTTGTGTTTTTATTTTTTCTACTCCACTCATTTGGTAAACATTAAAATGTCATTGTTAATGCTACTATTAATTCTTTATCCGTCTGGTGTGTTGTCTCTGTGTGTGCGTGGGTTTTCTTTCCAGGTACTCCAGTCAATGGACCTGCAGGATCAGTTGAACTGTCTAATCCACAGACCTCAGGACAGTAAGTGATGGCTGTGTGCCCCTGTATACAATTATTAGAACTAAATATATATATATATATATACCTGTATACAATTATTAGAACTAAACTAACTAAACTAACTAAAGAACAAGTACAGTATGTTCCTTTTTTGCCTCACCATGTGACCAACCTTATATTCTGTTTGCCATATAACCTGACACAGGATGCTGGGATGTCTATCGCACCTTCTTGTCCCTCTGCCTTTCCGAGGTTAACTGTTGTAGAGCTAATCACTAAAGCCTCTCTCCTCTGCTACGTGAGTAAATGAGGATAAACATTAATCTGAAGTGAATGATGTGCTCCTGCAGCCTGTTGAACGTGTGCATCATTTAAAATCTGTCAGAAGGGAATGAAGTATAATCTACAGAAAAAAAAAACTGGACTCCAATTCCCTTCCCCTCCTCCTTATCCTCCTCCTCCTCTGTAGCATTAGCCCATGTAGCTGTCTGCTTTGATATATTATTGCAGCAGTCAGCCAGGGCTTCCCCTGACTGATTCTTTATGCCGACCAAACAGCAGCTAATCTTGGCGTGAGTGCAGCGGGACTCCTCATCAGACAGACACTGGCTGTAAACAATGCAGATTGATTACCGCCCGGAGTGTATTTCGTCCCGCTCCTGCAGGACTTACACTCCTCTTGATGCATGTCGTCTTTACTGTCCCTGCAATGCTAACGCCAGCCTGTCATTAAGATGAGTCCATGTTTACCATTAAAGGAGTATTCCGGGGTTTGCTGAAGCACCACTACTGCAGTTTCGGTGGTTAAACCTGCGTGCTAGACACTTCAAGTGGACACTTCAAAACATTGTCACTCCTCAATACATGCATACATACA
>NC_024321.1:13372542-13390336 GCF_000523025.1 Cynoglossus semilaevis
CAGGAAAACTTGTTACCAGATTTGTGGACTGTTAATCCTAATCTTAAGTATATGAGACAATAAATGTTAGGAATCATCTGTTTATAGTGTGTTAAAAATTTTCATTCACCCTGAAAATCCCTAGGTCAGAGACAAAATATGCAGAAAAATATACAGATAGCCAATTTTAAATCAAATAAATTCTTTCCGATTCAAATAATTGTCCGATTTTAATTGGTCACAAATAAAAACACTGTCAAAACAGAACATCATTTTTAAGATTTTCCTCAAACTTCTTGGAGGTGTACAGCTTCATTAAATGAATGAATGCTCTGTATTCTCATACTCTAACCATGTTTCCACAATGCTTATGATTGGTCATCGACTGTTGTCTCAGATGGAAAGTTGGGAAGATCTATCACCTGTCTCTAAATCAAATTGTTTCATTTCCCGAAAACCTTTGTTGGAAAGTAAAGACATTTTGGTACATGTTGAATTTTGATTGCTTATTTCAACATTTCTTTGGCTTTTTTGAGTGGCATGCACTTATACTTGAAGCAGCAGTAGACCAGCAGCTCCTGTTTCCCTGTGGGACAGAAACACAGGATTTCCCCATGGATCTACGCTCCAAAGAGTGAGAAGTTTATAAACTTCAATTTTCAATTGCAAAAAGCTGTCAAAGAGATGAGAGTTGAGGCAGCAGCCTCAGCTGGTCGCTACGTTTTCTGCCACAAATGCCAAACCTTGGGTTAATGTGGGTAGAGAAGCTCAAGCGACAGCTTTCACAAGTAAATATTATATTTAACCAAGTGTTAACCTACACCTCTGGTGGAAAAAACTTTTGACAAAATTCAAAATACCTCACAGTGATTCATGGAGTCTCAGCTTCCCTGGCTCTAAGCGCTTGAAAAGATGAAGTTAATGTTGGTGTAATGGTGGTTCATCCAGGGTCATTTTTGGGTGAAGCATTTGCATTCATTTTGTCTACCTCCCCACCGGATATTTTAAGCAGCCACAGGGGAAAGTGTTTCCAGAAAGGATGATGGGAGTCTCTGACAGCTCGTCTCCTTTCTCCTGCATGACTTAACAGGGCTGTCGGAGCGTTACCAAGTCTGATTCCCTCTGTGGCAGTTGAGGAGCAGGAAGGTGAGGGGCAAGGTGGGGGGAGGCTGGTCTCTGGGGGGGACAGAGGTCAACCCATGGGACCAAAGCCTCTTCATCTTCCTCATACCCAAATTTTTTTGTTTTCCATTTCTGAAACTGCTTCTTTCTTGTGGTCACTTGGGGGAAAATGTTAAGAAAAGAAACTTCTTTCGTTTAACTTTTGTCTGTAAATTTTAGATTTCACCAACTATTTTTGATGTTAAAATCGAGGAAGCATTTTTAATACTTACCATATAAGGAAGGGCAATGCTTTAAAACAGCAACTGACTAGCCTTTGATTGTGCCTCTGAAACTCTGACTTTCTGGTCAATTTTGTCTTTATATCTATTTGTCCTTTTTTGCGAATATGCTTGAAAAAACGGTCAGTTGTCCTCTGCCCTGGGGAGTCACAGATGCAGATTTGAAAGATAAAAGCTCATTGAGGAGAGGCTACAGAACCGTGGTTTCGTCATTGTGTGGGTTTCCTGCAGCGTCTGGTTTCGCCCCTGATGAATCCTTGTCCCTGATCTAATAAGTCAACGGCACACAGTGTAGAGTAAGAAAAAAAACAGGATGCCAGTGGCAGATGAAGAGACTCTTCAGTGAGAGACAAAGAGCTCCTTAACAGAAAACTGAACTGAAACTTTCATTTAGAATGGAGGGGCATGGACTCATGAGTTTCTCATGTCTCTGCTGTGCTTAATTTTTCTTATTTTTTCCTCTGTGGCCTGTTTCTGAGGCCAATCAAAGCATACCTTTGCGATGTCTTGATGTAAGGTCTCAGTTTGCAAACACAGCTGCTTAATGTAGGGAGTGTGTGTGACTTCTCCAAAGTTTAGCCAGAAATCAGGTTAATTATCAGTAATCCTTCAAATAAACAGTTTCATTAGGTAAACGAAATAAAGGACTGTAATTGATAAAGATTGATAACAATTAAACATGGCCATAATTTATCATGATTTACTGCAAAAAAATCTAAATTGTAAATATGTCTATATATATATGTATATACATATACATATATATATATTACATATATTACATATATTTTGTGGATTAGAATCCTTACTGTGCTTCTTGATGGTGGCTTGAAGATCATGGTTTTTAATAGCACAATTAATTTACAGTCTACACTGCCTCACATTTAGCTTGACAGATCTGTGCATATGTTTTCAAATGTATTCCTATGATGATTATTGTATGATATATGCAAAAATAGTTGCTTATTAATGGCATGTAGCTTTAAGAAAAATTATTATTATTATTTCTGCCTTTAACCTGTCAGCAAAACACTTTACTAGATTATATACGTTTAAATAGGTCTTAGAGAAATGGTTGGTGACTGTGAAAATCGAGTTAAATGTAAGTATCAGTTCTTAACAACCTGATTAACTAGAATCATTAATTAGGGTGAAAAGTTACAGTGTAAAGATCTCCAAATGAAAAGTTTGGAGTGAAAATAAAAGTTTGTTAAAGTAAGGTTAATATTTTCTGGTCACATGTGACCTCTGTTGCCATATTTCGGTTATGAAAGCTCTTTGAGATAAAAGACTCACTCTCATTTACTGACTAATGCACAGCCATAAAACTGATGTTTTTCGGCACCTGGCTCTGATGAAACGCCCTCGCTACTCCCCTTAACCGGGGAAACACTCATAAATTACCGTGATGGTACATAACTGTGATTTTACTGTCAGTCATGACATCTGAGGAAAGAGAGAAACTGCTCTCTGAAGGAAACTCTGCAAATCCCTACAATATTAGGCCCATAATTCACAGCACTTTAAAAAGCAGCCATAAGGCTGTAAGTAACACACACAGAGCGCGCCTCTGTAATTGACAATAAAAACAATAAAGAAAAAAAACAACATGTGAATGGAGATGTGACGACGATAATAACCCACATCCTGAAAAGTTGAGGCTGCTTGAGTTTTTAATGTACTGTAGAGAGCAGCAGCTGCTGTAATGAAACGTAATGAAGCTCCGTAATCAAAGGCACAGAAATAGAGAGGGAACGAGAGTATGAGAGAGAGAGAGAGCGAGCGAGAGATGCAAAGAACAGCTAATGACACCACACGTGCAACACGAACACAGAACAACAACACGCAAGCGAGTAGAAGTAGAAATGCTTTACTACATTTACTGGTAATTGTTACTGCATTTACTGGTGATTGTGCTATGGGAGGAACTGAAGTAATAACTGCAGCAGTTTTATTAGAGACGGACGTCTCCACTGTGACATTAACTTTAACTGTGTTGTATTATTGCAGGTCTGTGTCGAAGTTTGTGTGACTGGTGAATTCCCCTGTCAACCCATCAACATCAACACCATCAAGGTTATTATAAACACTGTAAACACTAAAGTTACAATTAACAGTATTAAACAAGAAAACTAGTTTTAAAACCCAATTTAATATTTATTTACAACCACAACTAACTCTGTGGTGTTTATATAAAGGGAATGATTTGCTAATTGGATAAGAGATGTGTTTGGGAACCTTTAATATTGCATTTATATGTGACATAATTTAAACATTAAGAGCATTCATTTGTATTGTTTTCATCAACAAAGTCTTGTTGAGTGGCTGAAACCTGTTTTCTTCTATCTGTGGCAGTCTTAGACTGGACCATTGTGCAGGCGACACATGCAGTGCTGACAATCAGAAAAATGTCTATAATTCTTAAGCTAAGTCGGAATGGACACACACACGCACGCTCTGACATATCAGCTCAGAGGGAGCCCTCTTAGGATGAGTGGGCGGCCAAGTCCCTCGCTCTCTCTCTCACACACAAACACACACACTTACGTGCACAAACATATCCCTAAACACCCCTCTGTCCCTCTTTATCATCATTTGACTTTGAAGCTTTATTGGCTCAAGGTTCTGATTAAGAAACAAGCTGTCAGAACAAATCTTCCCCAGTGTTCTAAAAAAAATTAGACCTAAAAGACTTTTGTCACATGAAACTGAAAGCAACCTAACATTAAAACATCTTCACTAACAGGTTGTTGCATATGAAGTGTTATCATAATAAATAAGGAAAATGTTAAGCGATAAATAATAATAATAATAATAATTATTATTATATACAGTGTATATGTATGTACATATTTGTATGTATATATGTACATATATATATATATACAATATAGTACTTAGCTCAAAACAGTTATCTGTATTTATTGTGATCTTTGTAGAGCCTTTTTTTAAATTAAATTATAACTTTCTAACACCGTAACACCATATGGTTAAAGGCGCATCAGTTTAGTTCAAGGTCCTGCGGGACCGTCGGGCGTTTTTTCGCACGTGTGTAAAAGCGTCGATAATTCTGAAGGCAACATCGGTTCTCTCCCTCTCTTTGGCTGTTTGCGCACATGGGCGTAACATTTTTGCTCATTTCTATTGGCTACAGTCACGTGAGCGAAGTCATGTGGAAGTATCCGTCTCGTACTCCTGGGTGTAGCGCTTTGTACGGCATTTTAATCTTTATAAACATATAGTCGGCAAACGTCACAAAGCAGAAACTGCGGATTCTTCGAAAGTGATATTGGGACGTTTCATTTAACTAGTCAAATACTGCAGTGCTTTATATTTAGGTGTATGAAACATCCCATTTCCAGTATCATAGACCATGGCTCTGGTGGCCAGGTCGAAACTGATCAGACACTAGTCTGGGACCCAGAAGCACAGGCCCAAAAATCACTCCTAAGACAAGGCCATCTGAAGTCCTTCTTCGTTGCAGCCCAATGAACCTCTTGTAGCCCACTGTTGAATCTTGCTACCCTGCCATGTCACATGTCTGGGAACCTGAGCTGTCTGCACAGATAGTTGTAAAGAGGTCCACTGTCATTTCTGAGGCTGGGCCTAAGCTCATCGCAGATGATTGTCTTCTCCAGTTTGCTCTGCTACCTGGTCCATGCCCCATGTTTCTCATTTCCACCATCCTGCTGGTTCACTCCTCGTCGTCCTGTTCGCACAGTTGTTTTCTGCATGTGCCACCTATGAGTCGCGATTATAGGACTGAACATCATGAACAACTTCATTAAGGTAAGACATTGGTTTATTTACACATTTTGGATATGTGCTTCTGTCTTTTGCTGTGTAAGAATTCAAATAGAAACACATTTACACTGACATGACTAAAAGGTCTGCAGGCCAGTGATTGTCCAACAGGAATATGTTCTGCATGATCCAAAGTGTGACACGTGACTCAATTTAGACTTAATTTAAGTATCATTTAGGTCAGTAGTTTACAAAATGGGGGGCAGGCCCAATGTAGGGTCGCTGAGCTATGAGAGGGGGACATGGCAAGGTAATGTCATTTAAAGTATGTTCTTTCATTGTGCCACAGTGGGATGAATGCACAGATTTGCATTTCGTTTAAATTGAGTAGCAGTTCTGTTGTAGGAGTTACAATATTTCATATTGACTTTAGTTGAAATGTTGAGCAGCAGCTACAAATGTTTAGAGGTGTGTGTGTGTGTGTGTGTGTGTGTATGTATGAGAGCTAATTCTGAAAAAAATGATTTATAATTGTGAAGCAGTTAACCATGATGAGGTTTCTCTGACACTAGAATTTAGACCTTTAGACTTTACTTTAAAAACAACTGAAATAGATCTAAACAGCTCTGTCTCCACTTATACATTTGTGCCTCACATATCTATATAAAACGTGTGTTGGAGTGCTTTAGGCCTGCCACATCAGTTGATCTAGGTAATTTAAATATTAAATAATTACTGGGTGCAATCCCTATTGTATAATAAATGTTGCTCAAACTGTCGATACGCACCAGTGAAAAGCATGTTTTCCATAACAATAATTTTGTCTTTGGCTTCTGAACCTTACTTGTGAAACAACATTTTAAACTTTTACTTTTAATGACTCAGAGCACAGTTACAGGTGTGTCTTCTGACTTCCCATGACACCTTGGTTAGGAAAGCAATACGATGTATTTGTCTTTTCATAATTTTTCCTCAGTGGACTCACATAGACATGCATCCACAGAGATCAATACTAGGTTGACAAAAGGAAAAATGCAAGTGAATCTGAATATTGACTTTGAGTCGAGGTACATAACATATCATTCAATATGGTGGAGTCCAGGGTCCTGGTTCAGCTGCCCTTTGGGTCTCGTCTTACTCCGAGCTGTATTGGATTGAAGCAACAGCCTCTTTGGTGTGTTGTGCTAAATAGCCAAACCCTCTTTGTGACCAATTAGGTTTCAAACAAAAGTGTCACAGAGCCACCTCCCTGATTTGTTGATGCACCACTTAGAAAGCAGAGAAACAATGCTGTCCATTAGCAAGAGGGGGAAATCAATACACCTGAGATTAATGGGCTTTTTAATAGTGTACAATTATATTCCACTGTGTCTGGATGTGCCCTGTGGCTCTAAAAAGGACTATTTAATTTCCTGTGTATAGGACCACACACACTCATGACTGTAATTATGTTGGGTGGAGGTCCTCCATCGGTGGGCAATTCTCCACTGACAGCACAAGCGTTTGGTTGGGGTCGATAGTGTTCAGGTGATCGGGGAATGAATTAAAGAAATTGGCTTGCGGTGGAAAATACAGAGCTCTCATTAAAAACACAGAGAGTGAGAGAAATGAAAACACGAAAACAGTCACGGCGAGGAGATGGAAGGAGAAAACATAGTGGAATAAAAAGCCCAGAGGAGGCTTGGTGGTCTGTGACTTGGGCTAATTAGCGGAAAAATTGAGGAAAAGAAACTGCGGTTGTGCGTGGACTGTGCGCACACTTCCTGAAGCTGGACGATGCAGAGACGACACGCTGTCAGGTCAGAGAAGGCCACACGTTGGAACTGACGAGAGTCGCAGTAATGAGGTTTATTCAGGGTTCTGCTGACGATCAGTGTTTACACACATAACAGCCAGACGGGGGAGCTAATGGATTATTAGTTTCACTACAAACTTTTTTGCTTCTTCTTGTGTTTGGTGCAGGGGCTGTGTCTGTAATGAACATCTTTGTTGCTTAGTTTTGTGATGGTTAAACCTATGGTCAAATGCTTTTCGCACTGTTGGATGTACTTTGTTGGACAGAAACAGAAAATAAGGAGTTGTTGTTGTGTTTTTTGGTAATGAAAGAAAATGGGATGGATATTTATACTTTTACTGCTTATGTGATCTCTTCCATGTTCAGTAAAGTTTGGATTTGGCTGAACTAGAACCAGACACTAACCAAAAGAAAGTTGTGATTACATTGCAAATTAAGCCTCTGTTTAACAACTAAGCCAGGGGTCTGCACCTGTCAAACTTATAGAGCCACTTTTTCACCACCAAAGGAAATTCACCAAGAGCTACAACAATGTTTAAACCAAGTTGAAGTAATAGTGTAGTGTAGGACCTCCGAAGTACTGTGGTTATACTACTTGATTTTAGTACAAAAGAAAGCGGTTGACTATTTATTGTGGTTGTCTATTCACAAACATTAAAATTTTATAGGGAGGCCAAAGAGCTGCACGTAGCTCCATGAACCACGGGTTAAAATTAAACTTTTACCCTCCTATGAAGATCAACAGAGTTTTTTAAGCACTAAAAAATGGAGAAATGAACTTGGCACAGATGTTTACTTATTTTTGCTGGTCCAACCATTAAGTTTGTCTGATATTAGTATAAATATCAGTAATAAGTACATGAAGTCTGTCATGCTGGAAGTCTGTTGTAGTCAAGTGCATCTTGTACTGTGTATTTTAGAGGGTGGGGGCTCATGCCTGTTCATTTGTCGTGCCAAGTTCTTCTGTGTCACTTTACTGGGGGACAACTCAAAGGACTTTCACGTCTTTCATTATAACCCTGCTTCAGTTTAAGAAGCACACAAGAAGTGCAGAACATTTTAATAAATGTGTGAAGGCTGGGCAGGGCAAACCCGCCAAGGGGACGGTGGAAACCCACTTAAGCGTGACAGGAGGGAGCCACAAAAGAGTGAACTCCTCTTCTATTCTACTGAGGAAAAAAAATAATATCTTTTCAAATACAGACACACACACACACACACACTGACAGAGGGTTGTTATCGGTGGCTCTGTGCTCCAGCAGAGGGCCAGTTATCTCAGAAATTAATGACAGCAATAAGCAGCAGCAGCAGGAAGACGCAGGATGATTAGCAAAAGCAATCAGGCTCTTTATTAGATTTATAGGAACAAAGACGCAATTCAGTTCAGCTGGAAAAAAAAGAAGAAGAAAAAAAATACAGGAAGACAAATGACTCACAGGGGGCCCAAGCCTAGTGAAGAGCGGAGACACAAAACTTCCAAGGAGTCTCTCCAAACAGTCCAGAGAGGAAAACTTGTTGACGGAACAAGAGTAAGAATTTAGGGATGGCAAGTGAACGTATTTATAACGTATTTTAAGACAACAAAAAAAAAAAACCTTATTTTATTAAAGAAAATAGATACATTTAAGTAATAATTGCAGTTTGTGCAGATTAATCATCATCTTACACCTGAGGCCATTAAGGACTGTATCTAAAAAAACAAAGACTGCATCAACATTGATTTCATGATTGAACAATATAAATATTTAATTTTCAAATATTGAACCAGAAAATCTAAGAGTTATCTTTTAATATGTTCCATTCCCCCATGATTAAAACCTGGATGCCTGAAGCAAACTGGATCAAGAGCAAAGAGTAGCCTTTGATTTATAGTTGATATTGCATGATATTTTGCCTTGCAGTACACTAGTAGTAAATAACTATAATGTGTCGTGTTTGTTCCAGCTGAGGCAGATGGTCTTTTTGTGTGAGATGTGGTTTTCTCATGTATTCCCAATTCTTTCTACTGTTTAATAATGTACCAAATAATGATCAAGTGAACCTGGGTCTCTCAATTGACCCAATGTGTAAGCAAGCTTGTCCAGTTGGCCTTTCCAGGGTGTAGCCTGTCTTTGCATGATACATGTTTGTTTGTTTGTAGTATTCTTGTGAAATTCATGAAGGTGCAGATTTAAAGTTTCCGTAGCGTTGTATTCTTGAAGAAAATTAGCATTTTGTTAATTAAGCATCTACATGTCCATCCCACTATTTACATTCAATCAAAGATAAGCATTCTTTGGACTGTTTGTCAATTGATCATAGTACCACCCATCATCTTTACAATTAGAAACTGACACGTCCAACACATCTTCAGTCTTGTTCTCCCTCCCCACTATCTTATTCTAGTGGTTAAAAGAATACAATTATTCATTCTGAACCCAGACATCCAATGTTCTTTTTATTCATTGTTTAGAATAAATCTAGATTCATTTCCTTCAAATTCATTTCCCAGTGCAAATTCTATTTCCTCTCTGTTTTTCACTGACAGCAAAAGGTGCGGCCACCACTTGTTTGGACAGACTTTCCAATCAGTCACTTAACAAGCCGTCAGACTGTGCGTCTGTTCACAGCGTTTCAAAAACCTGTGCCGTTTGATTTCCTCTTGTCTCCAGTCAGACTGTGGGAGGAGTGAATATTCATTTTAGCCTCCGCAGAGAGTGAGAGATAGAGAGAAGGAGCGGGTGGAAGCCCGTTGATACTGGCCTTAAATCAGCTGCTGTCTGCTTTACAAATTACTTGCCTTCCGCCACAAAATAATTGGCCGGTTTCAATTAGCAGTTGTCGAAGGAGACGACTCCACGAGCTAAGCGTCACAAGGGAAGCTGTGGCAGGAATTTTAATGATTGAAATATGTTATCGCAACGCCATGCCATGGCACTGCTGTTTGCTCATCAGTGTCAACTCCTCAAGGGGGCAGTTACACGGGCAAGTGTGAATCAAGCAGTTTGTAGCTGTGATTTGATGTGTTCTAATGTTAATAGTATGTTTTAAATCATATATTTGGATTTGCATTAGACTCAGACCAATTCTATGTTTTGCTCTGACAACTGACTTGTGGCCTTGCTGCATCCTTTCTTAGTGTCACTGATAAACCAGCTGTGCCTATATAATTACCAGCAGTATTAGGAAACATGGGAATTTTGGGCTGTTATGTTTTAGGCTGACAAAAACCGAATATGGTTCCAGACTGGCTGTGTTTTTAAGCGTTGTTTAGTCACTGAAAGAAACGATTTACAAAGAGCACTCTGTAGCCTGAGATGAGTCTTTATACATGTTCTGTGTCCACAGAGAGGACCCTCGTCTGAACATGGAGGTTTAGTAAAGCGACACGTAGTTTTTATTAGCTCACCGTCACATCAATTGCCTGTAATGGATGTCATTTCAAAATATCCCATGACCAAGCTTGTACTTGAGAGATCATCAGGTGTACAATAGAAAATGATCCAATATCCCTTAATTGGTCTGATTAGTCTTAAATGTGATGGTGTAACACTCTTAACTGTGAAAGGCAGAACACTTTCTTACTCTTCCAGTAGGTAGCAGCAGGTGGCTATAAAAGAGATTGAGGGCTGTTGCTTTCTTCGATTCCTCTGAATTTATCAGTGATGTGTTCATCTAAACAGGCCCATGCAGTGCTTGGTAGCCTTGTCCACCTAAATTAATTATAAATAAACATGAGGACTACTAGTCTATTTGCTTTATATTAAATCATTTTTTAACTTTTTTTGTGTGTTATTTAGCATTTTACATCAAGTGCATCTGCACAATATCACACCCCATGATTTCAGAAAATATGCTATGTCAACTAGTGATATCATCACAAGAACTTTTGAGAAATGTTTAGACAATTGTTTTTGTCATGTTTGTCATAACAGACAGCACAGAGTGAGACTAAACATCTTGATGAAATTAATGCGCCATAAAAAAAAAACAAAAACACTCAGAATTTTGGTCGAGGCAGAACATATTGACCAATAAATAGACCAGGAGATTACGGGGCCAATTTTCCACCTTGTTCCCTAAATTAGAAGCAACATAACGTTCTCAAATGTTGTCAGTAAACTTTTCCTGCTTTGTTTAAAGGTTTAATGTAGAGAACCAAATGATACAATAGAAAATCCATTTTCTACCTTTAAGTTTTTCACCCTAAATTTTTAACGTGACGTGCAGTGTTAGCCATTAATCAGGCAGCACATCCTGAACTTCTCCTGAGTTATGTTTTTAGTCCTTTTTTAGTCTAAGCTGTCTGCGTGCTGTCAAACCTCAAAGGAGACGGAATTAATAAAATAACAGCTTTTGTTAAAATGACAGCCTGGGCTCGGCTTCTAATAAAGGGAAATGCTCATTTATCTTGAAGCAGGGACAGGCATGCTCAGCTTCAAGTTGTGGTGGCTACAGCTCTTCAAACCTTTGACTTATCTGTTACAGGACAGGCTAACTCCTTTCTTTTACCTTTGTCCAAAAAGAAATCACTGCTTCTCCTCTTTTGTGCTTTCATTTTGTGTGGCTGAAAGGAAGTCGTTTAGAGGCTCTTATAATCCCTGATAGCAGGTTTGTTTTTGTCCCTTGTCGAGAGTTTGTCTCCTGTTTTTTTTTTTTTTTTTTTCTGGCAAGCGGTGACTGTGTACATTTGTTAGCCACTGACTTAAATTCTATCTCTCCATCCCAGGTTGCTTTGATCCGTCACACAGGCTCCTTCATCTCCCCTCTTCTCCTCCTGCTGCTGCTCATTTTTTTCTTGTTGAAAGTTGCCAAACTCCTGTCCAAAACTGTTTAAAGAAGGACGGTGACAGGGAAATGTGCCAGCTTACAGAAAATCAAAGCCACTTGTCTTTGAGAAAGAACCCGATTTCAGAAACGGAGTAGGACAAGCCAAACTTCAAAGGTCAGCGTTCAACAACTCGGATCCAAAAACAACAGTTTGACTTAAGTAATACTGTGGCAAGACTTGACATTTTTAAACATACTGAGAATAAAGTGTTGACAGGAGCTATTGTTAAATTTGCAACTCCATGTAGATAGATTTGGACTTATTTAACTAAAAGTAAACACACTTCTCTGTTTAATCCACGCACTGCATTAAGCCACGGTTGTTATAAAAAAACATAATCCTTCATGACGAGCACATTGACAAGGGAAATGATGGGCAGCATCAAAAGCATTGCTATTTAACATCAATGGTTACAGGTACAGTAGCATCACATAATGCATCTGACCGAGTTCTGAAGCAGTGGCTGAAATAAACAAGCCATTACATAAAATACATTCAATTTTTCCTGCAAACTCCTCATTAAATTAATTCTTGTTAAGCACCTGGGATTTGGATTGTGTGAATGATTAATTTGGAATACTTCTTTTTTTGTTGTATTCATTGTTTTCCCAAATGCCTGTGAAATTGGCATTTAATCCGATTGTAAGAGGTTTTTAAAGGTCTTTAATGAGCCTTAGATTTCCCCTGGAGCCCCCTGGAGGTAACGTGGATAAAATGACCAACTACCAAATAAAATTACTAGCTGCCTGGTAGGGTCCCTTTGAGTCAGACACACCATCCCATGTTAACCTACACATTCTCATGGTGAGCAGGGGGAGCTCTGATGAGGTTTTTAATAATGACCCACCGTAATCAATACTATCCTCACAGCAGCTAATCAGAGAAGTAAATGCCAAAATAATCAATAGTCATATTATACAAACATTAAGCTCATTTGAGAACCATTGTAGAACACCGCAGCAATCAATAGTGTCTCAGTGGAAATCAAAGGTTGAAATATTCTCTGTGGAACATTTATTTTCTTTTCTTTTATGTTATTTAGTTTCTATTCTTTAATATTGTGTGAAGAGACGGAAAAGGTTCCGAGGTCATTCGCCGATCTCCACACTTCAGTGCCTCTTTGTGGTTTCTCTTGGATACAAGCTTCATGCTGTTTGTCCTTCAGTCAGACAAAAAGCAGCTTATCAGTGGCTGTGGTGTCAAAGCGTTCTTCTTTTTATTTTAATGTTTTTCTGGTCATTTTAAATCATGATGAATTCTGTGTTGGGCGTTGGACACAGTCTTTAGTGATGAAGTGAAATGAAAGGTTTGGTGAGATTAGGGATCATTATTCATCCATCTGTTCTGTAGATCACTGCTGCCAGATTGTTAACATTAATATTATCACAGTCATATTCATGAATCTGCCTAGAAGACTAATTTTAACAGGTTATATGTAGGACCTACGGCCTACACAACCATTACATCCTCCATTGCTGGCTTTGGTAACGGGGAAATGTCACTGGTGGTTTTAATTGTATAGTACCGCTTTTTTTTTTCCTCCTTTTTTTCATTGTAAATGTAAAGATTTTACAATTAATAGAAAAATGTGCTGTTTGAATTTCCATTAGTGCATTTTTGTGAAGTGAATTGATATATGCAGAATATATAAGAATATAAAGCCATTGACACACCAAACATCCTGTCCCTAAGCAATTAAAAGGTTAGAACTTTAGTGGAACTTTATTATTTGGAGGGTGTAAAACATCATGCACTTTCTGTTTGTCACTAATTTATAGTCCTTGTAATGCAGATGTCACAGGATAATTGTTTGTGCTTTAATTTTTTTAGGTGTTGAGAAGAAAGTGCAGTTAAACCTTCCAGACTGATGTGGACAGAAACATTACTAGATAAAGAGAAGCACTGAAATGCTTTAGAACAGACTTTTGTTCATTCCCATCTACTGACTGTCATTACAGGTCAGCACACATTGTGCGGTTTCTTTGAAAATCTCCAGCTTGTGACTATTCTCACAATTTAGAGAAGTAGACAAAAGGCCCCAGGCAAGACGACAAGAATGCAACAAGTTAAACTGTAATGGCAAAGTACTTAAGGTACTAAAAGAAAATGTGCTGGTTTGAAGAGTTTTGACACATGGTGTGCAAAGAAAATAGGAGAAAGTTAGAGTGGCAGGAGTCTTATTTATCCGACAGGTAAAATAGGCAGAATAATTGCAGCGTATTCCGGAGGACGCTTGTTCTGATCAGTTAATTTGCCTTAAAAATGTAACTGCCATATGTACTGCTTTGTCTGGTTTGACAGCCCTTTATGAAAGGAAGCTGAAGTTGGTAATTGCTCAATCTACCAATACAGACTTATACCGTATCTGTAGTCTTACTTTGCATTGACACCGGAGCTGCTGATTATTATTGTGAGATGTTCATAATACAAAAGAAAAAGCAAGAATTTCACATTATAAATTGATGCAATAACTCCTGGCTGTGGGTCAGAATAGTGCCTGGATACAAAAATGAACCAAACGTAATTCTACAATCAGAAAAGAATGTCAAACAATGAGATTAAAAGACAAACTTAGATATATATATTTTAGACATTTTATGGCAGAGAGCATTTCATCAGGAATCAGTAAACTGTGGATGGCTAGCTCTCAATTCAGGAAAAAAGCTCCAGGTAAAAACAGATATATTGTATTGTAGGTGTTGTTTTCAATACAAACTTCTGCAGTTAAGCCTCAGTATTCTGTCTTGTAACAACAACTACTATAAGTTTGTTTTTTTTTTCAGTAGAAAGGCTATGGCATTAGTGTTAAATGATCTTGAATAAGTACAATCACTCATTTCACAAAAGGAAAGTAATAAAAAACAAATGTTCTGTCACATGACACAAGACAAGGGGCTGTTTTTTCTATTATTGTCAGGTATTTCCTCTGTGTTAAATTGAACATTTACAAATATCATTGGAAATCAAACTTATATTGAGAGCTAGAACTGGCTCTAGTGCACCTACGACCCTGCAAAGGAATAAGCAGTAGATGATGGATGGATGGATCAGCTCTCTGTCATACATTGTTACTTACAGAAATTAAACCTCTGAAATAATTACAAAGTTGAGTTTTTAGTTAAGTTAATTATTTTGTTTAATTACAGGCTTAACTGTTTCTTTCAATTCAGGAGCTAAATGCCAAGGCAGGAATTTATAGTTCAACCGAAATGTCAACACTTACAGGGACATTTTTGTGTGGTGAAAGGTAGGAAGAAAAAAATAACCCCCCCAGAAATTTCATTATCTACAGTCCTCGGCAAAACTTTGATTCTCACTTGGTTTTTTGATGTCCACGTGAAATAGTCCATGAACCACAAGTTTCTCTGAGAGAAAGTTCACTCGGTTCAGTGTCCTTGAGGGAAACAACCTGTGATGCAGTTGCAATTCATCTTTAAATGTTTTTTCTCCACTCAAACTCATGAAAGGCACTCAGTGCAAGTGAGACATTATTGTCATCCTTGACTCCGACTCTGCACAGATTTCAACTATTGTCCAAAAACAACCACATAGCAGCCATGTTCAGAAGTAGAGTCCGGTTTCTGAAGAAGGCAGAAAGTCCCAGACAACAACAAACTGAGTTGATTGGACATTTAGGAAGCACCATGTATGCGTCATGGAAATATATTTTTATTTTATTATTATTTCTCCTTTAACTGCTAAATCAGTGGTTACCAGAGTACCAAGTACCAAGCTTCCTTCTACAGTCCAAAAACATGACTTGAAATTGATCACGGGTATGAATATGACTGTGAATGCTGGTTGTCTGCAAATGTGTTGTAAACCTTGGCTTGTAAGCCCTGTCAACATTGGCTTTAAGAATTAGTTCTCAACAGTAATAATCGCTCTACACTTCCTCACAGTCCATTTAGCACCTTAACTGTGTCGGTCAGCTTGTCAGCCGTACATGTACGTACTGATCTGCAAGCGCCAGGTGCTTTATGAAACAAATCTCCTTCCAGCAATTTGTGGTACTGGATATGCAGTGTGTGCATTCTGACCCTGCGTTAGTTAATTGAAACTTTTAATCAGATTAAATTCACAGAATTTGGCATTTTCATTGAAAACATGATTACAAATGAGAAGTTTCTTATGGAAAAATGTATTTAGCATCTTTGATTTTTTGGGTGGGGTTAAAAACAAGATCTTTTCTCTTTAGGCACAACGTTTAGAATGAAATAGCTGACAGTACATCACACTGTGTGTGCTCACTTTTGTGCATTTCACTCTAATTGACTGCAATCTGTCAATCACAGAGCGCGAAAGGTGGTCACACCTGGCTTCATGTGTTTGATTGACACACCCAGGGGACCAATCACGGCACCAGATGGGCTTCACACCACCTGGAGCTCTCTCTCTCTCTCTCTCTCTCTCTCTCTCACTCACTCACTCACTCACATGCTCTCTCTGTTTTCTGGGTATTTTTCTCCAGTGAAACACAAGCTGAACTTTTCACCACCTCCTGCTCATCACCCCTCCATTACGCTGTCCCTCTTCTTTTGTCTCCCTCGCCCTCCATCCTTGCTATATCTTTCTTCCTCCCAGTTCAGTCTGCAGATGGATGAGTGGACTAAGAGAAGATAAAATTAAAGACATGATGTTGAATCTCTGGTGGGCAGAGAGATGGATTCCTGAATGCAGCTTCGAATGAAGTCTGCCACGTTTCCTAAAAGGCTCTCACTGTAATGTATCTGTAATGGCCTCAGTCTGTGTGAGTGCATGTCTGTGTCTGTGTGTGTGAGTGTGTTAAGGTTAAGTGGGCGTAGTTGGCATACGGAATATAAAAGAGGGAAGAGAAGTAAACTTCATCATGCTCTAACACAGGTCTATCGATTAGAGTTTTCATCCTTCAGTGTAGTTAAGTACAGATAGAGCCATTGTTAGAGGGAAGCAGGACAGAGAGCATAGTTAAATGGCGGAAGCAAAGAAGGCGGCTGATCAATCAGACGACAATGGATCATTTGGTCAGTTCATTTATCAATCCACTAATTGGAGAGTACGTTGATAAATGAATGTGATAGATAAGGAATGGGCCAGTATGGCAATCGAGATAGATGAGTGAGGTGAACTCCATTGACAGTGGTTTATATGTAGTGGAAAATCATTTATATTTAAAGGTATGCAATGGAGCTTTGACTCTCTTACACAGTAGACATATTTAGAGCTACAGGAGTGTGAAAAAGGCTTAAAGGTCCAGTGTGTGACATTAAAGAGTTGGCAACTAAATATATGTTAAACCATGAGTACATTACTGTGTAAAGTGGCTCTAAAATACAGCTTATAAGTTTTTCTTAGATTTAAAACAGAAGGTTTTTATAAGTACATTAGACATGTGAAGGTTGTTGTATTTAAGCTGACTTGTCTGGAAATTAGCTAGAGTAGCAGTCTGCTTTTAACAGTAAAGCATTGATAGTGGAATTTAGTGGAGAGAAAAAAAAACCTGCTTATTGCTAATAAAAGTTGCTAGCTGAAGATAGGACATGCTGGCACTTTTGCAAGTTTTGGTCCAATTAAGAGGAAAACAGAGGACAAAGCAAGGCAGACATGCCTAAACTTTAGCTTTAGTTGGCAACTGGAACCTTCCAATAGGGTGTTACTGGAAAGACATGGCACTTCTGCCTCATGATTAAAGTATTGCCAATTGTCACATTTGCTTTTCATTGGAAGTTTTTTTTTTTTGGAAGTATTAAAAAAAAGCAACAATAACAACAACATTCTCTTTCTGCTAATAAACATTCTAAATTTAACTCTCGACAGTGCATTGGTTTGCACTGCTTAAATTTAAGAATATTACTGTATGATAGCACTGGATCCGAACCCTGGGGACCAGCCGCCTGAATCCCCAAATTGTCTCGCAGCCGAAGATGCATCATCTAGTTTTTTTACTTTGTATATCGACGGCACTCGCCCATGCTGCAAAAAAAAAAAAAAAAAGAAAAAGAAAAGAAACTTAAAGAATCTCCTGTCCTTTATCATCATCTAATCATCTCTTCCTGCTTCAGTCCTTTTCTTCTGGCTTCAGCC
>NC_024321.1:13390398-13403168 GCF_000523025.1 Cynoglossus semilaevis
GAAAAAAAGAAAAAACAAAAACTGCTTGAATGCTAAAAAGTGCAGGCTGTGAACAGAGTCTGACTGTGGCACATTGTCAGGGAGGCTTTTGCTTGTTTCTCAGTGTTTGTCCTCAGCTGTTACACATACATATGGTGGGTATGGTGTTCAATTAAAGGGATAGTTTAGATGTTTAAGTCTTGACACAGAAATGATTGCACCTTTGCAACTTGTCTGACCTGATGTCACATCATCGTTTTGTTTTTGACAAATATCCTGCTGTATTTTAGAAACTATACCACGGGTGTATACTGGCTGTGAAAAAAAAAAACCAGCCAGTTAATGAAAAGAGATTCCAGGCAAGTGGAGTTCATTATACACCTGAGATGACTGATGGAGGCAGCGTTGGGAAAAAAAACACCATGGTGTAAATCACTGACTTTCTTTATGGACTTTAAAAGCAGGAAGTTGATCACTTTACAAAGTGACACAAACTTTGGTTTTCTGTTGGAAAAGTCTCTCCAACAGTAAGACAGAGTGACAGCCACATTCTTCAGATATGACAGACCCAAATTGGCACAGATTTAGTTTATTTTTTTCTACTGGTGTCCTCGGGGCCAGCTGTGTTTTCGCTCAGGGTGTTCGAGGAGGCTCTTCAGCCCAGTCGGCTGCAAACAAGCCGCTGACGTGCCTCATACAGGCATTCGTTTCACTGCTGCTGACTGCTTATGCTATTTCATTGTTGTTTCTTCTTCAAAGTTTTTTTAGCAACAGAGTAAAAATGAGGCAGAGGTCTGTGGTCACGTCTGTGAAGTCTGCAAACAGCGTTTCATTGTGTTGTTTCGTTAAAAATCAATGAACTTCTTTACTTTTCTAATTTAGCAAATGTTTCAATCTCTTTAACATCCTGCTGCTTCTTTTAACATTTACTTGACTTGGTTTAAACTTAACTTGAAATACAAACCAGCAGCAAAAATACACAATTCAAACACTGACGTAAAAAGATAAAAGGAGTGGAACATGAAAAAAAATAAAAAGGAAACACAAGTAACAAAAGGACACACAACCCATGGGACAGAGAATCGGAAATAAACAAAAAGTTATTAAAATCGCAGGCGCACGGTTTCATGTTGTGAGACTGAGAATGTATTGTTTGCATTGGTGAAACGTTTGACATGATTCTTTTTTTTTCAGATTTAATAAGGATTATTTTTTGTTGCAGAAACTCCTCATTTCTTTTTATATAACCTTTGTGTTTTAACTGCAGACTTTTAGTTTTTGCTGGAGACAAATGAGTCTGCCAATCCTTATTCATATACAAATGGCATAATAGTTTCTGCTGCCTTAAATCGAGCGAATATTAAAAAATATGAAACTTGACATAATGATTTAAAAAAAAAAAATGTGTGTGTATGTTCAATCTGACCGACCAAGTCTCATAACTATATCTCTGAATGTGTCAACGCTGATTTGTCTGTGAATTTCTTAGTATTCAATGCCAATGTGGTGAATCCAATTTCAAAGCCTTGAACACTCAAATAAGCGTTAGCTTTAAATGTATTTGGGTTAAATTAGTCTTCAGATGTTTCAGCTTTGAATTATGCCACATCCAAAAATAATGCCATTTTTACTCTATGAAGTGGTTCATGTTGCGTTATACATGTAATAGTACTAATAGAGGGGAAAGGACAAAAAATGTCATTCTTTTTTCAAAGTGGTCCAGATGGAATCACCGACTAGTCAGACTGCAGCCAGTACAACCTGTTCAGACGGACTATACAAACACTCTCACCTTGACATCATCTGGCTAAGGGGAAAAAACCAACAGCCCCAGTGTGTTTGTCTTTGTTCTTCTCGTAAGACAGACATGTAACCGCGGGTTCTCGAAAGTCGCAGCAGCAGGGCAATAATAATCCATAATTCATGTGCAGCTACTTGTGGGTTGGGTTTAATGGAACTGCTGCGATCAACACTATCGCTCGCTCCAATTACTCCACACCAAATTCAAAGGTGAGGTTGTCAGAAAGTGTTAATGCATATTAATTAAACTGTCAGGATGTGGAGGCCCACGTGGTGGCGAGTGTGTGAAAACGGTCGTCTTCCTGATGTCTCGATAATAAGTCATAAAAAAAATCAGCTGTTTCTAATGTCAAGCAATTTCTAGTTTATTACTCACTGTTGTTTGCCATTAATTTTTAATCAACCGCCGCTGCTGCTTCGCAGCGCTGCCATTTTTACCATTCTCACTTAAATTGAATTATCTTTTTTCTTTTCTTTTATATATTAATCATTGCAGGCTGCAGACCTGAAATGAGTAAACAGAGTGATACTGGTTGTTGATTAAACACAGGTGAGAGGGACGGAAGACAAACAAACCAGACATTAATTAACCATTGTTACACACGTTAAAACAAATTCACAAAAAAACAAAACACAATTCTTTAGTCTGAATCAAAGTCTTTAATTTAATTTCATCATTGATGCAAAACAAATAAATCTTGCACCATCTTCGCATTTTGTTTCATTAACAAATAGGGACTTCATATATTTTTATATTAATAAAATAAAAAATAAATGGAAGTCACTTATTCGTTCCAAAATGGGGATATTCACAGTGTGAGTTTTTGCAACCCAGAGAGTCTACTACGGGAAGCGCCATTATGTGTGGTTTGCAACTCACAGGCAGCCACACAGGAGGCGCTATTAAGCGTGGTACCTCTGGGGCTCCAATCCAAAGTCTCACACTGAATTTCCCGTTTGTGGGACGATTAAGGAACTTCAATTTATTTTTATAGTTTTTTAAATTTTTATACATATTTGTTTATATAATTATTTAAATACTTGGATACTTGAAGTGAGTAACTGAGATAAATGTTGAATAATTATACAATTTCCATACTTACTGTATATAAATAAATATCAGTTACAGCAGTGCCGGCAAACCCATGCATGCATCTGGCTAAAAAAAAAACACAGTACCTTATAGACCCTACCATTGATGCTTTACTCAAACATACAAACAAATAAATGAATCATAGGATTTCTTTTGTACTCAATGCAATGAAAAGTATTTAGAGGAGAAAAAGTCAGGCTTCATTTACTTATTTATTCTCTTTGACTATATTTGGTCATGAATTAATGAGCAACTACTGTTTTTCACTGTTTTTCGAGTCTTAAACTTCATAATCACAGCTGCAGGCAGCGTCAAGTCAACATGCAGTGTGTGATGTTATTTATGGCAGCGCTTGAAAGAAACAGATGACCCTACTAAGTTAAATAGTTGAATATCCAAGCAGACAAAAAACAACAAAAATTGGCCAATGGGGGCAATTCTGCTGAATATAAGAAAATGAGTGCACGCAAATGTCACTTTACAGTTAAATGGCCATTTCTTATTGATGTCATAACTAAAGGATGGTTTGAAGTGTTTATGGTGATGTGTTGAATATTAGAAACATGAAAAAGACCAGTAATGCCGAGCAAATATCTGTTTGACTGTAGACAAGTGTTGACATACAGCATTTATTTATTTTTATTCATTGACAGTGTTGAGTTTAAGAAAACACATACATGTTTTCTGTGCACCACGCACCATTTGGCATTCATGGGGATATAATGAGTAACTGATGTGTTTAGTACTTTTTCTCCTGATATTTGTAATCCCACAAATACCTGCCGGGGCCTGAAAACCTGTCAAAAAGGTGTCGGAAAGAAAGTAAACTAACTGCCATTGAAACTATACAGACTTGAGGAGATGACAATTTCTCCTCCATCCATGGACGGTGAAGAATGTGTGTTTGTGTGTGTGTGTGTGTGTTTAGTCAAATTGTTCTCCTTGTTAATCCAATTTTCATTTTCCTGTCACTAATCTGCTTAACAGAAAGAAACAAGTCTCTTCCTCCCACTCTGGCCTGCAGCTCATTTGTGTCCCAGTGTGTTTGTGTGCGTGTGTCTTTGTGTGTATGTTTGTGTGTTTTCTATCAAGCAAAAATTGCATTACCACATGAGGTCATCCTTTGATAGATCAATTGCAAAATACCTGATAATGATCGTAGAAACCATCCGAACGTCGAGCTCTGTTTTGCTGGGTTCACATCAGTCCATTTGAAACATGATTTTTAGATTGTTGATGTGAGATACTGTAACAAAAGCGTGGGCTGAGACAACAGACACCAAGGACACTAGGAAACACAGCTTTTAGCCATTTAACAAAGAGCCTGACTAATAAAACCTACATCTGCTACAGGCCAAATCAATTCAAATGATTTCTTATCTGTCTGTTGGAACGGTTTAATAGCTGCACTTGGTTGAATTTAGTTCATATTAGTTAGAGTATTTTCATCTGTGTACTTACAGAATACCATCGATATTGCTGATGGTTTTGGATTTCACAAATATGCAATGAATCTAAAATAGCTGTTATATAGGTGGCACAGCCCTGTGGGAAATGTAAAATAAAACTGAAAGTCTTCAAATTTATCAGTTTAGATAATATATCAATAAAAGAAAGAACATAGAGTAAATAAAATCAGTAAATAGCCAAAACAAATCAGCAAAATTAAATTTTGTCATGATCAGAAAGTGAGCAGAGCTTTTATGTCACTGGCACATTTTAATGAAAAAAAAAAGTAGTATTATATTATTATAATGCTTCTGCTTCGTGGAATAAACAGGATATTAAACTTACACTAAGTATTTTGTGTTGGTTTGCTGTGAACTAAACTAATGTCAGAGAACGGCAACCCCCAGACATTAATTAAGCACCATTTTCTAAGGTGTACAGCACCACATAATGGCAGAGATCTGCACTTTATTTAGCTGGCCAGCTGTATCCTCTCAATGACAGACCAGAGTCTGGAATTAGTGCCAGATGCATCCGATCTCCGGTGCATTTCTTATCTTAATCTTTCTGTTATTGCTAGCCCTGGTCCAATCCTAAATGGAACTTTATTCTTGTGAAACATTTGTGAATGGATTATATTGGTGTAAAACAATAACATTTTACTAGCCTGAGTCAGGTTCAAGGACGGTAGAGATTATTAAGAGATAATAAAGCAGTCTGACCCCGCCCCCACACGTGCCCCTCCATGTAGGGTTGAGATCAGATCGACGCTATGTTTGTGATAATGTGATTCACTTTTGTCTCTAAATTTTAGAAAACCTTTTTTTTTTAAAAAATGGTTCAATAGCTGTCAGTGACACAGGAGCAGAAACTATTCTTAAATCACGTGTTCAGTTTGTCTCAGTCAGTTGATACTAAGTGGCACACATCAGGGTTTTCAAAATATCATGTACGGAGACGCTGACGGGAGGCAGCAGTGGATCTACAAATACTGCTGTTCTGAGTGGACTCCACGGATCACAAGTGCTTATGGTGTTGAACATGAGATCTGAGTAGACCTGGAGAGACAGTGAATGAGAAAAGAGAAGACCATTAGAGGAGAGTGAGGAAGAGAGAGAGGGTTGAGAGAGAGAGAGAGCGACGGAGATGATGGGATTGAGTTAAGACAAGAGTTTTAATGCTTATGCCAGCAGGTTGAAAAATGATTATCTTGCTGTCTGGTAGTGACAGTGCGTACAGAGGCCTGACAGCCGCCAGCGGCTGCGCTCATTAATAAGGAGGAAGACCTGGCTGTGTGTGTATGCATGTGCAAGTGTGCACGTTGGCGCATGCGTCTGTGTTAAGTCTGTAATGTTGTCAACTAAATCCTGACATGCCCTTTGCCACATGACTGCAGGCAGAGCAGCGGAATACTTGCTAGGTTTGTGACAGTTTTTTTTTTTTTTTTTTTACATTTTGTCAATTTATTTTTTGCCTTTCTCAATCACACATTTTGTTTTGTGTTATTTTTCAGACAGCCCAGTCACAAACACATCATATTATACATTGTTTCCTGGCCACTATGGTCATTATTATTTTTATATATATATTTTTTAACTAAATGTTTCTTAATTAATCTCCAGTCGACGATACAGCAGCTGTGGGAGTTACTGGAGAGGGAGAAAAAATGTACTTTGTATTGCTTTCAAAACCAGTGGTTTGTAAAGTGGTGGGGGAAGGAGGGTCACATAGGTGTTGCAGGGGGGACATAGTAGGTCAAACTAATTAAATAAAAAAATGTTTCAAAAGCAGGAAAAAGGAATTTCCCTTTTTCAGTGAGAATAACCGTGTCCTTTTCACCAATAGGGTTCGCTGGGAATCTCAGTCCTAAAGAATGAATTAGAGGGCATGTCTTTTCACCTCTCCACTGTTTTTTGTAGGTACTTCCCTTCTGTTTTCTTAAAGCTCAATGACTGATGTTTATCAACCTCGACGTGTGAAATGTTTACAGTGGGTGCAATTAAATTTTCCACACTGTTATTGTTGGACTTGCAAAGAAAGGCATGGCTTAACTGTGAGAGGAAATGTAATAACTGAAATAATGAATCTGTGAGTTGAGTGTTTGTGGAAATAGAATTAGGAGCAGCAGATTAGAGAGTGTATGGTGTGATGTAATTACAGAGAATCACATAATCCTGAATTCACCATTCACAGCCATTTTATGGTAAATTTCATTTTAGCCTCAATCATCACTTCCGATACGCTGACTGCTGCCTTTGAATAGACTCCATAAGCACTATCGGTGATTAACTCCTGTTATAATCCAGTTAAGTAGCTCTATTCTGACAGCTATCAGTGAGCATTTCCGGTTTAGTACTGTGTTCTGTACTTCGTTCAATCAAATGACAGTTTTGAGGGCAGAGGAAAAAAGGCGTACGTCGCACTGACACATCCTTAAAACTGACAGGAAACAGAATAAAGGAAATAATGAAAGGGTAAAATCAGTATTTGTTCAAATAAAATTATGAGCAGCAGATTTAACCGTATAACGTGGCGTAATTACACAATTCTGGATTCACCATTTGAGCCATTACATGGGTAATTTAATTTCACCACTTCTAACAACCTAAAGCCAGCAGTCGAAGTGACGCTCAGTAGTCATAACCAGTGATTCACTGCGGTATAAATCTGTGTAAAATGGCTCTGATTTCACAGCTTCTGCTAATTTTTACTTTTTTGCTCAGGAAGGACACGACCACGTAGGTTTTTTTAAAAAATGTTTCTTGTCTCTTAGTCCACTGAGAAAATGCAGTCCTGGTGAAGGAAGTTAGCCAAAAATGCCATATTAGCCTATTTAGCAGCCGCTACAGAGTAAAGGGCAATGACCACAGAATATCTAATCCATAAAACAGTCGGTCTTTAACCTGAGCTAAAAATCTGTCACTTTCATGTTGAAACATTTTGATTTGGTGGCTTTCTTCCTTTTCTTCACCAGTTCAACACACTTCGTTCAAGTGTGAAATTCTTCTTCCTCTTTAGCTTTCAGCAGTCACCTGGAGATTATGTGTAAAGATGCTGCCACAACTGTGAGTCAAAGTGGTTATTGTGTTCTTTTAGTATCGCACGGTGGCTGAACATATGGAGAATGAACATTTAATGACATTTAGAGGCTAAATTAAACTGGAGATGTTGGGTAAAATTTGAACTTTTTTCCAACATTGTGTATAAATAACATATTTTGTAGATATTATTAATTTAGCAAATTAATGAACAAAATTAAGGTGTTCATTTTGAAAGTTCTAGTTTAAATAGATCTTATTATATAATTAGTATAATATAATGAACATATTTATATATACTTTTCTTTTTCTTTAAGGTGTAAGAAATATTCCATCGCTGATAGTAAGGTAGTGCTATTTTATGTGTTCTCTACAACATGGTGTATGTATATTTTATTTAATTCATTGACATTAAATGCTTTTAATTTATTTCCGCACACCTCCTAGTTTTATTTGGTGTTGACTGTCTATAACTCTCAGCTCTGCACTAAGGTTCACTGACATGACGTATGATGGATCATTTAGAAGTTTGCTCTCCGCTCGTAGTAAAACTGTGTCTGTGTAGTCCCTGAAGGCGACCTGAGAACATCAACCGCAGAAAACGCACTTCACCCACTTTTACCCTGCAGTCACTCCATTAGTTTAATTACTTTCACTGAGAATTCATCAAGTCATTTGACTAGGTTTTGATTAAAATCTTAACGTGTGACTATTCCCACTCGTCCTCAGCTGATCTAAAAGACAATTTTTTATTTTCTTCATTTGGTCGGGGTGTCCGGCAGCGACGTGACAGTTTCTCTCAGGAAGACAGCAGTCAAGGCTTCAAGTTGAGCAGCTAATCCTCCAACTTTAAAGGTCTGCGTAACCTTTCTAACACAATTTCACAAAAGACCGCTCTGTTTGTTCTGCTCGCAGAAATAAAGCTAATTACATAAACCCATCCAAACGCCTTGACCTTTTCTTCTGGGTAATTACGGCTTCTCAATTCTTTTCTTTATGTTTTTTCTTCGTTTTTCTTCCCTGCGGTGCGTTCATCTTTGGTAAGGCCTCCTTTTCCTCCAACTGCGAGACAGTAAGATGAAAAATAAGAGAAAGCAGAAAATTAGACTCTTTAAGGTCACTCGCTCTTTGACTGTGAGGTTCTATAGAGTAGCTGCATTTTCTTCCCAACGTTAAAAATGAAAGCCTTTTCATATCAACAGCAATGTAAAAATAAACGGCTTGAAAAGGTGAATTCTCACACAACACCACTTTTGAGGGTTAGATGGATGTAAGTAAGGGATTTAATGAAAAGGATCACAGGGAAATAATCACATGAAGGAAAGAATACACAGAGAACAAGTAGCTGTAATGAGCTGTTGCTGTTTTTACTGAACTTGACTAGGGTCAAAATTTAAAAAAAAAAGGAACAAGGAAACTTTAAAAGCTTGAGGGTGGATCTTGGAGCTTTAGAGAGCACATTTTTTCTTTTGACCTGCGTTGATTTATTACAAAAACAAAATATTCCCAACAAGCGAAACAAAACTCACTTCAGTAATAAGGAAATGAACGAAGACATGGTGGACGAAACATTTAACATTGAATATTAGACTCTAGTGAATAGGTGTGTGTATTTTTGTTGTTGTTGTTGAAGTAAACCATTAAGGACTTTTTATGCTGTTTTATTTTCAAAATTCTAAGCAGTGGAAATTGATTTTTAGTTTGTACAACATTAAAGTTTTAAAATCTTATGTTGTACGTCTGTAGAGAAAAACATGATTGTATTTTGGAAACCTTAAATAATTAAGGTATCAGAATCTTTTATGAGTGCGCTTCTCAATCTATACACATATTATATTCTTGTTTGACGTTTAAAAAAAGCCCATGTGAGTGGGATGGATTTGAACCAGTGACCTTTTTGCTGTGAGGCCTCATCATTCATCAGGTAGCCCCAAAGGTTTATGAGGCTGACAAAGTGGCTGTTGATTAATCGTGATAAATCCAGATGAAATAATCATGTTTTTTTTTATCTTATGTCATCTTTTCAAACCATGTTTTTTTATTGTCGGTCAGAGGTTTTTATGAAGGTTCCTGGTCATTTTTCCCACAAATGAGTCCAGCTCTGTTCAAACCTGACTCATCATTAATTCAAAAGCCTTAGTGTGATTTTTATTACTTTCTTGTACTTTGGTTCTACCCCCCTGCAGCGGTGAATTAATGAGAGATTAATATTTGTCTTCTTTCATCTGAAGTTTAAAGCTTTCACCAAAGCCTTGTTGTGCTTTTACTTTTTTAATTCGAGGATGGGTTTGTTTTGGTTGTTTGTGAAACACAAGCTGAGCTGAAAGTCCAAAGTCAATGTGATGCACACATTACCAGAACAAGGTAAAAGGTTGGAAATCCATAGAACTTAACTGCACTGCAGGTTTATTTAATAAAAGAGCCACTGAGTGCGAGGGGACTGGTGGATGATAGGGAAAAAGGAGCAGCTGGATGGACAGGTGATCTAATCAGGTGGAGACTCCAGAGTCAAACCTGTGGGCAAAAGACAAAAGAGGAGGACCAAATCAAATTTCACTTCAAAATGTTTTATTTTGGTCTTTGTTATTAAATGAGCTCCGCCTGGTGCAACCTCAGTGGTACGTATGTGTAACAAAGAGTCCACCTGCCTGCAGAAAAAGGTAGAACAACACAGTGGGTCTTGTTAAGGTGGGGCTCCAAGATTCATTGATGATAATAAATGACTGCAAATAAAAAAAAACCCGTCAGCTTACATTGATGATTATTGATAGAGTTTTGGTCATACTCTTTGGTTTTAGATATACTATATATACTATATATATATATGTATATATATATATATATATATATATATATATATATAATGCAAAGGAGAAACAGTTTTGTCCTTTCATGCATTTAAAAACTGTCTCTTTTAAGTGATAATAATACTTATCAGATAAGGAAGGAGGCAAGAAGTTTGTGGTCTGAGAGAGCGTAAACACTTCCTAGGAGTAGTTGTCAATGGCTCCCTTGCAAGAGAAACAACGAGACATATTTTATATATATATAAAAGACTCGCTCAGTTTATTTGGTAAAACAGAGCATTCTACAGAATTTTCTGCAAAAATCTCAAACATCCACTATAACCAAATGGAATGACCTAATATTCTACTTTTCCGTCTCCTAATTCCTCTTCAGTCCTCCTTTCCTTCCCTGTCCATTCTCGCTTGTTTCAAGTTTTCATAAAGTCTTGTGTTTTCTTGACTCCTTCCTTCCTGTTTCCTTTCCTTCTGTTTTCCTCTTCTGCACCATCTTGTGTAGCAGTGAGGTTGCGCTGCATGTTCTATTATCATCTTCATCACCTCAGTGTGTAGGCAGGCGTCCATTAAGCAAACTCATATGGAACAATATGCAGATTCCTCCATTTGCACGGATCATAAACTCCTGCAGGCCTTCTGCTACATCATCATCGCCATCATCATCATCACCAACATCTCCATCAGCTGCCGCCGGCGGCGACAGCATGTGGCACGCTTAGCATCACATGAAGTAAATTCATGTGAAAAGATTCTCTCCAAAATGCTTTCATTAGTTTTCACCCGCTGGCACGAGAGTCAGCGAAAGCATCGTTAGGATATTTGCGACTCCGGCGAACGAAGGAGCGTAAAGTTATAAGCTGCAAGATCAAAAAATGAATAATAACATTTTACACATCTCTTTTTCATTTATTTTTATTCTCTTTATTCAATTCCAAAATAGTGTTGCTCTAAAACTTCCCCCCGAAATGTAGTGTCCAATTGTCACACAAGAGTGTCAAAAGGATAAAGTTTACACGTACGAGTAGTTTCAATTCAAGTCATGTCATCGTCATATTGGTCCCCATCACAGTCTGTTT
Organism: Cynoglossus semilaevis; assembly: GCF_000523025.1. NCBI lineage: Eukaryota > Metazoa > Chordata > Actinopteri > Pleuronectiformes > Cynoglossidae > Cynoglossus > Cynoglossus semilaevis. Next base: position 13,401,635 of record NC_024321.1, read on the forward strand.
CACTAGTATTTCATGACATTGTAGCATTTTTATAGGTATTGAGCACTCTTAGCAATGCTTTGAACACTGGTAACAAACATGATTATTTTACTACTTGACCCAACGCTGCCCCAAGAGGTTGTCCCGGTTGTAAACATGATTAGAAAAGTGTAGATTCGAGGAGCAGCTAAGGTTGTGCAATTATGGAATAAAGTTAGAGGATGGCAAGAATAAAAAGGTAGAACCCAGAGAGTGAAGTGGCTATCATGGTCATATTTGTCCACCTGCTCTACATTTGGTGTTGTATTCTGTTTTTAAAACAGCCCTCACTCTGTATGAAGGGTATTTCATACTAAAGGCTTCAGTCGTATTGAATCTCTCTGTTTTTCCACACATTTCAATGCTATTGAAATGATAAATGTTTGAGCTGAGCGAGACAACTATAACCAACTGTAAATATATTTGTTTTTAATGTTGTAAACAGATGAAAAGGAAATCTGTGGACAAAAGTGTTGTCAATTTCTGCTCATTGAATTGGATATTTGATTTGGTTAAAAAACCTGCCTTCAGTTCCTTCTTCACTCTCTGACAGTGAGTGTCAGTGTTTTGATGAAGGACATGAAGGCTGTTTCCTGAAATGAATCCTTTTCATTTATGCTGCCGACACCTCTGTTTATTCACTTTTATTTAAGGAGTGTAATTTAAAGTGACAACAGAACTGATATGTAACCACAGAGGCAGCCTTGAATGGACTTGGTGTTGGGGAATAAACACGGACTCAGGTAGAAATCCTGTTTGTTTCATTTTTTTTTCAACAACTTCTTTGTACTTTCTGCTCGTTAATGCTGCCATCATGTGTAAAGAAGATGAGATGCCTTCACCTGTTTTACAACTTTTTAAATTATTTATTCATTTTCAATTTATAGCTTACATCAAAATTTGTATATTCATGACATATCAGTTTCCAATCCACTTCTAATGGTATTTTTCAAAAATTAAAACAAAATAAACAACACGATTTAGAAGAAACTTAACATCGTTACTTGGGTCTTGATAAAGGTTGATGATGCACTCTCCCGGTTTGTTCTAAACATTATGGTGATTTTGTTTTTTGTTTTTTTTTCTCAGTTACTGAGACTTACCACACGGGGCAGCAGAAGATCCTATTTCTAAAAATAAAAAAAATCTGGTCAGACTTTTTTTTTTTTGAGAATGTGTAGTTTGAACGTTTCCGTGTAGAGTGAGTTACAGTAGTGGACCTATGCTGTACTCTCTGGATTGTTGAGGGTAATTTAAGGGGCACAATATTAATTAAACTCAGTAAATCATCGGCACGGTCTACTCCAAACACATTCTGGCCTTCTTTGTGGCTGGGAATATTTCTTCACCAGAAGCCGATCATTCTTTCCCAGTGACACTTGTTTTCACTTCCCTGCAGCAGCAGCATCATCTGGCAAGCCCCTGTTGCTCCACATATTTCTCTCCTTCCTCTGTCCCCCCACCATCAACACACACCCCCCCTTTACTGACCCCCACCCGTTCTCATCTTCATTGA
>NC_024321.1:13403206-13414593 GCF_000523025.1 Cynoglossus semilaevis
ATATGCCGTGCGCTGTGCTTCCCGGACCGGTGCGGCCGAGCTTGTTGCGCGTGGCGGTCGTCGTCTGGAGCGGATGGACACACACGGAGCAGACAATGACTCGCCTCAGAGCTGAGGCAGATGTTCCGAGTGATTTGCTGCAGACGTTGTCTCAGAGTCGATGGCTCGCAGCTCCGCTCAAAGAAGCTCTTCGCTGATTGGATGAAAAATCAATTTTTACAACAACAAAAAAGGACCTCTTCACTTGGAGTTCAAGCGGAGGTTCACACAATGTGGTCTATTCTAGACACTCAAGTTCATATTTTCTGCTGGAGACAATGGCGGAATTGTTGGAGGGAGAGGAGGCCTTCATGTTGCCCCCAGTGAAAGGCCTTTGAAATGGCCGTACATTTAAAATTACAACAACACATCTGTTTTCACCTTAAAAGGAAAAGGGACAAAAACAATACGAGTTTCTGACATTTACGATTTTACTATTGATGGTTATAATTAAGAAAACAACAGAACGTTTGCCTAAATGTAGATTTTTTTTTAGGGGGAGGAAGCATTTTTAATATCAGCTCTGTAAAATATAATATGATTATTGACCCAAAGTTTACCTTTTTATTGCAGTAAAATATTTTTACCATTGACCTAACAAAAAAAAACAACTTTTTTTTTATTTCAACAGAATGTGTGTTGTATGATTCAACAGAGATGGTAGCACAAACAAACAAAGTATATCAGGGGATAAAGGGGATAAAATAACCTGAAAACTAAAGATGTCAAAGCTCTGATCTGACCAGTGAGTAAAAAAACAAGTACAAGTGCTCCTGGCAGAACAACAAATGAGAACATTGTGCTCTGTCCGGGACACCTTTGAGTGTGTTTAACTCAGTTAGGGTGAAATACGTGCAGTGTAATCCTACAGTACAGACAGCCACATACCCCTGTTCCCTGCAGTTGCTTCGAACCGGTTCTATCTTGATCCGCTCCAGTCTGCTTAACCTGGATAAACTCCAGCACATCCTGTGTTTTCTCCTACTTTACCTGAGTGATGATTGCCCTATGTAGGTTTGGATGACGGCCGACGGCTGCTGTGGCATTAAAGAACTGCCAGGGATACGTAGGTGTGTGACTACCTGTACAAACACTTGTGTTTTGCTTATCTCCCTCTATAACAGATGTAAATAAGCACAGGCTGTCACATTCAGGAGCAGTCGGAATTTAATATATTTCCAGTATAGTAGTAATATATTCAAATGCTGAGAATCTAACAGTGTGCTCCACAGGTTTGATCTGTGAGAACCAGATTCCATTGACAAAACAACTAACCTTAGCTTTGTTTTGAATACTGTTTCTGACAGCAGGTTGAGCAATGCTTTTATGATTAAGAATTTAGACCATTGTGTTAATGGCAGCCCACGACTGAAATCCATTTGACGCTTGTCTACTTTTTCATGATCAGGTTGACAACTTTTTCTTCAACGACCTCCTCAGCAGTGAGAGAATATGACATGCACTGTATACAACACACTGGTTATTTATAGTTACCTCATTCATATATGAGGCGAAGTCGACACATATTCTTTTTAATGTGGGACAGGACGTGTCCAACACCAGCAGCACAGTCCTCATGGGCTGTCTGCTTCGAGAAAACGTTCTCAACTCTCCAGATGAGAGCAAAGTCAACTCAGACCCATGGAGATTATTTGAACCTTGACTGTTCCTCCTGCCTTAGCCTCTTGTCACAGCTGGTTAGTTTCCTCTCCAACCTCCAACTGTCTGCTGTAAAGGACGTAAATAATGAATGCGATCTGTGTTATTATGTATGTTGTTATTCATTATTCCACGAAACACGTATGTGCCACGTTGTTCCTGGAAAAGAAAGTTTTTCTTTTTTTTTTCTTTTTTTTTTTTTTATTCAGTGTCCTGTTCTTTTCTTGCTCCTGTTCTAATGGTGTCATGGGATTGGATTCTACAGGAGTCACTGTTCCACAATAAGAGCATAACAGATTCGTGTTGTATATCGGACAGGGCGAAGCTTGTTCTCGCCCATTTTTTTTTTCATCATTTTCTCTGCATCCTTTACACACTGTGTGAGTGACTAAATGTTACCCTCGCTTAGTCATTAAAAAAAATGGAAAACCCCGCAAAGAAGCCTGGGGCCAAGTGCTTTTTTCCCCATGCCACCGTCACTAATCTAATTTACAACACAGTTCTCTGGAAAGGAGGAAAATGTGGTCTTAAAAGGGAAGCAAGGGCCTCAGCAGTTGTGGAAAATAGTGAGTCAGAACAAAATAGGTAATGTTAGATTGAGGCCAACAAATGAATAATAACAGCAACAATCATGGCTGCCACTTAGTGCTGATTTGGTGCTGATTTATGGTTACCCCTACAATGGCAGTGAAAAGAGATGAAAAAGAATTGAAAAACAAAGTGTAGAAGTATGATCTTCATGTACGATTCAGCACTCCTGTAAAAACATCAGCTTCACCGCGGTACAATCACTGTTGAGATATACCGCTGGTTATTTCTCAGTTTATTAACCTGTAATAATTATATTCTAAAATGGTAAAATAGTGAAAGATTCAGCTGAAGATTTTACATGAAATCAATAGAAAACCTGCCCAGCTGACATTAGAATGCTGTTCATAATACGAAATAAGAAGTTTTCAGAGCCAACAGTGTTCTGTCTTGAACAGTAAGGAGAGGAATAATACTTACAGACATTTATTCACTTCCCCTTTATTTATGAATCTCCCAGTATTTTCTGCAGCTAATTAAAGTTCTTGTGTGTATTTTCTTTGCCCCAGGAAATAGCTCACCTAGCTCAATAGATGTAGCTACTTAGCATTTTGCATGTTTTGGAATAACAATTAACATAAAAAATTATCTTATAAATATTTACTATTATTTACTTCTTATGAATATGAATTAGATAATATTATACATACGACATAATTTAAATGTTATGATCATGTGAGTACTTTCCTTTTTTATTCCTAAATTTTGATCTAGAATTTAAATGTTTTGCTTTATGGTTGACTACCTGCCTGAAAAAAATGCTCCATAAACAATAACAAAGCAAACATTTAAAAAAAAAAAGTATTAATTTCAATTAAGTTAAAAATAAAATTCCCTTCCATATTGTATACTTTTTTTTTTCCAACATCTCCAGTTCTGGTTTCCTCAATATTCTTGGAAAACCTTATGACCTTTATGATAATTTTTTGACAAAAGTCATTAAATGTTAATGTCGATTGCAGACTTTGAAATAATTGCAACTTGTTACACACATTCAATTTAGAGACACTTGGACTTAGCTAACATTAGCTTCAACAGTCCTGAGTTTACCCTACTACAGTTTTCTGATTAAAAAATAGACAGATAAATGAACAGTAGATTATTACATTCAAGTAATAATTTTAAAAATTTGATTGAAGAAAGAAATTCAGCCTGACTTTTACCTACTTTTACCTCTTACTACTTAATACCTACAGGGACAGACGTCTGCCGCTCTGTGTTCATTTCTCTCAGAAAAACATCTCGCAGCCTTGGTCGGCAAGCAGTTGACCTGCTGGCAACTTCATCTGAATTTTTAATGGTGTCCTGGGGTGCTGTGTAAATAAAAGCAATAACTGAGTGCTGTCACGTTGCTGTTTCTTAGCACCAGTGATTCAGTCTGGGAAAAAGTAAAGAAAATCCAATCAGTGACTTCAGGTGTACGGGCCTTTATGACAAAGTGGCACTTCTGACAGATTCCGTATTTCCTGTTATAATAACTACCTTAAAGATCATTTAGAGATGCACCAAGAGAGATACTATAGCAATAAAAAGAAAACAAGAATTTTCATAAAAGATTAAATAAGCAGAGTAGAACAGACCTCATCGCTGCAGGAGTTTAGGGAAACAGAGCTTGGAGTTTAGATTCACCTCAGCCTTAAACTTAGGTTTCAATTCCTCTTTACCATATAAACCCATCTTTTATTAATAGTTGGTTAGAATTCTACAAGTTTCATTTCAAATCTTAATATTATTCTGATGCCTGGCATATACAACAAAACAGAATTTAACAAACCAACCAGAATTCTTTGTAATAACTTTACTGAACGGATGTTTTACTAGAATTTTGGTTGTTTTTGTTGGATTTAAAAAAAAAAGCAGTGTTAATGCTAATTTGTAACACACACAGACAGAAACAGATGCTTGTGCTCAAATTAATGCATATTTTAGATAATTTAATGATTTTAAATCCCCTGAATATGTGAAATAAAAAAACATCTCTAGGCTCCCAGTGACACAGACGGAAAGAAAAGAACTCCAGAGAAAAAGCAAAATAGTCTGAGACGAGAGGCGCCGAGCGGAGCTTTGTTGCATGTCATTATTCGTAGGCGTATCAGCTTCCGAACACAGTCGATCCGCGCTGCCAAGCCTTTTCTGAAGGCACAGGCTACGTAAGCACGCCGCCGCTGCTGCCAGCAGTTTGTTGGCAAAGGCGAGACACCACCTGCTGCTGCTGCTGCTGCTGTCGAAGCGGCGTTACCGCAACCTGGCAGCATCCTGGCGTCTGGCAATCGGAAACCCGGCAATGTCCCCTAAGGGCCCAGCGCAGTCACCGACAGCCAGTCAGTCCGTCAGTGAGCTTAGAAGGTTTTACAGGAGTTGATGGGGTCGTGTAAAACTTTGAATGTTTCATTGAATTGATTATTTACTGTTTGGATGCGCAACTTTGTGAGTATCAAAAAGGATGATACACCAAAAACATATTTGTGACTTGTTGAGTTTTTTTTCTTTCTCACAAGAACCAAGAGCTTACAGCTGTAAGACAACAAGTATAGCCTCAAGGTTTAACACGATCGGAGGCATCAGAAAGTTCCCTTGAGTCAGTTGGTTTTGAAGCAGATCTGTTTCTACAGTATCTGCTTTTGTTCGTACATGTATATGTTTGATTGGTGTTTACAGGTGACAGTGTGTTTTGTTAATTACAGTATTACTTGAATCATTCAATGTTCAAACTAAAACAATCCTCCTTTCCTTCTTCTGTTTTTATTGAAGAGGAGTGAAAATGGACTTTGACTTGAGTTTCTTTACAACAAACAACAACAAACTTTTTTCTCTGAGATTTTGCTGTTTCTCCCAGTATCAAATAGTTACAGCTCACAAACCCGACACAATGATTCCAACTTTTATGACAAAGTTTTGTACTAAGGCTAAACCACTGCAGTTGTTTTTAGAAGTTTCTATGCAGACTCTGTTTCTTTGAATTTAGTGATTCATTGAACACTTTTTAATGACTTTAACATGCCTGATCAAAAGCTAGATTTTCATTATATTTTAAACATCCAAAATATATTTTCACTTTAATGCAATGATCTTAAAATCTGTCCTTTCACCGTATGGTAAGGGTGTCACACACTGCAGAACTGTTTTTGTGGGTGTGCTGCTTTTTTTGTTTGTTTTCGTGACAAATGAAAGTTTGCTTTTCCAGACATCAGCAGAGGCAACTATCATTCAAATTTAATAGTGCAATTGTTACATGCAGGCCAAGGGATGGTACAGTGCCTAGAACTTTTGCCCCAAGGTGAAAGTCAAGTCTCTTTCAAAAGTTGCCAATTATTTATTATTTATTATTAAGTTTTAAATTGAGTTTTAAATTGTAGTATTCCTACATATTTGGTTTAACTTAGAACTTACCATAGTTGTCAATGTCGTCCTCACAATATTCCTTTATTTGCCACAGACATGAATTTATCTAACATTCATGTTAATAATTAATATTAATAATAGAAAATTTGACATTTTTAGCATTCAAATATTATGCGGATAATTCGGTAAAACAGTTCATTTTTGGGTGCATTCCTAATGTCAGCTGTGTCTTCAGTGGAAGACACCAGTGCTATATACCCCCCACCCCCAATAAAATCTCTTCAACCCAGTGGAAGCCAACAAACTTCCCCTGTTGCATATTACTCCTTTAACACACCTGGAAATGGAGCTGTCACATATTAGTTATGTGGTCTGGATTCATTGGGGTTAATTTGTTGTAAAGGAGGATCAAATCCACGGTGGGAGATGTTAGTGTTTGTCATCATTAGCCCTCAGCAGCAGTAACTGTGTTAATAACTGGGTGTTGAGCAACTGTGAGCGTTTCTTTTCTCACTGAGCGATGGTCGAAGTGCTCTGTGAAATTCAACCACGGCGGCATAATGGAGGGAAGAGCAATGAGTGGGAGGATGGAGAGAGCGAGAGAGACAGATGCTGTAGGAGTAAAAACACTAAGAGGGGTCGAAGGTCGACAATCACAGGGCTCACATTGTGTTGACAAAATCACACGCTGTTCATGAACCTGAACCAAGAACATTAGAGGAAAATGGTGTGGAGAAAAACCTGCTCAGAGCTGCTTTTCTTCAACGCCTGAAAGAAAAACAAAATGCTGCACGATGCGTCTCATCTGGACGTCTCCTGTTTATACAGTAATGATGAAAACCTTTTATACCCAGCTCCTCTGACAGACACACCGAGCATTAAAAAGAGCAAAGAAAAGATTTTTTAAAGAGCTGCAGATCAATGAGTTAAGTTAGGAGTTGAACTGTTGCCAGGTTTTCAATTCAATATAAAAAAACATGTATTTACCTCATGGAGATACTTCAAGGTGAAACCACCAGGGGACGAAAAGCAAAAAAATGAACAATTACAGAAAAAAAAAAAAAATACTGTTGCAGTTGATGAGAAGCACAGATATGACACACAAGACACAGACACTACGATAAAAATATATGTTTTGGTATAAATATAATATATATATATAATACATATATATGGACTGTATATTTGTACATATATGTGCATGTACATGTGTATATGTATATGCATATTTATATCTACATATATATCTATATATATATATATATATATTCATATATTTCACAGTTCAATAGGTTGTTTTAATCACAGGTTTATTAAGTCGTTTGTTACGACCTATAGGTTACGTTTATGATAAATATATGATTTAATGCAATTCAGTCAATAAAGCTCCACTCCTATCTGTTACCTAGCTGCATTACATCAGAAAACAAGAGTAGTGCTAGCAGTGGTGTGAAAAGTTGTAAGTAAAGACTTTGTCACTATTACTAAAGAAATACCAGGAACATCAGCAAACCAAACAAATCAAGGCAGTTAAAAACTGTTGCCTTTTGTTGCAAATACACAGTAGTAGCAGCAGCAGAAGCAGGAGCAGGCTGGCAGAGACAAATCGCACTAGTGGGGCATTCAGAGTCCTCCAGCTTTGGCTTCTGAAAAGGTCCCAGCTTTGTGATTTACTGTTCTCCTTCGGTGGCGTCGGGCAGGATAACAAGATCAGAGGGGAAAGCTCTAAACGAAACTCTGGTTAAAAGGCAGATTTACTAAAAGGATGATTGAGATACCATCTTTTTAAGATGGGTCACAATATCTGACTGGACAGTTAACATAAGTCTTTGCATTTATCGCAGGTACAGGAAATTAAATAAGAAAGGACAATTAGCCCTGTGGTTATGTTGAAGAAATGGTTCAGTTGTACCACACTCATATCACATTGGTTTGGTTTCTCTCAATATGATGAAAAAGTTTAAACTGTGTTCTAAAACAAACTTCAGTATATGATCTCAGCGGGCTTTAACCTGTGGTAGTGAGATGCCAAGTGTAATATTACAGTACCTACCATGTTTGGCTTCTTTATCTTACTTGTTTCCTCAGTACTCCAGAGTTGTTCATCACTTTGTACATAGTGTCAGTGAAGGTATCAGCGCAGGTATCGATACTAACGGTGGTCAGAAAAGTAAAAAAAAAAAAAAAGAAAAACAAAAGGGAAAGAAAAAGATTCACTCAAACTCTCACAGCCTGTGGAGTTAGCAGTGAATGAATTATTGAGGAGGAATATCAATAATGCAACGTCAATAGAAACCTGAAATTCTTCCCGGGGCCACACAAACTCACACATACACACAGATTTACGCCTCCCACTTCCACCTAAGTTATCACTCTTTGTTCACACCATCACATTATTTAACATATCAAGTGACTGTGCAGTGGTATAGTACAAATAGACTGCATGTCAGAAACGGACAGAGCTGGTTACTGTCCTCATTCTATCCACATTAGCAACACTAGCTCCAGTCTGGATATGTGAAGTATTTTGAGAGTGCTTAACACGCAGGAGAATGGTAAGAGGAGAAACAGACTGGTGCAGATCAAAGAGGAGGCCGTCAGTAATGAGCATGTATTACTCAGAGCACTGATGCTCTCTATATATGTATTTGTTACAGAGTTCTACTTGCTATTATTTGCTTGGAAAATAGAAACTCTTCACTGTGTGTGCAGTGTCTGTGCAGCTGATGTTATGTTTTAAAACAATACAATCCAAGAGTATAATTTCCACATGGACCAAAATACTCGCTTTACGAGTACTTTGATTCCACTACTTGGTTCTTTGTAAGGAGATTAAGGTGAACAAAGAATTTGATCAACAGTACATTTGGGGCCTAAGATCTTAATGCTTCTTTTTCTTCTTTCTTCTGGTGGGTTTAGTTAAAGTTGTAGCATTACTGCAACATTGTTCAAATTCTTTCTTAATCTTCTCAGTTACCAGCATCTCTTGCCCCAGACTACCTTTCTGGTCCAAAGCATGAGCCGCAAATTTGTAATATATATTTTTTAAATAACAAACTTCGCTTCATTTAAATAATACAGTTGCAAGAGACATTTCTTGCTTTTGTTTCACCGTTTCCCACATCCTTAAATGGTTAAAAATAATTTAATAATTTACTGAATTTTGGATTTGTTCCCATACTTTTATTTGCACTTGCTTTGTAGGTTTTATCTTTGTGTTATTGGTGCTTAAAAAGCTATTGTTTAAATGATGGCAGCAGTGAATCCAGAACTCATGAACTGGGTTGTAAAAACTCTGATCTTAGCTGTGGACTTTGGTCTGGGAAAGTACAAAGTTTACAGTTTTTTATGTATTTGGAGTGAAGTGTTCACCAGTTAGATAATGAAGCATACTTAGATATAAAAAAGTCAGAAGTAAATCTTTTTATCTTTCAATAGGTGGCGCTCACAGCTTTTCTTTTATTTCTATCAAGATCATGACCACACGGTGGTTTTCTTTCTATATTTAAAAAATAAATCCTCATCCCTCCTAACTTTTGAAGTCAGCATTTTATTTTGGCGACTTTTGCATTGTTTCCTGTTTATGTCTTTTGCCACAGTTTCACAGAATAATAAACGACTGAAAACCTGTAATAAGCATCTTTGTCACAGACACACAGAGGTCGTAAACATGTGCAGCAGAAAATAAGCAGCCGTCCCTCTGTTTTAAAATAAGAATAAAACAAAAAATAAGAAAAAAAAACAAAGAGTGAGAAAATACCAATTAAAATATTTTGAGGAGGTGCTGGTGACCTTGCCAGTTTCCTCTTCCTGCTGTGTTTCATCACTGTGGCTGCTCTCGGCATCTGAAAGTGTTTCAATAACACCACAACTTCCTCTTATAGCTAATAAAGCCTCTCGCTGTGCGACCAGCACATCTGCTGCAAGGTTCTTTCTGTCACCACAAAAAATAGCAACAGCAACACTACAAAGTTCTGCACGACATTCTGCCCAATGATCCGAAGGGATATAATGGACTTTTATACAATTAACACATCACCTCGATTTTCATTAACTACAACCTAATATATTTACCTAGTAGAGACACAAAACCAAAAAAGGCTAATATATCTAAAACAGAAACTGAAAGCTGACTTTAGAGCCACGGCACTATGCCTAAATCCAGGTTTTCATTAATGTAACTCAACAGTATCAAATGAATCTTAATGAATCTTAATCTCTATAGTCTTACAAGAACCACACCAAAACCTGAGCTATGCTCTGTCTAAACAGAGGAACCACATTAACCCCAATGTGTGTCTAAACTTGCTGCCATCAAACCTGGTTTTTGGTTAAAAAAAAACCTAAGAAGCCACCATTTAACAGAGTTTAACTAAGACTAAATCAGGCATTGAACGCCACTTAAGTTCAGTTATTTAAAAAAAGCTCCAACAAGACCCAAATTATTTTACCCTTTCTGAGCGCCTTGTTCGCCTTGATGCTAAAGAAGCTACACTTCCTCAGTTACAGGCAATTTTAGATGGCATTCCGTTAACGTACTTCCAAATCTTGAATTTTCCTACACCAAGGATGCAAACACTTTTGCGACTCCTTATGTCGCAACAGAAACAGGTTCCCACTGTGCAAGATTTGCAGTTCCTCACACACAGACACACAGAACAGAGAAAAGAAATTAACGCGAGGTCCTGAAGCCTTATCCTCGCTGTAGCAGTCTGTAACAATGTCTCGTAATCACATTTTCTATTAAAGCAAAAGAACCAGAGGGATGTTAACTCCAAACACTTAACCTCCAAGCTTTTAGAGAACACATTGAGATGAGGTGGAGTCTCCACATGGCTGTTTTTTTGTTTTCACTTTTATTTCAACAACACAATTAATTAATATTTCAATAAAGAATGTGATTTTTAGGTTTGTTCTAATACCATTCTCTAGTAACTGATTTGAGTATTTTCATATACTGTATATATATATATATATATATATATATATATATATATATATATATATATATATTAATTTATTTAATATTTGCCAACACTGAGGATCATACAGAAAGGTTGGGTGTCAGTAAATAAGCAGTTAAATGGATGTGTTGTGTGATGTGTGGGCGGTAGAGTTATGCCCAGTGTGTTTGTGTGTGTGTGAGAGTTCAACCCAAACCACCGTGAGGTCTCCAAGCAGGAACATTCTTTGTGATGTTCTCATTAACAGAAGGTTATTTTTACCCCAACGGAAAGAAATATTCTGAATACAATGTCTGACTAGTTTGAACATATGTCAATACTAAACTTCAACCTGCATTGGATATTTTGAATCTCAAGCAAGGTTGGTAGTTTGAACCTCCTCATTGAGTCATGCTTTCATTTGTTTCCACCAATTGACAGGTGATCTTTGAAAACCTGGGGAATCTGTGCACAAGGACATAAGACAGAGGAGGCGGCTGATTTCCACCGACATACCTTCATCAATCAGCAAAGCGGGGAGTCTCACGTCCTCTCCTGGCCCCGCCCTCCTACACGCCTTCGCTTGATCACCTAGCATTGTCAGCAGTGTCCAACGCCCAGCAGCTGCAGAAACCTGCATCGGTGGTGGCAGCTCATCACACCTGGTCGATGGTATGGATCTGTTTCTTTTTCTTCTCAGACACAGGTATTATGACATCTGATGGTGGGGTGGAAAATGGTCTCCTATCTGGAACAAACACACACACAGAGAGAAGGTGGGGATCAATCAGCAGGTCTGTAGTCTTATCAAAGCCA
>NC_024321.1:13414830-13485805 GCF_000523025.1 Cynoglossus semilaevis
AGAGTGGCATTGATTGTTTCCGAACACACCATCACTGACTCAAGGTACAACAAAAAATAAAATGAAACTAAATAAAAATAGATAAAAATAACTAGGCAAATAAATCAGTTTTCTTTAAATTTGCAAAGTGTTAATTTTGTAATGCAAAGAACTAAAATATTGCGTCACCCGAGGTCAGATTCTTGCTGCAGTCTTCCCAACTTTGCACTTTGGATATTTCACAAGCTTCTCAGAACATCTGCTGTAGCCCTGATGATGTCTTTGTGACAGTCTGGGCCACAGAGTTTGAAACTGGTATGAAGATAAAGGAGTAAACGTCCAAGGGTTGAAGATCAGTCTGGACTTGGGTTTGGACTGATGGCAGCAGAACACAGAGCCAGCTCAGCATTAATATGGATGTCCACCAGGCTCATTGTGCACGGGCACGACTTGACGTTTGCCAGCGAATAGCATTAACAGCCGTCTTCAGTCATGCCAAGGTCATTAATATACATTCTCAGATGGCTCATAATGAGTCCCAACAGTCGGAGGCCAGTGAAGGGAGAACTTGCTGGTTTTGTTTGCCTCGCAGTTTACACTTCTGATACCAGGAAACTTCTGCCAAAGTTGGCACTGATCAAACTTTTGATCCCAGTGAGACCAGCAGGAACTTTGGAGGAACTCAGTGAACCTGTTTTGTCTGAATGATACTCCACCACAGATTGAAGAAGCCAAAAGAAACATCTTAAGGAAGAGCTCACAGAAAGGACACAAGGCAAATCCAAAGAAGCAAGATACACAGATGTGTCAAACACCCCTTATGACCAGACGTCTTGAGGTGTGCTATGGTATTTTACATAGGCCTCTGTAAGGTCAACCAAGTCAACAAGTCAAACTTGGCCCCGTTCCTAAAAACATTTACAAAAAACTCCTGCTTTGGAGCAAGGCACACTGGGAAAGCATGTACATGGGCTCCAGCAATGCTGAGGTAGAGCGTGTGTGTAGAGCGTGTGTGTCATCATCATGGATGACTTACCATGGCCATACCACATGGTCTTCATAACCTTCATTCCCTTTTTGAATTATTCAGCCCTGGCCTCCAGTGACCCTGTTGCTGATTTTCCAATTGTTCTTCCTTTACTTTTGATGAATAATACACACTGCAGACTGAGAACATCCCAGAAGACTTGCTGTTTTAGAGATCCTTTCACCTGAACATATAGCCATGAGAATTTGGCCTTTATGGATTTTTTTTTTTTTTAATTGATCCTTTTCTACTTGTTGTATATCAACAGCAACATTTTCAAGGACAGGTTCCTTGATAAAGGGAACACCTTTTTTTATAATTTTCCTGTTAGAGACCATATAGTACTGTTTAGGACATATAGATGGTGTACTTTAAGCATGGTTTGTACAGATTCACTTCCAATACCAGATACATTTTTTCAATTAACAACCAAATAGCAAAAGGTAAAGAGAATAAAGCACAGAAAAAAGTTAAAAGTCAGAAACTTGTAATTGTAAAGTGTGAACCACGAAGTCCTCGACAAAGTCCACAAAGCTGATTGTGATAACTACGATAAAAAAAAAAAAATATATATAAATATATATTGCCCTATGTTTTATCTGTAATGTTTACAATTCAGCCAAACTTGCCTTTAACACAGTAAAATTGATGTTTACAGATGAAATGATACACACATGTTATTTAGATCTGATATCATTCGACCACACATGAATTGCTATGTAGTCTGTTTGCCTGACACTAATATGTACCAACTGGTCGTAACTAAATTTGGAAGTCATGGCTGAGAACATTGATATTGTGATAAATGTCTCGTCCTCCACGGAAACTGAGAGAGAGGAGCTCCAGATGGTTTCTCTCTTCTCTCTCTCTCTGCCTGAACATGAAGGCTGCAATTACAGAACAAACCAAATGTGAATTATCTACTTTCTATTTCCAGCCACCGCTTGCACACTCCACACCTCTCTGTGTGGTCACATTTTCTTTTTTTTTTCTTTTTTTTTTTTGCTGTTTCCTGTTTGCTGTCTCTCGTAGAGCTCCAGTTGGAAGCTGAACATTAGATTTAAGGCTGTAGATTGTTAAAAACACTCATATATTCTCTTACATGGGAGCTGGAAGATGAGAAATGGGACCAGAAGCAGGTGGAGTTTGAAAAAAAAAGCTCTTCGTTAAGTAAAGGAGGTGAGACCTGTCCCTCCTGTGTAATACCAGCGCTGTAAGCTAATAATAACTGATGGTTCACGGCTGATGGGTGATGCTAATAGAGAAGAATTGTAGAATCTAATTGTAGTCGCCTGGTCGAGGCTGTGAGGAATATCTCTTCTAGGAAAATGAACTTTATTCTTAAATTACGGGCCCCTCTGTGGCAGACGCGCCTGTCCTATTATGTGCTAATTAGCAGACGCTTGGGACACTTTAGCTAACGAGCCTGGGATAATTTTAACCCCACGCGTGGCTGCAAAGAGACGTATGTGGCGTAATGTGCGACTGCATGAAACTCTCGATATGAACATATGGTTCAGCTTACGAAAAACAGATGCAGCGATACACACACGTTACTCACACACACACACGTTTCTGTGAATTAGTAGGCTCCCCAACATGCATCAGCTTAACCGCTGCTGTGCTAATTGCCTTGATGTGGTTCTGAAAATAGTAGCATGGCTACAATCCCCCCTGGATGGCCTTCAGAAAAGATCATGCCCTTTCAATTCTCAGTCCCAGCAGGACGTCAATAGGAATAAAAGGAAGCTGCTTCCTTTTTAAAGGTGTATTTCACTTCATTGTCCCTATGCTCAGCACAAACAAGGACTTAATTAGTTTCCCTGGCTAGGCTGAGAGGACTTGATATTTCTGGGCTTTTTATAGCGAGACACTCGCAAGGAGACAACAGAGACTCTTTCTCTATCCTAACCATCACTGACGTAATTATTATTCTCACATCTTATTATTAAAAAAGGAGAGATTGGAGAAGTGGGAGCAACTAGGAGCACATTAGAGGGGTAGTTGGGAGGGTGCAGGTTTTAGTGTGGTTATGAGAGGTACTTATGAAGTGTTACGTAACAAGTGGCTGGACATTAGTAAAAATGTAATAACGTGAGGGAGGACAGCACAAAAACTGGACATGGTCCATTGAATCAGAGACGTACCTAATAAAATAAACAAGTGCATTTACTACTGGACAGCTTTAATTTCCAACTGTAAATATGGACGGCGTTTCTAAACTGCTCATTCTACTGCAGTGAAGTCAACAGTTGGTGCTCCTCTGTTGCCTTGGTGATGGTTTTTTGTCATCGAGGTGGAATCTAAGTAAAAGTCGCTTAAACACAGAATTCACAAAATATTTTACTTAGTCTACAAATGGACACAGTGCCGTTCAGTAACTCTTCTATAGATCCATACAATCTACTCAGTGTCACAAACTTCAGCTACTGTCGTGTCCAGTGTAGATGTAAACAAGGATACATTTTCAAATATGTAAAATACAGGATTACCTCGAACGCTAAGAAAAAAAAATTGAATGCATATAAATGATATAGAATTAGCACCAATAGAAGTCAGTCAACAAATACAATTTAGACAAAATAAACTGACATTAAAATGATGTCGACCCGACTGTAGGTGAAATTATTTAATGTCAAAATGTCACCTTGTGGACTCGTTGTCGTTGGTGGCTGTTACCTGGAACAGGCAGCATCCTCACGGCGGTGGGTAGACACAGTGACTCGGGATGACATTGGTAATTACTCACCGCCGTGGGGAGCGTGACTGATAAGGTGTTGCCATTTTAATGGAGGGAAAATTACAGTACAATATCGCAAAGGTTACAGCGTTTGATCTGAGCCGAGGATGTCAGTGTTGAGGGGCAGAGCTGAGGTGACATCACGCTGCTGCTCTGAACTTTGACCCTGTTTCTCTCCTTTGTACTGGCAAAGAACGACTATACTATAGGCATAGGTTTGATTTTTTTATAAACTATATTTATATATTTATTTTGTATTTTTACTCAAGCCATCTGGAGACGTTCAAGTTCAAATAAACTGCAAGTGAAAATGAAAGATGAGTTGGATCAGTTTGATTCAGTCAGCGGTGACAAAGGTGCAGTGTGGTCATAATGATGTTTGAGCTTCTTTGCTGGTTTCCACAGGCTCTATTCCTTAACCACTGGGCCACCAGCTCGTCTTTAACCTAATGTCTCCCCATTATGGAATCGAACTTCAGTCTTCCACAAAATACACAGATATACAGGTCACTTACATGTACTAAAAATGTACTAATGAACACATTACCATGTGGGTTTTTTTTTTCTTTTTTCTTTTGTTCTTGTCATGCAGAAGAAGATTATCAGTCATTAAAGTAGCAAAAGAAAACTCGGTGTCGCTGTCAGGAGAAAGGAAAATGAGTTTAATCCTTCAACGGTCATTCAAGCGATTTTGTATGAATTTAATGGGTCATTTAACTCTAATAGCCCACTAATAATCCTGTCTAAGACATGCACAAAGGTAATGAAGACCTTTAATTATAACCTTCCTCCATGAGAAACCAAAAATAAGTCAATGGTTAGATCATTGACCAGTACCTACATGTTCTTAATGCACAGATTACAATATGTCATGTCAGTAATCATGATTACTGTGTTATTTGGGACTTTTCAAACAGCTCTAAAAAAGGTCTTTACACAGAGGTTCAACCCATTCTACAGAAGGATGTTGGTGATGAATACCTTAGGGGGAAGTTGTGATTAAAAGTAAATATCTTCAACTACTTAAGAATTACATTACTAACAACTGACCAGTGATCAGCCAATAAGAAGAGTGGATCTGGATCTGCACTACTTTTGCACTGATCTTTGAAACAAATCTGTGGTTTGTTTGATTGTTTGTTTTCCAAACCATGTGATTCCAATGTTGTTCTGACAAAACTGGTTGAGTTTGCAAACTCTGACGGACGTTTGTTGATGTTGATGTTGGTCTGACTCTTGGGCCTGGTACAAAAACTAGCAGCGTTATGGAACAAATGGCAGTCGAGCAGTTTTCTTAGTTGACAATGGTGGAGACGAGTGACGACTTGTCGTTATAATTCACTGTGTGCAGAAAACACTGCACTATCCCATTAAAAGTTATAACCATGATTAATTATAAAATTGTTGTCTTGTCTCCGTTCTTCTGTTTTCTCTGTCAGCTTGTTCAGATAATTTTTCTGAAAGATTCAGAACTCTCAGTGCCGACGTCAATTTAAATAAAAATCCTTGAAACTCGTTAATTAATTTGAATTTGAAGTGTCAGAATAGATGTTCCTTCTCCCAGCGGCAGCAGCGGCTTTTTTTTCTTCTTGTACTCGTAGGATATAAAGCTTTTATGAGTCGGCAGGATTAAACGACTCTGTCATGATGGATATTTTTCTTAGTAAATGTCGACTTTTTGCTGCCTCCCGTGTGTTTTTACCTCTGCTGACATCGCTTCCACAAAACCAGTCAGATTGACTTGTAAATTATGACTGGGAAAAAAAACTGGAGATGAAAGTCTCCTTTGAAAGCAGTCATAGAGGATATCAAAATTGAACGGGCTCCGAGACACTGCCAGATCAAAATCCAATCAAACACAAACATTTTCCTCTTTTTTGATTAGGCCTCAGATTCTGACAGACATAGAAATAATTGTCCAAGTAACGAGATACGGGGGGAGAATTCATTCTCAATTCTCTGGCCTTTCCTTACTTTCTCACTAATTTCTTAAAATAATAGATGATGACGATGATGATCACGATGATGAAAAGACGCCATGACTTGAGGAACAAGCGCGGCCGGGCGGGAAAAAGAAACTTCAAAGGGAATTTTCTTTCCAAATTAAAGTCACTTTAATCAAATTGTTTCAAAGAAACCAACTACAAACAGAGAGTGAGAAAAAGAGCGAGATATTTTTGAGTCGGAATTTTCTCCAACACCATATCTTTCTGATATGTTTATTGCGGGGTTTTCTTTTTTTTCTATTTCATGACACGCTCGACCTCAAGGCTTTTCTTTTCCAACAAGCAGCAATTATTTACGTTTTATTTATTATTGACATTCTATGCTTTTTATTCAAGCCAATGACATGACACATTATGAGCTTCATCTTCGACACTCGCTGTGCCAGTTGTGAATGATTGTTGATGATAATTGCACCTTGAACTCTAAATAATTGCCCTAACTCACCTTTAACCTTCAGTTTTTTTTTGTTTAATGCTATGTATTCTACTCTAATGTGGCATATTGTTGAGCAGTGCGTCTGTAACACAATGACGCCAGTTGAAGAGGTTTTAGTTTCCACTGGTTACTGACCAAGATGTCTTGATTGTGCCTATGAGAAAGTAAACTTTTAGTGAAGTTGGAAGTTTATTTCTTACCATGTGTTGCGGCTCACTTGTCATGTCTCGTTCCACGCCCCACACTTTGAGAAGCACTGCCGTAGAGTCAACAATTGATACAATGAGATGAGCACAGATGATCGGCAATGGCAGATTAGGATTAGGAGGAGGCAGAAGTAAAAGTGGATGAAGCTGTTGAAAAAGGGCAAGAAGCAAACAACAAGAAGTAGAAGATGACAGCGAAGATGATGGGAGAAAAAAGGTAACAGAGACCAGATAATGAAGAGAAAAGTGGACGTGATGATGATGAAATAAGTCTTGGCTCTAGATGCTCTTCCTTAAGGAAGAAGTCTGTAGAGAAAAAATAATAATTTGTGAGTGTGTCTGAAAAAAATCACATCGTTTTAAGGTGGAAGCACATCTGTTCCAGTGGCTGCAGAAAAACAAAGCAAAGCTGTGGAGGGTGAAGATTCTCTTCAGAAACACGTGGTGAAGCATCTAAAGAGCCTCTCCACAAAGGCAACAAGCTCAATCAGAGTGTGCAGAGAAGGTAAAATGATGGCTGAGCATTAGCAAGCTGCTTCCAACCGGAGAGCTGCCATCACTCATGTCTGAAAAGCTGGGAATGGAATGTCCTAGAATGCTGAGACTGAATGAAAGTCCAGCGAGACGGGACGAAAGGACAAAGAATGTCAACAACATATTTGCTCCTCTTCAAAACTAAACCTCTTCAAACACTATTAATGTGTTTTTGTTTTCTTTTTATTCAAAATACATGCACATGTAAAAAATTATATGACGGTTAATTTTTGCGCTTTTGAGTGCAAACGCCATGCACGTCATTTGCATTTAGTTGACTGTACTTCCTGTGCAGCTGCAGGACACAGCAGGCAGGTGTTGGGTCATTAAACACCATGGAAAAGTGACAACATTTACGTTGGTCAAAGTCCATGGAATGAAAACATGTTTATTTATATTTTGCAGTTGAAATGGTTAATATTTATGGAAAACTTGAAGAAATGTGTAGATTTCAGAGACATTTTTTTATTTTATTTTTTTCGACAAGGTCTCTTTGTTATGTCTTTATATTATTGTTTCCCTTGTCTTTATTCATGCACAAATTGTGGATTACACAATGTTACATTACAAACACAATATTTTCTGCCCCATGCGAAGATGAAATGTACCAAACCACAATAAAGATGATGAAATGAACTAGTTAAAAATAATAATTGAAAAACACAGAGCTGATTCTCAAGGAGGAAAAGAATCTCTCTCTGTATAATTCTAAATATCAAGTTGTACTTATATGTTTGTGGAGGTTAAAATAAAACTGATAGTAGAAGAAGAGGCGTAGCTGCTGTGACAGGATCCCACTAAGTCTGAGCGTTGGTGAACTCTGGAGGTTTTTTCCGGCCTCGTCACCTTGTTACA
Organism: Cynoglossus semilaevis; assembly: GCF_000523025.1. Lineage (NCBI taxonomy): Eukaryota > Metazoa > Chordata > Actinopteri > Pleuronectiformes > Cynoglossidae > Cynoglossus > Cynoglossus semilaevis. The sequence goes on from NC_024321.1 coordinate 13,422,614, forward strand.
GATCAACGCAAAGTGCTGCTTAATTATTCCTCGCCACAGGGCCAAATGTTCATTATGCCACAACTAATTACTGCTGTAATCTTTTACAGCCAAATAAACCAGTGTGTGTGTCTGTGTGTGTTTGTGTGGGGGGAGAAACGTTTATAGAGCAAGTCTGTTCAGATATCACAATATCCGTTTCCTGTTGAAGATATTTTCCCAAACTTCCCGGTGTTTTTTTTTTTTTTTTCTTATACAAATACTCTTCTTCTTCTGCAGCTGCTGCTCTTAAGTTTTGCAGCTGGAGTCATGTCAACTTTTGTTATGTGGTCTCGTTTTTTTTTTTCTCATTCTTGGAGCATTTTATGTAAAAAAGAAAAAGGTGAAGGTGTCGTCATTAGCTGCTGAAGTGTGGTGAGAAGAGTAAAGCTTTTGTGTGCCACTGACTCTACGTTTCTCATTACTGCAGGGTTTCTGCACAGCTAATGGACAGCCAGGTCGCCTTGCTCCTTCAGGTAATTACACATTCTTCAATTCTCATCAGTGAACAGAAAAATGAAAGGCATGTTGACACAGCTGCAATCCAACAAAGAGTTAATAACGATCTATGTGCCGTGAAGAAACTGGAGATGAGTGCTGCTTGACATGGCGCTTGCTAAAATTGTTTTCTTTGAAAATGGTTTAGCTAGTTACCGTATAGTATGAGTTTCCTTGTCAGAACATCATTACTGCTAATAGTTAACGACTGTTTTCAATTTATTAGTTTTTTTCACTCAATGTTAGCATCCTGCATTTTAGTTAAAGGTGGTAAATAACTGAGTTTGCGAGTCACTAGTTTCGTATGTAGGTGGTTTATTTGTACTTGTTGATGTTTTCCTCTAAAGTGACCACAGTCACTCTCTACCTCCATTCGGTTTCAAGACATTGTCAACAACATCAACAATCGTCTTCACATATATAACACTACATTATATCCGTGCATATTTGTGACATCTTACTTCCTGCCTCATTTCCAAGATCCTGAGTTGTTGTTTTTTCCCCCCTATTTCCCTTATCTGGGTCAGCAGGGAAACCCAAACACTATTCCACAGGAACTTTCAACACCTCTACACACACAAGCACAAACACACACCCCAGAAAACTAAACACGCCCCAAAAGTACTATTATGGCTTTTTGCGTTTTTAAATGGCCATTCATTCTTCTATGTAAACAAGATAAAAAAACTTGAAGCCACAAAATCCAAACTCTATATTATCCTTGTCATATTTCCTCTTTCAATTCCCTTGTTTTCACCTCCCTAGACGCACCTCCCATGGGACACTGTGAAAATACTCTGGATTGTTCTTAGGTTGCCCCAGGGAGCTCTTTCAGATAAACATGCCCAAAACACTGCCTAAGGGGTGAATCCTAACAAGATGCCTCTGTCACCTAAGCCCTTGATAAAGAGGATCACTGGGTGGAGCGTCCTAAGGCTTTTATCTGCTTATGTACAGTGGCATCCGTGTTACCGTTGCTTACCAGTGTTCTTTAAAGCCAGACAAGAGGAACATGGTTAGGATGCATTGATCTGCTGATTTATTGATCAGCTGCTGGAGGTTACAGACTGACTCACCGAGAGTGAGACTGTTCAGACAATGAGAAGCCTTTAAATGCTATAATGAAAAGGTAGGCTGCAGTTAGTGATGGTCAAAACTCCAACCTTTGAGTAGCAAATGCAGGACCTTACATTTGTTCACTTATCAGTGGGAGATCGTCTTACCTTTATCTGGGCATAAAAGGATATAGAACAATGGCATTTGATAATGTCTGTTCAAAAGAAAAATTAAAAAGTTCAACAATGAAAGGCTGTAGCCTTAGTAACCAGGTCGTCTGCAGTACAGTTCATGTAGAAGGCAGTCAGGTAAAACTCTTTTCTATTCTTCTTCTTCTTCTTTGTCTATAAATGTTGTGGGTATCAGTGAGGACTCCATACAGGTCTCCATATTGCAGAAAAGGAGATAATGCTTCATTACAAGTGAATGGCTGCACCAAACCAGCAAATGCATGAGCAGAGCACAAGGTCAAATGAAGAAAAATACGTTCAATAGAGAGAAAGAAATACCTTGAAGCAAAATGAAAAGGAAAAAAAAAACCACATAAATAATTTATAAACTAAATATTAGCTCTCCGAGCTGCTATGTAGATAAAATACTGCAGATAAAGGTACAGATGGGCAGTCGTTTTGTTCTTTTCACCGTTGTTTGTTAGAGTAGACCAGGCCTAGATTAGATTAAATTAGATTAGATTAGATTAGACTTCATTGATGAAACACTGAGTTTCTTCATGTTGCAGAAACAATAAGGACAGGGAACGACACAAGAGAAGGAAAGAAACAGCAAATTATTGACAATATAGTTTACTGTCAACACTTTTGTCACTGAGTTCATAATATAAAATAAAGATAAGATACAGAAAAGATGTTGCAGTAGCTTTAACACATGGTAACACAACAAGGTAAAAAAATACAGCACTGTGAGATGAACCTGTTATCAATGGGACGAAAAGGCAGCATTCAGTAAAGTTGAAGAATTGTTCACAGAGTTAGTGCATGTAAACTACAGTGTGGCACAGACAGCAGTGAGGTGACAGTAGATGTTAACGTTGGAAATAAAGTGGAATATATGAATATGAGAAAAGTCTGTAAACAGATCTGCAAATACACTTAATCTTAAGAAACAGAAATACATTCAACTCAGTGCAATGTATAGTCCAGAAAATATGGTTACTAAAGAGAATTAGATAAGGTTCATTTATCGGGGATATGAACTGGAGTTCTTGGTTGTGTTTCTCTATAGTTGGCCTCTGATGCTCTGACAAGAGCCTGCTAACTGCTGGGATTGGCTGCGTTTGGAACTCTGAGAAGGACTATGTTGGAGAAAAAGACTCCTTTTACAATTGTTGTTTTTGAACTAAGTTTGTTTTTTTGAAACCTCATGTTTTTGGCCAGCTGTAGTGCCACCTAGAGATATCTAGGTGTACATACGTTTGAGACGTCCAAACAAATAAGCAGAGAAGTGTTTTGTGATGATCAGTTTTATTTTGACCAATAAATACATATTTTTTCTCTCATCAATACTCTTTCTAATAAAATAACTGACCTAATAACTGAGAGGAGAGTCAGGCCGGCCGAGCGAGTGGTAAAGCGAGCATTGCTCTGTATAGCCCGGGGTCCTCCTCGTCTTTCTGGTGCTCCGTGCAGCTCCAGCTCCAGCTCCTCTGCCCCGCCCCTCACAGACTGGTGTGTGAGAGCTGCTTTGTAGCAGGCAGCCCAAGTGCCTTCGGGGTTTTTGCCCACAATCCCGCAGGCATACTGGTACCTCTCCAGTACAGAGCATGAGGTCAGAAGCCCACCGGCCATGACCATCCTCCAAGTTTTCAAAAGGGTGGGATTTAATGTGTCTGAGCTGAGTGTGTGTGTGTTTGTGGAAAAAACTTCACCTTACCAAGGGGCGTTCTTGTTTATACCGTTGTTGTCTATATGTAAATTAATAGTTTAGTTTAACTTGAGGACATATTAAAATAATTTAAATCAACTAAATTTAGATTCTATTAAGTCAACTAAAATGTGTATATTTTTATGTTGTAAAAATGTACTGGACTGGGCCTTATGCAAGTATCTGTTTTTTTAACTAAAATATTATTTAGCACTTTATCCCCACTAGATTTTTTTCATTAGTTGACTGCTGCATCAATACATTTCACATTTAATGCCTTAACTTTCTGTTTAGTTTTAATCTCGACGTGTCTGTAGGTCAGTGACTCAGTCTAGATAATAATAATAAGTTGACAGAATTAACCCTGCTGACAAGTTTGATTAAATAATCAGCTATAATTGAAGGACTTCAAGATGCATTCCCAGTGTAAATCATGGGATAAAGTAGTTCTTGCACGGTGTGAGTAATAAACTGGTTTATTTTTAGGTTCTGACTCAGAGCAGACATATCTGAAAAAGGCAACAAAACACATACTCTCTTTAAATTTTCCATTTCATCTCCATGGTTCAAATGACCTTTTTCACATCCATCCTGCAGTAATACTTTGAAACTTCAGGCACATCCTCACATCAGAAATACCTCTACATTTTAGTCTCCATGTAAACTCTGCTTCCTGTGGGGAAAATGGGAAAAAATGATTTTTAACCACTTAAGAAAAGTTTTATTTACATTAGCAATATCCCAGGAATATATTTGCAGCTTTATCTTTCTGTCCATAACCTTTACTGTCTGGGAAGAGTTGCCTGGAAATTACTGTGTGAAGATAAAAACTGACTTTAAATGTCAATGCAAAGTAAAAGTCATTTTTATAATGATGTGTGTTAGTTAAAAAAAAAGTTGAAATTTTCATACATGGTTGGTGATGTCATTGTCATGATGACGAGAGAACCTGCGCCCGCTGTCACACCTCGTCATCTATCAACGGGAGCACAGCTCGTTAACCACAGAGTGGAGGAGGAGGAGGAGGTCGGTTCCACGTCAGGAAGATAACATTAAATAAAGTAATGAGAAAACAATGACATAAAACGTCGAAGGTCAAACTCTATTTCGATTAAACCTCAACAAATAATCCAATCAACTTAAATGGGCAGTTCCATTTAGTAATTTGTGACATTTTTGTTTCATGGTGCGCCTTGGGATTTTTCCAGAACTGGTGCAAAGAAAATTGTTTAAATGCAGTTTTCTGTCAATGCCAATGCAGTCTGGATGTGTATAAGAAAAAAACATTTAGCAAAGAAATTATGCAACAAAAAGGAGAGATTTAAAACGGAGTGTCCTAAGTATCAAACCCTGTAAAAGCCTTTTTTTTTTCCTTTTTTATTGGTATCCACTTTATCTCGTCATTATTTTGCAGACATTTTGTTCCAGAAATTACAACACAGAACCTTGAAACAGCTACATAATAAAAGAAAAACCTGACAATTTTACAATTGAATTGTTGCCATTTTTGCCTCACATTTTAATCAAGTGGAATTCTCACAATAGCTTACATGCTGAGTTGAATGACAGGAAAGCAAAGGCTTTCTCCAGTCCACATCCTCTGAACAAATTTAACATTCTTTCTCGGGGCAACAGTGTTCTGCCTTACTTCTTTTTCTCCCCCAGAAACAGTCGTGAAGGGTGACTCCCCGCCACTATCAATTTATATTTATTGTCTCCACACCTAATCAACATTTCGAGAATGAGTGGAGTAACGAAGGCAACACACTCGGGCGATGAAATTCAAATTTGTGCAGGAGGAAAATTAGATATTTTCCCCCTCCTTTCATTTTTAATTGAAGACTCTGTCAGGTTGCCTCGTCCATCATCTCACCTCAGCTCCTGTTGAGGATAAATTCTGTGCCTAGTATTTGTTCCATCTCTTTTCTGACGCTACCATTTCAATAAATATTAGGTTTGTGGTGAAAAGCTCTACCTAGCGCTTGGCTCGTCTACCCCTCAGCCATGTTTTTGTCAGGAGTGTCTTGATTTACAGGTTTTGTCCATTTGCAGAGTGAGAGTGAGTGAGAGAGAGAGGCAGAGAGGGAGAGTCTATACTTTTCATTCAGACACTACAAAGAAGTCATTTACAGATTCTTCAAATGGCTTCAAATGCACCAAACACTTTTTTGCAGGCTTTTACTGAGGTCTGTGATAACGTAGGTCTTAACTAGAATCCCTTTTCATAGTCGCCCCCTTAATCTTTTCACGTCTGAATGAACGACTCCAGAAGGATGTTTTAAAGGCCCAATTTAATCCCCTGCCTAATTTCAAAGTGACTGTCACGTTAACACTTATTGCAGGCAGCAGAGCAGTCTGGGAAATGGACAAAGCATTGACTGAGGGAGACTGGCTGCCTGCTCGCCAGGTTCATCCAATTTAAGGATTTACCTGTGCGGTAGCATGTGTTTACATGCTTTTAGGTTTGAATCCCAGCCAGGTCAATAAAGCAAAATCTTATGTCACTGAAATATCAGTGCTTTTGTCGCATCAGTGATGTTAGTCAGCCTCGCTGAGAGTTATTTGTGACAGGTCTTTTTCTGTAGTTTCACTTTGTTATTTTAAGTGTGTGGGTTAGTGTCTTCTGACAGCAGCATACAGTTGAGTCATTAAGCTCAGCTGTCATTTTGCGACATACTGTAGTTGGTGTCACTGCGATAATGTGTGGCACATTTTAACCACACCGTTACGGAAATAGTAAAAACAGACTAAGTTGATCGTCAGCTTTTGTCCTTTGTAGTTTACACAGTATTTTTGATGGTTGCAGTGAGACTTGATGTCCACATTGGATTTCCAAAACATGAACATTGTACATAAAGTCTATAGAGTCAATAGCCCAATGATGACTGTGGTGTATATATATAAATATATATACATATATACTATATATATACATATATACAATATAACTATATATGCATATATGTATATATGTATATATAATGAGTTGTAATAAAGCATTACAGACAAGTGTGGCTCTTTGAATAATAAAATAATAGTAATAAGAGAAAAAAAACATGTCTTAAATGTTAAAGTAAAGTTGCTGGACTTTAATAAGAAAAACAAATAAAGCACTGTCAGTTTCCAGCTGCAGTAAATGAAGGATTAACAGCCGCAGGTTTATCAGGGATTAAAGTGTCGTGCCGTTATCTGTCGTGACACTAATATTGACAGACGTTGTTGTGGTTTTAATTGTTTAACTCATATTGTTGTGGTGGGATTACACGTCATACATAACACCACCACCACCACCCTCTGCACCGCCCTTTCTCATCATCTGCTGCTGTAAAATTGGCCATTGTCATTTTTTTTTTTTTTACTATTATTATTTCTGTGCCACCGGCCTGGAAGGGTCTTAAGTCGCTGTTGTTCACACTGCTGCTGCTGTGACAGAGAGAAGTTCTTTGAATGCTCTCTCTTAATCCCGCAATGGCTATTACGACAGAATAGCCAAGTTGCAGCTTGGGAAAAAATGAAAAAAAAAAAATGGTGTTGGCAGATTCTAATGTGGTGTTTTTTGAGAGGATTAACACTTCATCTGCACGCCTCGGAGCTGATTAATCCAGCTGCTCCTTTTGCAATGTCAATGTCTGCAAGGGTGGTGGTGGAGGTGGAGGAGGAAGTGAAGGCTGATGGACAACTCAGAGAAATATTTCATCTAAATGGGAATCATGGGGGAAAAGCTTGCCCCGAGCAGAGGTTACAGACGTCTGTATCTACTTCACAAATTAATAAACTCTTCTTGATTCTTAGTTTTGAGACATCTTCATCAGCCCGGGAAATATTACTTGCATTTATGTTGTAAGCACTCGCCTTGAAACATTTCCATTATGAACGATTCAAATCTTTATTCTAATTAATCACAGGACAGCTATGAATTAATCATGGTTGAAAAGGGAATAACAAGATTCCTACATTCTACAAAAAATACCTTTTTTTCTGTTTACTGCAGGAACAGAAAGAGGAATAACAGCACGTGGATGTATGTGTTTTACACCTGTTTTCATTAGTGACTAATCCAAATGATGGAATTATTAATATGGACATACATTGTTACCGTGTAAGAACCATACTGTGTTTCCAGTTTTTATTTATTTATTTATTTTTGTTTGTTTGTTTTTTTTTATCTACTGCAAACACCACAGCCAAATACTTAAACTGCTTTCCACTAACACTAATGTAATCCTACTGAGGATTTTAAAAGTTAATCTTCGGTGGGTCAGATGTGGTCCATTCATGCAGTTGATTACAGGTTGTATCTTAATAAGTGGACACATATTTAAATAAAATATTTAAAATGAATTCATAGCAGATATGTTGCTGTTTAGAACCTCTGACTCCAGTATGACTGAGACATGTTGCAGCTTCCTTCACACTGTGTGTGTGTGTGTGTGCCTGTCTCAGTGGGTGGTCCTAATGGTGGCGGCATATGTCAGTGCTAATCTGATTTGTTGGTCAGATTGAAAATGGATGGATCTGAGAGGGGGAAAAGAACAGAGAGCGAGAGAGAGAGAGAGTGAACGTTATGTCTGGACTGGATCAAGGGACTTTATAGATAAATGTGGGTCAGTGATTGGTCTGGAAGCAGGGAGGATCTCACACAGACTGGATTCATATTTTATGAAGGTTGGTGGTTATAACTGGTGAACGTAGCCTGACCTTCTCAGATCAGCAGCAGATCAGCTGAAGACGAAATTTGGAAAGATTTGCTGCCAATTGTTGCTTCCTGTTCTAGAACAGAACCGTGCAGACTGCCAGGAAACACAACAATCACTCTCATTTATACCAAAACTATTATTTTGACACAGGTCGTAGTACATGTTCATACTGTTGTATGATTTATTTTAGATCCGTCTGACTCACAGTTTCCAGGCACAGGAATCCACCAGAGTCTTCTCCAACTGGTTCAGGTCAGCTTTCTTGCCGTTAGCAGTTAAACTCTGTCGTCTCTGTGGATCAGTGGGTGGTGCCATCACTCACACCTGCAGACCACACTCTGAAATGTACTTACTGATTCAGTGCAGCAGCAGCAGCAGCAGCACCCTTGAGTTTCCAGCAGATTTCAAACGAGTCAGAAGTGATTTACAGAGAAATGCAACATGTAAACAACTTTGCTGTGACCTTCTTCACACCTACTGCTGCAGCTGGTGGAAAGTTTGGTGGAAGGCAAGAGTGGACACAACTAAATGAAAACAAATTGGGTTCATCACCTGTAATCTAGTGTTGTTAGCGTTAACCAGTGGTGTTTCTTTTCCTGAGTCCAAGTCTTGTACTTTGTACTAGAAGTACACTACTGTTTGTTTTTACCTACTGACATCGACTACAGTCACTACATTACCACAGAGGAGTTTTTTTTTTCTTTTTGGCAAACTCACCTACATTCCAAGACAGTATTTCAACACCTTTGAATAATTTAGCAACACTGATAGAACACTGCAGCAGACATGCAGCTGAGATGCTGTACTCATGCTTTGAGTGGAAACAAGTGATGCAGATGACACGTCGCTGTGAAGTTCTCATGCTGCGCAGGTGTGTAATCTGTCCCTTTTTACAATGTGAATGTACTGTAGAAGCTAATGCAACGAGCAAGAAGAAACTGAAGTTTCACTCACTGATGTGAGTGGACCAAGCCAGTTCAAACTGGTCACTTTCAATAGGTTTTTACTCAGGCCTTCACTTAAATGTGTTATATTTACTCATGCTGGACAACTTCCTTAATTATTTTACCAAATAGTTTATTTTCATTTAAAGTCCATTGAGACAAATTTGTTTTGTGAATTTGGTATTTATTTAAATGCAGTTAAAAGCAGGAAATGCATTTGTTAAGATTCTGAGTTCCTGTAGACCAGGGACACATAATTCTGAGTTCCTGTAGACCAGGGACACCACTTTCAGCCCGTCAACCCAGCAAGTCCAGTCTATAACTAAATATGAATAGTTATATAACTCTGCTCTGAAAGATTTTTTATTACATAGGATTAAATGAAAAAAAAAGTCAGGGTTTTTCTTATGGTATTGAACATAGATAACTGATTTCACCCAGATATTCAGCAGTGACCCTCAGCTCATGAGTTTGAGACCCCTGCTTCAGACTACCAGATCTACCAACTTGGTCTTGTTTCAGTTTTGTAACTGAAAGGCTTGTGTGTTTATGTTTAGTAATACATTATAATTCTATGTCTGTTCTCTGAGCTTCCTCTGGATGATGGCTGTTGACCAGTCACTCCACAGTCAAAGACCAGTTTAACCCACTTTTAAGGGCAGATTATCTAAAGATGTTTTTCTTTTTAAAGCTTACTGAAATCTGGAATTTGGGATTTTAGCATTGTTTCGTGGCAGGGAACTTTTTTTAAAAGGTTTTATCTTAAGTTACAAATGTCTTATGATTATGTTTGTAGCTAAATCAAAGAAGGACTGACCATTTTTAAACCAAAAGCCTTTAGAATATTTTAATACGAACTATTTCTTTTTTTCGACGCTCTGTTGTAGTTCAGTGGTTAGAGACTTACGTCTCCTATTGAAAAGGCTGCTTTGTCTCAGTGTTAGACAGCGGGACAAAGCAGCAGAGCTACTAACATATTTCACACTTAGAGTTTTTTTTGCCTAAATTTATGTTTCTCACTCCCTACTTTCACTTGTTATGTCAAAACTAAACACAACAACGGGATCAAATAATAAATAAATACAATCACCACAGCCTCCGAAGAAAATGACTTCATAGAGTTTGTGTGGCGGTTATTGACTCTATCAATCATACACACCAACATAATAATGGCAGCAAGTGTGTGCGTATGCGTGTGTGTGGTGTGCGCTGAAGCCTGTTCAAGTGGTGATTGACTTTAATTACTAACACTGATGTGCAGAGCACAATTATATTCCCTCAGTCCCTTCACTGTTCGGAGCCGCCATTTATATACAGCACAGACCCACTGCATGTGTTTGTGTGTGAGTGTGTGTGTGTGTGTGCGTGAAGGCAACTGGTTGACCATGAAACACAAGTAAAAAGAAGATAAAATGTCCATCTGTGTCTTTATAATACTTTTTATATAGGGGCAGTGGTGGCTTAGTGGTTAAGGAAGCGGACTTGGGTCCGGAAGTTACCACTGAGGTGCTCTGAGCATGGCACCGTCCCCACACACTGCTAATGAAGGTAACAGTGCTCCATGGTTGAGTAGAACTGACGTGTCTAGAGTAGAACCGCTCCTAAAGGTCCAGTTTGGAAGAGTTGTAACATGACCACTGTGGAGTGTTGAAAAAGAGAAACAAAAACCAAGAACCTTCTCATCAGAGGAGCCGCGTCGTCCAGCTGCAGCTGAACATGAAAACAGAACAACCAAATGCCTCCAAGCTTCAGGCTCACAACACGTAGAGGTGTTAAAATGATTGTGTCGCCATTTGTCAGAACAGCGTCGGACTGTAATGGGAAAGTGTTAACATGACAGAAGGCTAATCGGCCCATTCAAAATAAAGTTTTCCCCAGAACAAGGCCATTTGTGAAGCAGCAGACGAGCTCTGACTCTGATGACAATTTCTGCAAACGGTGCTACTGAGAGTGTTAATATTTGGAGGCTGATATAAACTAATACATCAGGCTGTCATCATTTGTGTGTGTGTGTGTGTGTGTTTGTGTGTGTGTGTGTCAAAGAGAGCTGTGAACGGAGCTAAACGCCGAAAGGCTCAGCCATTAGTTTCTGTTGGCCGTGTCGCTCGTTAAATACGAATGCCACTGTGTGATGCCATGTCTTTAATTAAACCGAAGTAATTCGCTGCTATTCCTGCATGATTTCTTCATGAACATTCAGCTGCCAATTAACGCTGCGCGTCACACAAGCACGCACACATACGCTGACAAGTCTCGGGGCTAAATATGTAAGTCACCAATATGTCGAAAAAGTGCCTGCACTGGTGTGAGAAGATGGCGGCAGCTGGAGGTCTTGGTGTGAAGTGTGCGACAGGAGCGCAGCAACTCTCTCACCTGCACGCTGGTGATAGTTCTTGGTTTTCATATTCCACACAAAAAGAGATTGTGGTTCCTAATTGGAGGAAAACACCTGCTGTTGATGCCTCCTCCTGTTTGCGTCTTTCCTCTATATTTTTAGTAAAAAGGCTAATTAAAAGAAAAAAAACTGTGAGTGTCAAAGCGCAGTGAGGTCACCTGTACGCATACCAGGTGTCGTTTCATGTCTTGAGTTTTTCTGAGCTCAATGTTGATGTTTTTTTAAATCAGAAGAGAACCTGAGGAAATCCAAAGTCGAGGATCTTTGTTTCTCAGCAGCTGCAGATGTGAGACAGGAGTTCTTTTTTAGTATTCTAGAAATGCATAAATGACATGAGTCGTGTAACCGTGCATCATTATTCCTCTCGCACTGTTGTTTTTTATTCCTGTTTTGAATATATGTTTTTTTGATTGTCTGTATAAACACAAAAATAAAAACACAAAAATGTAAAGATTTTAGAACAGGCAAAAGGGCTGGTAGAGGAATACAATTTTAATCTGAATAACCACATCGTAGCTGTGGTTTAATTGTGATGAAGTAATTGCAATTAATCAAGATGACTCAACATTTCTATAATTATATATATTTTTAATATTGCTGAAACATACAAACAAATAATAGCAGGAAGATGTGCAGGTGTTTCACACCTGATTATATTTGCAACTAAGACAAATGACAGAATTATTCATGTGGAAAATAGTCAAGAAAATTAAACAAAATTATAACCCAACATGTTACGGATTTTAGTCTTTACTATGCATACTGACTCGTACAGTGCATTGAGCAGTTTTCTCAACCTCCATATTTAATTGTAATCCATTTGACAATTGTGTCAAGAATGTATTTTAAGTGTCTTAATGATGTATGAAAGTTTGAGGCAGCTACAGAAGAACAATTGTGACAAATGTGACAACGAATGCTGTACTGTCACCTAACAATTCACCACATTGCATTCACATTCTAGATCTAAAGTCTAATTCTCATTTGCAAACACAGTCGTAAGCTATTGTTGTCAAATCTCCTCAGTAGTTACAAGTAAGTAAACAGCAAGTCAAGCTGCTGGAACTTAAGAGTTCTTCACACGGCTCTCAAGAATCTGACTCACTGACGTGTCGCAATATGAAGCGGCATGGAGGTGGCACCGTATCGATTCCCCACCGGGTCCTGGCCTCCTGTCACTTGCCACCGTCAGACCTCCGTAACCACTGACAACAAGTGGAGAATGTGCAAGTCCTCCAAACAAGGTCAAATGTGCCTCATTGAAATGGTGTTCAGCATATTTCCTTCTGTGGTATTTACTAATTAGAGACTAATTCTTCTGCGTGCCTGCCTGCCTGCCATCGTGACATGTGAGAGAAAGCCAGTTTGAGTTTTATCACACTGAGGCATCTTCTCCCAACTTCACAGCCTCCACACTGAAATTGGACTTATTACAGCGATTAATTAGAGACCCTTTCTTTAATTTCTGTAATTATTTCCCACCTGCAGCTCTTTGTGTCAGCCCCAGCTGTCCGTGGAGGAGAAAGTCTCACTGAATAGACTTTATCTGCGCTTCTAAAACGAACCCTCGTTGGTTTAATGCCGCAGATGAAACATTGGATGTACTTCGGAACGTCAGTGATCTCTGCCCTTGATGTAACAACATTACACTCTTGATACGTTTATTTTCCAACTTAAAAATATTTTTGAAATTGTATATATATTTAACAGCTTCAAAGTAAAAGGAAAACAAAAAAAATTCCGTCCATTATCAACAGCTTACTTGCAGGGTCGCAGGGAGCGCTGTAGTCAATCCTACCTGTTAAAGGTGCAGCGGGTCAAACCCTCAACAGTTTGCCGGTCATTGCTGTAAAAGTCAAGCATTCTAACAGCATTAGTATTACGGCGCTGTGCGAATTCATCCTATTATTTTTTTTTTTTTTTACTTTTGTGAACAATTTGTCTTCGTTGATTCGCCTCCCTCCTCTGGCTGTGCAGACATTAGTATGTTACCTGCTCTGGCAGCTCTGCCAAATCATTGACTCCCTCCATCCTCCTCTTTATCCACTTTAATCTGCCAAGGCCTGCTGAATCAATGTTAATGTGTTTTATTAAATGTTAACTCCCTGCCAGCGTGGCTCTTCCTGATTAAATATTGACAGAGGAGCATAGTGTTCGGTGGCTTTCGGAATGAATCGATCTCACCTGAGACTCCCACCTGGGCCGGGTCACATCCAAGTCTGTACATCAGAACTGCTGTCAGGTGAACGGGTAAAATGGCAGCATCAGCGTTTATCTGTGTTCCTGTAGCTTTTATGTCTGATCATTCACTAAAACAACAGGATGTTCATGGACCAGAGCGCAGTCTTAGGTATTTGTTACTTACATTAACTCTTCTTTTGTCTAATTATCCTATGAGGAGTGCAGCGCCCCAACAAGGTGTTTTTTTTTTTTTTTTAGTTAGTTAATTTCAAAACCAAGGGAACACTTGGTTCTATTCCAGAGGAATCACCTGGTCAGGGAATGGTTGTTTCCAATTCGTATCAACAGTGTAAGATTTAAGACAAAACCATCCAGTAATAAAGTAGAGGGTATTGTGTTATATAAAGAAAAACCCAGTACAGAAAAGTGATTTTATTTCTTTAAACTGTAGAGAAACAACTGATAAAGTACTTCCATACATGCATTCATCACATTCAGGGCTGACACACCTTCATAAAAGCAATTGCTACACAACACACAGCTGCACAAACAAAACTGTCCTGATGGTAAAAATACAAAATGATGTTAGAATAAAAATGAACCGCTGGGGTTAATTTTAAAATTACATGATGATCTCCGTCCATTTTCTACAGTTTCCTCTAGTCTCTTCAGTCAAATCTGCGGGTGCAGGGGGGTCACTGACTGCTGTCAGAAGGTTGGCTATACTGATACACTGGCGCTCAGCCAAGTCAGCCAGGTCACAGCAGGAGGGAGGAAATGGGTCGTGTTGAAGATCATGTGGTTGGTCTCTGTCTTTTTAGGTAAAACAGTAGTCCTGCTCCCTTTACTGTATCTGTGAGTGAAATCATAGAATCCTTCTTGTTCTGCTGCTGTTGCTTTTCTGCCCTCTTGCCTTTTGAAGCTGCCGAGTTTCGCAGAATCCCAGCTCATCCATTTCCAATGAGGGTCAGCTGTGAGGGTGGTGGAGGAGGAGGAAGAAGAGGAGGTGTACGAAAGGAGGGCTGTAATTTTGCAGACCTTCTAAATGCGTCTCAGGCAGAAGCCCTGTTTTCTTCCTCCTCCCTTGCCGAGCAAGGTGAGGAGCCGCCGCTTTAACCCTGTGTGGGAGGCCGAGCGAAGCGAGCACAGCTAATTATTTAACCATTCAAGATGCTGCAGGAACACGAAGCAGGCCAAGCCCGAACGTTGCCCCGGCCCCGCCTCCTCAACCAGGGCCTGAAGGTTACGGTGCTAATGAAAACCCTTGGACCAAGCTTTTTTTTTTTCATTCATTTCCCAGGGTTCAAGGGTCAGCCTCTGTAAATGTGAGCATGGCGTCCCACCGAACCATTATTCGTACTAATGCAAGCATTTATTTTCTGTCGACCTGCCAGCAAACAGGAGCAGCTTTGCCTCAACACCAGCTGCTCTCATTATAGAACAACAGCAGCAGTAGAAAACAAACACACCCGACAGTTCAGAGCAGCCGAGGCTAAAGGTTAGCTTACTCTGCTAACCTCTTGCCCAGGATCCTGCCCCCTGCTTCCTCCTATATTGCATACGTATTGTTTCCTTTATTTGAGAAGAAAACAGGCAACGAAAAATCCCAGTTGGCTTATTTATTATTTTTAATATTTATTTATTTTAACATTTTTGTGGACAGACAACAGAACCCTGTCCCTAGCTGTCTTGCGTAAACACGTACGTACATTTCATTAAATGTGTCCTATGGTAAAATAATCTATAGTTCCTTAACATTTGTGTCCTGAAGTTTATAAACATCTAATTCTCACACACACACCTCGGCGCACACACACACACCTCGGCAACATTTTAGCTGCCAGCAGTGTGAGGACTGATGGTCAACTGCTGCCTCGTGTGGTAACAAACACCAAAAATCAACAACTCCTTTGTGCACAGATCTAAAATCAGCGATTTTCTCTATGGACTTCTGTGCAGAGAGAAATAGAACTCTACAAAGAGACACAGGCCTCATTGAAATACAACACACCTGGTCTGCAAACTTTCTTCCTGCACAGAATGACTTTAGTCTACATGTTTTCAACACAAGACGGTGAAAACCCTGGGCGCAGTAATTCCAGGGAGACAACTCAAAGGAAGCCCTGCAGCGGTGTGAGTCCAGAGTGGACACACTGGGACCAGTGTTTCCTCAGATAAAAATAGAGTTGTTCAAAAAGGGGGGAATACTGCAACATGCTGTGCTTATTGGTAACGGATGAAGGACTTAGGTTTAAAATAAACTTTAGGATTTTATAAACAGATCTATGTGTGATGTTTATGGCTCTGTTTCAGTGTTAGCAGGGATGCTATCCTCTTTCTGTTATTTTTTCCCCTTTTTTCTCTTCTGCAGATGTTATATAAATTACTTTAATTTAGCTAAAAATTAATGACTTGGAGAAGTAAATTTTAGTGTAAAACAAATAGGAAACACTTAAAAAATCAGGGACCACTCCACTGCAGTAGCAACCATAGCGGCTCCTGCGAGATGAAGCCATGGTTCACATGATGAAAAGAAATAAAACAATTATTTTAGGAAACACACATTCACAGCTACTGTAATGCTTTAAGATTTACCCGTATAAAACACTGTCAATATGTTAATGTTACTTTTATTTTCAAACAGGGAAAATAAAGAAGAAATTCTTACTAAATTTTGAATACGGAAAATAAAATGGAATTTTCTTGCTGCTTACGTTTGCAATAGCTCTGTGCACCCTAGGATGACCTGCCCTTTATTTTGAGAACCAACACTTTCAGGAAAAACATCTTTGAAGCACATAGGATAATTTAACATGTTACATTTTAATTGTGTTGGATTCAGAGCTCAACAGGTGCATTTTATGAGTCAGAATTTACAGGCAAAGTAATATATTTGGTGGAGATATTGTGGTAGGTTATAATACATGTTAAATCCATGTTACATTTGCAAGCATTTACATAATTAGAGGATAATTTGATCTTTGCTGTGTATTTATTCATATGTTTTATTGAGCTCCCCTTTTTTGATGTTGAAAGTGGTTTAAAAAAAATCTCAACTCCCTATTCTTCATCACAGTTCCATAATACCGGCAGCTGTATTGGAAGCCAGCACATAATTAATCACAATTTTACAGTAAATGAATAAATAAGTGAAAGTTTGCAGAGTTTGAGTTGGTGTTACTTAACATTCCTCATCAAATGAAAATTGCATTTTTTTTTTTCTTTTTTCAAGGACTTGAGCAAAAGTACTGCATACTCCTTTTGTTTTTAAACATTCAGGCAAAAATGTTTTCACTAATAAGCATCGTGAAATGAAAGCAGCGGGCGCGCGGGAGGAGCTGCGGGCTTCTGAACGAGGACGGCCTTGATGACACCACCGGTACTTTTTGTTCTTTTAATTACAGATGGCAGAAAATACTATTTTTTTCCCTCTTTATTTTCTCCAACTTAAACTTAACTCCGCACAGAAAACTTTTATTCATGTCAAATGTTATAAACTTTGTGGCTCTTTTGAGCCAAGGCTAAACCAACAGGAGGGAGTGATGCATTCATTTCACTTTATAATTCTGTCTAATGTGTTCACAGTGAGTGGATAGCCTGCTGTTGGACACAGATGATAAATCAAGGGGTCAGTGAAATCACCCTGATTCATTACATGCATAAAATGACCCTTGACAGTCAACCTCCAATGGGCTGCGTCAGATATTTTTGGATGATTTACATAAACATGGCGGGTAAAAAAAAAGTGTTTTTTTCGATAAAACATTACTGTAACTAATCCAAAAATAAAATGTATTTTTAATAATAACTAAAATGTACAAATTGTATTTTCAAGGACCCAGATATTAATATGGAAATGCTGGGCTTGAATATTAAAAGGACTAGAGAGGAATATAGCACAATGAAGAACACAATGGAGCAACATTAAAAACCTGAATGTAAACAGGTGGAAGAATTAAGGCAGAATTAAAGCTGCATCAGATAAGCAAATGTGCTAAACTTTAATGGCAACTTTTTTGTACTTTGTACCAAGGCCAAGTTTGGCAGTTGACTCTTGTCCGATACACTTAATAATAATTAAATGCATGTTCTGACCTCACCTCAGAATTTGCAAACCATTGTTCCATCCTTCCAGTCTTCATTGATAGTCTGGCAGTGATGGTCCAGCTGTCCTTAGGAAAACTCTGATTCTTCCTGAGTAACATGTCTTCACTGTCATCTTTGAAGTTGAGCTGCAGAGATGAAAGAACTCTTGAACTCTTCTCTGTGCTGTTACTTCCCCATCTTCACTTTACCTCCATTTTTGTATCCTCTCACGACCTTTTCCTTCACCACGTCTCCCCACTTCCTTTTGGTCGTACCAAGCACTGTTTCAGCTGCCCCGCTCTCCTTAGTCCCAGCTAGAAGATCACAGAACTGCCATTATTAAGGGGAATAATGCAGGATTGGTTCTGAGTCAAAGTCTGGACATGGTCAGCTTAGCTTAGAGTGATGACTGAGATCAGAAGAAAACTGTCTGTTTTTTTTTTTTTTTTAATTGTGTCAGATTTTATTTTTTCACAAAAAGCCATCCTTGTGTTGACTTCTCTTCTTTAAGACTAGACTTCTTAAATTTAGATTTTATATAGTTTTATATATCTATTTTTAAAAATGTACATTGGCTTTTCACTGTGTTACCTTTAAGCATACCATTATTTTAAATGTGAATGTGCTCGTCTGAGTCTCTTACTCGTAGGAATAATAACTGATATTATAAAATTAAGTTGAAGGTTGCATCATTTAAATTCAACACCTACAGTTAATGGCGGGGCTTCAGTTATTTCTAAAGTCAATTACAAGGTGGTGTTAAAGGTCCAGTGTGGTAACAGTAGGTCATTACTGTTTCAAACCTGACAATAAACAGCAGGTTGAATCGAAATCTGTGAATTCCTATAATTTCCCATGCGTTTGACCTTAAATAACGTTACGCAGTTTCTACATATTTGTTTTTCCAAAATGCTGTTGAGCAGACAGAGCAGCTGTGTCTGAGCTGTGCTGAGGAAGACTTCTCCGTCAGTGATGAAGATGTCCATCCTGCCTGTCTGCATTAGTCTGATTTTATTTCTTTTTACCTCGCTGACAAACCAGATTAGCACTGGGAGGCCGAACTATGAGTAGACCCCGCTCTCAGCTCTGAAGGCGTGTGTGTTTAGCTCCATTAGGGAGAGCAGTACAGTCGGTTCATATGTAGGCGGGACCTGTGTGGGCCGTGGGCCAGTTTCTCATTGGCTGCCGGCAGGTGTGTTTTTCTGAGTGGCGGCGCTGTAATGAGCGCCCCTGGGAGTTGGACCACAGACCTGTGCTGAAACATGGCCCCAGGCAGAGTGGCCTACAAACTCCCATCATGCACTACTCCAGCTGTGGCTCATGCTGCACTTGAGGCATCTGTGAAAAGTGGTGGTAAACGTTAGATACCTGAGGAGGAAAAATAAACTAAAAAATACATCGGTAAATGTGTTGGACATAGAATGTGGAGTGGTTTAACAATTTCATGGTACGGATATTAAATTGGTGTAATTGTTTTCAGATAATGTACCCTGTAGAATCTGATGTAGAATTCCTGGTTTTCTCTATGGACTTTGGCATAAATGTGTTTAAGGTTTAGGTTCCTTATTTTTTCTGCTGGTCATCCAGGATCTTACTGAGAATGAGACTCTATGTTTCTAGCTGTTTGTCCTCAGCTCTGACTTTGATTCATTACTTTGTAAGGACTGACAAAGAGAATGGAATTCAGTCCAATATCGTACCTTACTCTACAAACATGTAGCACACACTCACCTTATTTCCCAATTGTTTGGTTTGAACCAAGAGACAATTTCATGCTTAGGAGGAACAACAATGCCAACATGAGGGGAATGCGAACACTGAAGGACAGTCATACTTTCTGACATGATGGTTATTGATCTGGAGTGAATACACTTCATTCCCAGACGACAGTAGTGGGATGGTTGATATAAAATCATTCAAGGTAGAGTAGAGAACAATGAGTCTTTATGACAAGTGCCATCATGGATCCTGAGCGACTAAAGAAAAGAGGTAGAATTTTACTTTTAAATGTTTTTACGTGAAGCAGAGCGTGACTAAAGTGAACTGTATGTAGGAGAGACACAGAAAGGCACTGTTTTTGAAGACTGTTTAGACTGTTACATCAGCTCGAAAATCTTTTCCTTCACTTGTTATTATAATAATAATAATAATAATAATAATAATAATAATAATAATAATAATAATAATAATAATAATAATAATAATAATTTTAAAGATCCCACCCTTGGGAAATTGTTGTGTTAAAGGCAGATCTGTTGCAACAAGTTGGGTGGGGGTGGGGGGGGGGGTGTTTGTCTAGGGATGTTTGTCCAGGGCTTAAACCCAGGACATTCTGCATGTAAGGCTGATGTATAAGCAGCTGCAATAACTGCCACACTATGGAAGCACTAATATCTCTATTTCCACAGCATTATGGTCTTGTCCACAAAGCATTCTTACACCCACGTAAGTCATGCCAACAATGTTGTGATTTCTGGACTAAATGTATTCCAAACCTGCAACCTTCATGGCAAGGCATGACAGGAATTTCATCACTGTGCCACCACTGCCACAGCTGGACCAAACTAGACAGGAATTTTTGAATTTGTGCGTTGACAAAAGAAGTCGAATGAACAGAAAACACAACAACCTGACACCGTAAGCCTCAGCTGCCGCCACAACAGAGATGTTGCACATTTAAAAATGTGTTGCACTGGGTTTCTGTAGCTTTTCTGTGTTGACTTGAAAGCAGACAGCTCAGATTGATCTAAGAATGATTATCTCCCCCTTATAGTAGATGGTAATAATTCCAGCGTCTGCCATTGGGAAATCAAACAAATGGATTTGTAATCACTTTCGTCTGACCTCTGTGTAAATGTTTTATTAAAGGCACTGGCAGTTATTGTTTGTCATTAGGTCTTAAGCTTGGTGCATACTTTCTGCAGTCTTCAGTCTCTGATGAAGTTAGTCTCTGGAAACATATGAACTTCTAGGACTGTTGTGACCGTCTGGACCTGTTCACTTGTCTAGAGCTATAACAAAGAACACTAGGCCTATATGAGGTGAGCCACAGGGTTCCATAGCTGTAAAATCCATCAACTGACTCAAACACCATGTAAAAGGCTAGGCTAATGCTAAGATTTTGATGTTAAGAAAAATGTGCAAGTGTTTATTTATTAAAAGTTTGTGAGAGGTTATTAAATGTAAGGTAAAATAAATAATCATTGGCAAGTAGAAGTTGTATACCATGGTTTCTGGCAGGTGATGTCTTTAGAATTTCCTTTTAAAAGATTTGATGGAGGGCAATTTAAATTAGACCTTGGCCTTTGTGAAACCAAAATTTGATTATTTATTTTATTTATGAAAACACTATTCCTTTCTCTAAGACAGTGTTTGTCTTAAGTCTTAAACGAATCAAACTTTTCTGTTGCACCTACCTTGACTACAGAAGACCACATTTAGCCTTGTCTGCTCAGTGTTTCAACACTCCACTTAACAGAGTTATCTTGAACTAAAGGTTTCATATCCGCAATCAAACAAAAATCAAATTTGGACTTCCTGTTAGATGTTCGATTACTTTTTTGCGCTTCAAGACAGAAACAAAAAGAAACAATATGTTCCATGATGGTCTCTGCTCTTCCCATATAATTGTATCCTACAGGACTAATGTCAGGTCTGACCAGGGTCATAGGTGTCAACGGGCTTTATTGTTGGTTTTGTTATTATTGTTGTCCTCTCAGTTGATAAGCTCAGTTAGTTTGTAAGAGGAAAGTTAAACTAAATCCAATTGTGCACTGGTTCAAATAAAGGTCATTTTCTTTCGTAAGAAGTAAAGGATGTTCCCATGTTTTTGAGATTTCTATTTATTTTTTATGTATTTCTAGCTATTTTCATGCTATTATTTCATTCTATTACCCATTAAGTTTGCCCCTTTTACCCATCTTTAGTGTTCTTGCCTTACAGCAAGATGATGGTTGGCTTGTTGTGCGGTCCTGTGATTGACTGTTGAACTGTCCAGGCTGTAAATCAGCCGTTGATTGCTGGGATTAACTCCAGCTCCTCTCTTGACCCTCAGAATGATTGATTGGTGTAAATAAATGACTTAATTGATTTATCTCTGCACATTTTTAAAGCATTCTAGTCACACATTGTTGTAAAAGTGCTACAGAATTATATTGAAGACAAACAGATTTCTTATCTGAAAAAAAAAAAGAAAAGAAAAACCCACTGCCGTGGAAGAGATTTTTCTGCTTCTTCTGACACCATCGTTAGTCAGAATATATTTAGTTAAAGGAAGAATCCTTGGCTTACATTGACTGTAGTTGGATGGATTGATAGATGAATAATGACAAATGTTTATGACATCAGTTCATCTTATTTTGTTGTTGGCTGATCACATCAAATCAAATGACAGTAAATAACTGTCTGTGTGTGTGTGTGGGTGTGTGTGTGTCTTTGTTTGTGTGGGTGTTTTATTAATGAGACAGGATGATGAAAAACACACAAAATAAATGGCTCTCAAAAGCGTAGGGGTGTGTGTGCCCATTCTATTCATGTTGGGGGCGGAGCCTCAAGATAGATTAGCAATAATTTCCAATGGGTGCTATGGCAACAGATGTTGAAGGGACAGAGACACAGAAAAAGAGCCTTTTAGATGAAGCCATTGAAATTCAAAACTCTTGTCCGGTGTCTCCTCTGCTTCACCCAATTTTCCGGCCTTTTTACAATAAAACCAAACCCATTGAAGTGAGGTTGTATGAGCAACAGTACAACACTCTCATGTGGAATTAATTTGCACTAAAGGTAAAACTACTAAACTGTAGTTTGAACTATTTCTTATTTATGAAATTATATCTTAATGAACCCCCAGCAAGTGGAAAAAAGCAGTTTGAAGCCATTGACTCATAGCGTAACAGTTTGAAACTGCTGCAATGACCCTTCAGGTTATTTATGAAATGTGTGTAACTTAAATAAATGCTATTAATACTTATTTCACAACTGCAATGTAAACATATGATTATTCTTAGACTAAGTCAGAAAGCTTGCATGCATATGAATTATATAAGTAAAGGTTGTTGTACTTAGTTGTAGAACATTTGATGGGAGAAAATATATATAAATATATATATATATATAAGTTTGCTTTCCTATTTGTTCTGTAAATCACATTGCTAATCAGTGCTAATTAATGAACAAAATGAACAGTTGCCATGACAGTAGGTTTGCTCTCAGAGAGGCAACATGAACAACCAATCAAATGAGAGAAACATTAACGATGAAGTGACTGGGAGGCAGGGCTGTGGCAGTGTGTCATGGTAAACAGACGCAGGAGTAAACACAGAGGCTGGTCCCTGGTTTGTCAGGTGAGCTGAGACACTTGTCTGATCAGACACTGTTTATCAGGCCATCAATGCTACTGTCACAAAGTGTAAAAAGCTCTGAAACAGGTGAAGTTTCTCTCTTTATCTCTCCATTGAAAGGAGCTTTTGCGGATCAGTGTGTCAGTGAGTTGTGTGTGTGCGTGTTATCACTACAGCTGATCAGATCAATAGCTGCTTGCAGGTCACGATCACACAGCCGACACACAGTCGATCCTGGATAAATAAATGTGAGAGTCAGCGTCCTTGTACCAGCCTAGTCTCCATGTTCTTCCTGAGTGATCTCAGCTCATGCAGACAGCAGTAGGTGTAACTGTCGACACCTATCTTTGAATCATTAATGCTTCTCCCGTGATCACATTTGATCAGATCTGGATTCACACGCCGTGTGCACAAGAAAAAAAAATGATATTTTAGTCAGTCCGACTGTACAGATGTGTCAGACATCAATGCAGAAAGAGAATGACCGAAGGGGAATGATAGGAAGTGAGCATAAGTGGTTGATTTAACGGTCTATCCACAGTGCTTTAACATGAAGTACAAACAAAAATGTTATTCAATCTATTTAATCAGTTCAAATTTGTATCACCAAACACTGAAACGGTAAGGTTGGCCTCTAGGAGACCTTTTTGAAAAAAGCCTGAAAAGAGACTGAATATCAATATTGTTTGTAATAGTCCAACATAGCAAACTGGGAAAAACTCCAGTTTATCATGTTTGCATTGACATTCAGAAACATCAGTGCAAACACGAGGAGAAGGTACAGGCTGCACTGTAAAGCCAAACCTCATTAAGTTGTCTTTTATTATGAAACACAAAGCTGCTTTCATGGAGTCAAAAGCCACAGAAGAAAGACGACTCTTTCTGGCTTTGTCTTACTCTCAGGGCAGGAAAAAAGCAGCCGCAGCAGCAACAGCACAGGAGAAAAAATAATGATCTTTGTTATGATACACACAAAAAAACTCAACAAAGCACCACACAGTGTTTATACGGCATGTCAGAAAACCAAAGTGTTTCCTTAATTAAGGTTTTCACATGTTACAGACAAAGAAATATTCGGAATAATAAGCACCGTGTGTTTTAGTTGAAAAATAGATAAATACATGTGCAATTCCTACGGTGGCCCTGACGGTCAAATCACAAGGGCATGTCAGAAGACACGACAACTTTTCAGAAAACACAATGACATTTCAGATTACTGAAAAGACAGAACCCTGTGCTCAGATTGGTTGTTTCTCTTTCAGTCAAGAAATATTATTTAGCGAATAGTCAGCAAAGTATCTACCCTTTACGTAATCTAAAACGACATTTTAAAAAACATAAAGACATTTCAGATTATGAAAAGCGTAGGGACAACACTTCCTGTTTCTGACTGCATAGAAACTGACAGTGTAACGCCATTTCCTGTTTCTACTTAGCTGTGTCCACGCACGACTTATAAACCGCGTCGGAAGAATGGAGGACGAGATGGCATTAATAGAAGAATATTTTGAAGGAAGATATAAATATTTTAGCAGAGCAGTAAAATGGGTCAGAAGCACCTTGTTGTTTTTATTGGGAAGACGTTTATTTTTAACTAATTCAGTAAGCCCTTTCGGTGGCCATGGCACACCCCAAAACATACCAAACACTTGGACAACAGAGCTCAACTCTCTTGTCCTGGCATCAAGGCAATTGCTGCACAATTGTGGTTCAAAATAAAATATTTGGATTATCCTACCCCAAAGTTCTGAGTACATGCTTGATATTGTTGAAGAGGAATGTGCCATCTGTGTACTCTGTGATTGATAAATGGTAAAAAGTTACCTTTTTTATAAAAAACAAATACAATGTTTACTAAAACAGTTCTTATTGTTACAGTTTTGAGTGCAGGCAAATGGCCTGTCACATGCTGTATGTCTTGTTTGCTGGGTTCTGCTTGTATCGGGCCACCAAAGCTGAAGCTGCTGACTTGCGTCTTGCTCTGTAGGTAACATTTGTGTATCCTTTTATAGTCAGCAGCCAGTGGCAGTACACCAGGATTTGACTACAGAGGATAGGTCACATTAGACAACCATATTTTCATGTGTCAACAAATTGGACAAGGCCCAGCCCCTCTGGCATACCTACAATATGAAACACAGCCAGGATCTGATTCATTCCTGACATGGGGCACAGGACACACACATAGGTGACATGTCTCCACCTGACTTATAGTAGTATAGTTTTCCTGTCATTTAAATCATTCATAGATGAGTATATTGTTTAAATATACCTCAAAAAAGATGTCCGTTAGTCAACTGCTCACTGGCAAGATCCTTTAATTTTTAAATGTGTAAAAGTGTTTGTGTGAGCTGTCTTGACATTGTGGGAGTGATTTCTTTTTTTTTCACACCACCCGCAGAGAGCACATTCTCAGCTGGTTGTAAAGAGATAAAGACGCCCCACAGGGATATAGACAGGCCCCTGCGTTTCTGTGGTTCACCCTAAATAATAAGTAAATTGAAAATAGGAGTCTAATCCTTAAATCTTATCTGGAAAATGAAACATGTATAAAAAAAGAAGGATCCAATCAGAATGTGCAGCTGTCAGCGTTTCTTCTCTTCTTTCATCTCCTTTTGTGTTTCTGTTCATGCGACTAACAGGTTAATTAGCTGAATGAAGTGTTCTGCGTACGGAAATGTCAGACTCGCTGGCCGCAGTTTGACTTCCTGGATGGGCAGGTCAGAGGTCGATGGCAAGTTTACTGAACCCCTTATCCCTCTCACCTTTATCTAAATGTCACACAGGAACTTATTAGGCGTGAGTCTACGCTGCAGGAACACCTCATGTGGCAAAGTGAAGGCGAGGCATGTCCTCGAATTCACTAATAGACTCCAGTGACCCTAAAATAACCAATGCTCAACTGGCAAAAATAATAATAAAAAAGAAGGAGCCCTCGCTTCCTGTCTTACAAACTGCAGCACATTGATGTAATAAGGTTAAACAGTAAATTCTATGTTGTAGTATTCTAAATTCTAGTAGCATTTTTTTTTACCATGGCAGACAACATGGCAGGAATAAATATTTACATGTTAAATATATTTTCATATATTTGTATTAACTGTGCAGTTGGACCAGAGAGGGAAAGCAGTGCCTGCCATGACATAGTCAGCTACTTTCACACATCACCCCATGTTTACTGTAGAGTATATAATATCACTAATAAGCTGCGATGTCTATTTCTAAATGTGTTCTTTATTTTAGGCAATGTCTACAGTTGTTGCCGTGTTATGTAGCTAATGTTTCTGGCAATGTCTGTTTGCATGTGGGTTGCAAAACTCCAGGAGTAATTTTCAGGGATGTGGGTTAAATTATTCAAATGGTGGGGATCCAGGCACAAAAACTGGGACGTACCATATATATGAGATAATCAGCACATTCAGTGCAGTACAATACAAAAATGTACTGAAAACATGGTTTATTTCTTTCAAAACCCATTTAATACATGTGTTCCTGCTATATACAGTATATAACAATATATATATAACAATATATATATATATATATATACTTTAAATATACAATATATGTGGCCATACTTTGTATTCCTGCATAATCAAAACAAAACATCATCATCATAAAATATCCCAAACTGAAGATCCACAAAAAATGGCCAATATTTCCTACATCTTTTACAAGTTAGAATATGGTAAATCTGTTTGTATAAAAACAAACTCTCTTAATTTTTTTTTAACTGAGTAAGAAATATTGTCATACACTTTTGTAACAGGTCTATTTGAAACTACAGGAGAAGAGGAAGTTGACGTCTAAATGTAAACCACACACAATCCGTAGCATTGGGTTCAATCTGCACCCCACTGATGCCGTGACATCATCGTCACCACTGCTACACAGGGAAGAATAATACTTGATTGCTGGCACTTGTATGTTTACAGCAGCATCATAATGTGACTCATTATGTTGACTGTTTTTATAAAAAATAGCACATTATTAATCCCATTGAGATACGGCGTTCCGCGTATGCGGCTGCATGGAAACATTCAGAGGAGCGGAAGAGGGTGATGCCACAGAGTTCATTTCACGAACATGGTGAGAAAATTCAGTCTGTGTGTAGGCTGCAAAGGGAGAGGTCAATTTAAAAATACATTATTTTACATATGTGGTGTCAACGCATCATCCTCACTAACTAACTATGTCGACCTTGCTGTGGTATATACTTAGTCAGATGCTTGCACTCTGGTCGCCAGCAGGGACAGATGGAAAGACAGATTTGAGGCAGTTAAGGATTAATAAAATAAAACTTCGGCATCTAACATATGACGACTGTACTTTACTCTTATATACTACACCACACAGACAGACAGACAGACAGATTTTTATTTATTTAGACTTTTACTCTTCCGAGTTTTTGTGTGGATTATTTCAAGGTAGCTTGCTTTCCTCCCTGTCCAAAAACATGCAGTAAACAGTAGATTGGACGCTTTGGTTTGACTCTAGGTTTGTCTATAGGTGTGAATTGTTTCTGCACGTGGCCCTGTGATAGAGTGGTGACTGGTGGGATTGGCTACAGCTCCCTCCATGACCCAGCAAAAAAGAAATGGTAAATGATGAATTAATGAACAACTGTAAATGACACCATTTCTCATTCACACCAACACAGATTTAACAGGTTTATAAAGGTTATAAATACATTATGGGGTACAACAATTTAGATCCAGCTGAATGCTGATCTGCCAGAAAACCATTTTAAATTGAAGAATTAATATGAATGGAGCCAGGGTGTCATTGTTATCAATCTCTTTTTCTTTTTTTTTTCTAAAAAAAGCATGGCCTCTTAAAAACACCTTTAAACCCCACAGTGTAGAAAAGCATCTGGCACTGACTTCTCACACAGAATGATCAACTTCCAGAAGAGGTTCATTACTTATTCACAAACACACCCACACACAAAGGTTCAGCAAAGAAACCTCTGGAGGTTAATCTCATTTGTAAACCACAGATGTGTGTGTGTGTGTGTGTGTGTGTGTGTGTGTGTTGCATGCTGGCAATTTGTCACGCTTTCATAATGCAAATATTCCACTGATTGTCTCATCTTTGCTCTTTTTCATGTAATTGTTTGTTTACTGTGTCTCGTACACTTTTCCCCTTCTCGCCATTCTGATCTTCACTGTTAACGCTTCAACAACGTGCCGATTCTCCCCCTCGGGGATCGATAGTGTTTCATCTGATCTTATCAATATATGTTTACTGTCGGTGTCTAATTAATTTGGCTCGTTAGCCGCGGGTAGCCGCAGATTACAGATTATAGTCAATTCATCAAAGCAGGACGAGGCAGGCGTACTGCATGTAAAGCACCTTCCTGCCAATAGGAGAAACACAGAGGTTGGGTGAGCCATCCTTCTCCTGCAGGTTGACCTGTGACCTGCAGGTTTTCTCTGTTGGAACTTAAGGCGAGAGACGAAGCTGTGTTAGCAGAGACCACATCAAAGGTCCGGGATTTACCACAGCCTGCAGATGAAACTGCCGTCCCGTTGGCTTCTGATTACTGAATGAGCCTAACCTTTGGAGCTTTATAATCAATACCTTTGTATTTTCTGCCTTTTATTCCTGGAGTTCACAGATGTCACCTGCAACCTGCAGCGTAAAGCCAGTCAAAGCTGCCAGTCACATGGCACCGTCCACCCATACTTATTATCCACCTTGTTTCATCTTCTGTTTTTACGAAATGGCTTTATGAAAACATTACAATACAACACTGATGTTGTTACTTATTATAAAACCTTCGGGAGGTCTTATTTTTGTCCTTGTTTTCATGGATTTACAAAAGTCTGAACACATGTCTGAAAAATCTATTTCATGACTTGAAAGTTTAGGAAGATTTCTGGTTCTGTGCTTCTGTATGACACCGACATTGAACCCTAACAGCACAGCTGTGTTCTTCTGCTAAGAACCAGACAAACTTCAAGTTAATTTTCTCTTCCTGTAGGCAGGTATGAAAACTCATTTGTACTCTGTTCCAAACCAAACAAGTGAACCCTGGTGTGGTTGGCTCAATGTGGGAAGTTTTGCTTCGAACAAGCAGTCGTTGTCGTTACACAACTTTGTCTAGGTAGTGTGCTCCACGAGCAACCAAATGATACCAAGCAAGCGAGTGAACCAAACTGAAGTACAGTAATTAGTGGCATTTTTTCTGCATTCCCTTTTTTTTTTGGCATCAGGTCCCCTGTACGATCCTGGGGGTGAAAAAGTCCAAAGGTGAAAGTAATTTATAATAATTTTCTATTTTGATGGTGTATACAGCTTAGTATTGTTGACATCAGTCTTTACCCCTGACAATGAGCCCAACTCTCCTGAAACCTACGTTTTTGTCAACACCGTTTAGTTTCTGTCTGTTTACTCTCGTCTTCCTAAAGACACAGACCGCCACTATTGCTTTTCTAAAGGGACACAAAACCCTGTGGTCATCTTCATTCCCCAGGATCCATTTTGTCAATTAACCCCCCTAGCCTGTATGTACCCCGACTGATCAGTTGTAATATCCTCATTAATATTCAGAGTGTGTCGTCTGCAGCTCTGCTGCTCTCGCTCCCTAATAGTTGGCACAAAGAGGTAAAAAGTTCACTTTGTCACACAAACAGATTAAATGTTGGACAGTTTTGTTTTTATTTGCAGTTTTAAGGGGTTATTCATCCAGCTGACTCAGCCTTAAGGACACAGAATGTAGATAAACCTGTTCCATCGTACAGCTCTAACTGTTGGCGGCTGCTTAAATGGAATAGTAACAGTTTTGGATTACTGTTTCTTAAGGCAGTGTTTCCCACCGTTTTCTGAGCAACTGCACATATTTTAGATTTGTAAAATCCCACGGTGTACCATTAAACAAAAATGTCCCAAATAGTACATGCAGTGAAGTCTTCTAGATTCAATGTACTTTCTCAGTTTTAAACCCTCCCGTTTGATTGAACACAACCCTGATATTGTCGCAGGAATTGAAGAAAGATTCATGCAAAGATCTTCTTTAACAATTCTGAGGTTATTTCTCTGTTTTCTATTTTTATGACCATCCACTGCCATGTGGTAGAAGTAGAAGATGGCTCAAACAAAGGTCAAACAATACTCTTGTATGGTGCAATATTTAATTAATGACCAAGTGACATGTAGGCACCCACAGTATAAGAAAAATGGTATGTCAACTTCATCTCACCTCACACTTAAGTTGCTGTTGTATGAGGAACAAGCAGTTCAACAGTAGTGCCTAATGAATTGACCTGTGAGTGTAGCGTTCGTCGTGTCTTGTACGGACTTGAAGGTGCAAATGAACATGCATTTTATGCAGGTCGTTATAAACCGATAGTGTGTAGAAAATAAGTGGATTGTTGCATTAGTGTGTTCTGCTGTGATGCAATTATTAATATGAGCAGCAACTAGAGGCTATCCCGGTTGGACACTCATCAATCCAGTTGCTTTTAGATTGAGTTAAAAATACTAAAATGGAGCAAAAGGTCACTAACAGAATACATACCCTCCCCAAGGCTAATGCACTATCTGGTCTATGGGTTACGACCCACACCTCCACAGAATTTCATGAAAATCGGTTCAGTAGTCGGTGAGTCATCCAGCTGACAACCACTGAACAATAAAAATATAATGGAGGTTTTAAATAGGAGTTTTTTTCTCTCTGGCTTTGTCTGTGCTTTAGCACTTTTAAATCAATTATGAGAAAACAAGAGAAAAAAATAGACCTTGTCTTGTGCTTTTAGGCAGCAGGAAAAATTATGAGATAACTCTCAACTCCCGGTGGTTGAATAAAGCTGATAATAGATGGATTATGAAAGTAGTCTCATCACAAAGTCAAAGGGTTAGTCAGTTCTCCAGCTAATGCATGTCTAAACCATCAACACTGTAGATATTACAATATACATGTTTGAATAACACCTCTTATTTTAAATGATCCAGTAGTTCAAGCTAAGCTAACATTTTACCTTCAAGTGCATTTCCTGTCTTTTAATAAAGTTTATCAATGATTCAAGTTACTTTTATCAGTTTTTGCAATATTTTTGTCTAACTCTATGCCAGACAGGTGAACTTTAAAATGAGATATTTAGCAGCAAAGTAATTAGAAATCCTTAATTAGCTGTTAGCTAAAAAGACAAGAAATTATAAGTTACTATATTGTCAACAATAAGCTGCAAATGACATGTTTCTGTTTCTCTAATCTAATCCATAACAAGCAGGTAGTTACAGATTAAGGTCTTGCAATGCATCTTGGTCGTTAACGTTACAACAAGGAGATGATTCATTTGAATTCTGTCAAAAACTCCGGGCCTCACGGTGGACAGACTTTGTAAGGTTTGAGCTGTCGCATTGTCACACGGGAAATTATTTTAATAATGGTCTCTTCAAATAAGTCATTTGTGAAGTCAAATTGCCGTTCATTCTCGGAATTCCTCACTTGGGAATCTTACTTTTATTTCATTTAATTTTTTTCTCACCCTACTTTGATTTACTTCTTTCATTCCCTCAATTGAATAATTCAACAATTCACTTTAATAATTAATATTCTTATCACCTCCTTCCCCTTGACACCTTTACTTTGGACTTCAAACTCTGATTGAATGGTTCATACTGCAATACTCTTTTTTTGTCCTTTTGTCAGAGACATTTTTTAACCAATGAACCATAGGTTCTGCACATTCGCTTTCATTATGGCTGATGATTGTCTATGGGATTATAATTGTTTTTTTTATTTCTTCTCCAGAGTTACCCTCATTTTCTGCAGCAATGTGATCATTTGTGTAGAGCGTTCTTGTACACTCACAAGTTAGCAACATGTTTATGTTTATACTGATTAATTATGAAGTAATTACTTTTAAACTTTAATGAGAATCAAGTCATCCAAGAGACAACAGGACTGTTTTCAGCCCTAAGGGGAACGTGGGAGATGCTGACCAATCACAAGAAGGTTTAGAGAGAGATGGCACCTCCTATTGGTTGTTTTACTGAGCTACTGCATGTACGCAAGCAAACCCTTTGTGAAGGGTTAGCCTTTCCAGCACTGATAGCATTGCTTACATTGCAAAGGCTTTATAAAAACCAAAACAATTAGATAACATGACAGTTAATAAAACTGGATAATCCATTATTCAGCCCTGGAGGACACGACAATTGATTGCAGTGTCTAAAATAAATGTTACAAATATTTTTGTAATGTGTGATACAAATGTCTTTTTAATATTTAAAAAAGTGCTAATCTCGTTATTTACTAAAAAGAATCTCTCATGTTGTTTATTCCTTTTAAGAGACATAATCTAAGTTGATTTAACACATTATCTTGGATATCAAAACCACAAAGATTCTTTTCCTTTTTTTTACCAAAAGGTTACCCCCTAGTGGCTGCCGGAATATAGCACTTTCTTAAAGGTCTATTTCAACTTTGGTAACTCTATGCTCTTTATAATGTTGTGTTAAAGATATTAAAGGTTCAGATTTATTCTTTTATATTATTAACTTGTGTTGAAATAGTTAATTCAGTGATATATGTGCCACAGTAGAATGTTCTATGTGTGGTGTGGATTTACAATCATTTGCTTTTGGTCCAAACGTGAGTCAGAAATGTTAATACTGGTTTTAAATGAAAGTTTGAATTAATGTTTTCATTTAATCACATTAGAATTGTTTTTTGATTATCACAAGGCCCCTCTGGATGCAACCCTGAGTGGAATCAAACCATGAACCTTCAGCCTACTATGCAATTCTAGAACTAACCAATAGGTCATAGTATTGTATAAAATACCTGAAACCTCACAGCTACCAGGTGCTTGTGCTTTACGTTATGTCTTAATTAAGTGAAAATGAGTATAAGTGAAAAGTTTTTTTCAAAACTATAAAATATGCATATAAATAGTAGTACAATATGGTAATTTAAACTGAAAAATTAAATGCACAATACAATTATAATATATACAGCTACAGTAGACTGTTCATCACACAATGTGATTTAAATTTAAAACTACTAAAAAAATCTTGCAATATTATTTTTACAACTGGAGCTGTAAATATTAATAAGGAGTGGGTAGATCTTCAGTTTGTTATAGGAGCAAAAATAGGAGAGATTATTTTCTTATTTAAAAAAAACATAGTTCTGCATTTGGATCATCTCTCTGAGCAGACGAAGCAGCCATATGTACAGTGAAATAAATAAAATATAAAATCCATAAGTGTTGTTTGGCAGGTGCAGTAAAAGCTGCTTCTCTGACCAGAAATAACAACTACAGTAATAGAGGAGAAATCGAAGAAGAATCAAATTTAGTGTTGATAAAATAAATAGTAGAATTTGTTTTTGCACCCCCCCCCCCCCCTCCTCACTGTACATACAGAGGCTCCATTTTGTTTTATTTCCTCCTGCTGCTCCACAGTGGCAGGAAAAGCCACTCTCTCCATGCCTCTCTCACTCAGTCAGTCTGACGTTCCCACTGCCGCCTTTAGGTGGCGCTCAGAGCGCGAGAGACAGAGGCTGCGAGCCTGAGCGGAGCGGTGAGAGAGGAAAGGAGAGACCTGCGTTTATAATGCAGGCGAGACAGTAGAGAGAGGAGAGGAGACGGCGGAACATGGTTTTTATTCATTATAAAATATGAATTTACATTTAATCAGACTATAGACCACAAATAAATACATGATTAAAATAAGTGTGTTTTGAAATGAAAATGACATTTAAACGTGGGAATTATTACCCACATCACATATGTGTAAATGTAAAAATACAGTTAGTCCCTGTACGAGACTGGTATTGCTTTCATGACATTTATATGGTAATGCAGTATACCGTTATTAGTACACACGCACTTTTAAGAGAGAGGGCTATGCCCTTACTTCATATAAATATACAGAGTTTCCATATTTGACAGGCATTTGAACACCACATATACTGTGACACAAGTCAATCCCATATATAATATATGTGAACAACACCTTCAATTGTATATATGGAGAATATTACATTTCTGAATACAAAGTCATACATACATGTGAGGGCCACACAGTGGCTGAGCGTGTATTGCTCTTGCCTTACAGCCAACATATGAACAATTTGAGCTACTGTAGATACTAGGTTAATGGATCAACTCTAAATTGACAAACGGCATGAATGTGAGTGGTTGTCTCTATATGTGGCCCCTGGGATGGACAAGTGACCGGTGAGGTTGATAGCTGGATGATTTGCATTTATTAGTAATAGTTATTTCCAGCCTGGAAATTTAGACCGCTAGGTGTTGCTAAATCCCATATGCTGTACCTTTAGGCAGCAGCTGCCTTTCTCAGGTGCTTCCAACACTAACATTACCAATGGCGCTGTTCAGTCCGCTGTGCAGTCCACTGTGAGCCACTGGGGAAACTAAGTTAAATGGAACTCAGCCCATCCTTCATTTGACTATTTACATCCGTCCTCGCTGTGAGTTGTATAAATGTCTGCTGCTGCAGCAAATGTATCTGTGAGAGCTGACACAACACATCTTATCAGCTAACATGTATGGATGGAAATTAGCAGCAATGTTAGTGAGGATGGACGGGTGGATGTTTGGGGAGAGTGGGAGTCAGAGTTTGGTAAAGTGAGGAAGAGGAAGGTGTGAGCGAAAACTGCAAGGGTTGAAATCCGAAAGAAAGAGAGGAGTAGAGGAGAGAGAAGGAAGACAGAAGAGGAGAGACCGAACCAGAGGAGAGTTGCAGAGGCAGTGAGAGAGAGAGAGAGAAAAGAGGAGGAGGGTGAGGGAGAGAGAGAAAGAGAGAGAGAGAGAGAGCTGCGTGCTTTGGATTCTCTCCTCTTCCCTCATCTCTCACACACACTCTGGGCAGAGGCAGCAGAGCAGAGCACCGCGGACACACACGCACTCACACGCGCAGTCAGGCAGAGTTAGAAGCGGCAGCGCAGAGCGAACGCCGAGCGTCGCGCCTGGAAACTATCACCGGAGCTTTTTTTTGCAGCGTAGCTGGTGTTTTTGGTCACACTTGGAAGGACTTTTTAAAAACGCTTACCCGTGTGTCTTCAAATTTCCCGCACTGTTTTCCACCTTTCTCCACCTTTTCTCCACTCCTTTGACCGCTGACACATCCACCACCTCCAACGCCTCCATCCTGCACTACCTCCCGGAGCGTGCCGGGGGCTGCTGCTTTCCCCGCCGCTGCTTCACACTGCCCCCAGTCTGTGGTAACTCAGCAGCAGAGAGTGGGTGAGTGGGTGGGTGACATCTCTTCCTCCCCCACTGTCACAGTACGGAACGAACAGTACAGGTCTTCCCCCGGTTGCAGCTCCGCAGTTTTACCCAAGAGAGAACGGCAGAGTGAGGCGGCACCGGCGCAGCGTAACGCTGATCACGACAGAGAAAAAAAAGAGGAAAAAAGTGGACTGGGGATAATTTGAGGAATTACCAAAACCCCTACCACGGACCGGATTGTTCTTTTTTTCTTGGATTGTTAAATCTTATATTTTATTTGGCTCGAACATCAGAGGTCTGGAGCTGATCCGTCTCAACACCGAGGTGGAGCGAAGCCCTGTAACCGGGCTGGAGCGCTCAAAACTGGTGAAACTGACGGCTTTCACCCCGTCCAGGTAGGACTTTATCATAGTTTATCATCCATTAAAGCTTTTTACACAACATCGCCTTTTCTGATTCCTACATGGATTTTTATTAGTCGTCTGCACTGAAAATCCTCACCATGTGTTATTTGCGCGCTCCGCTTTTACGCACGAGAACTGGAGAGAAGAAAACAACAATGTATCTACTTTAATTTATATTTTATGGCTTTAATTTAAAGCGCACTCTCGATGTGAAAGATTCACTACAAGTTGGTTTTATTACAAACACTTGTTGGTCGATAATAAAAAAATATTTTAAAGGCTCTGAATGTTCATTTCCAGGCTCTAATCTCCTCTGATGGCCGTTCTACCGATTATGGCTCTATACTGCCTATTGATCGGCATCGATCCCTCTCCGTCCTCAACGTTACCTTCCATGTCTGTCAGTAATAAAACCACAGCTTCCTGTGGGTCAACCCCCTGCCGCTCTAACCCCAACCTCTCCCCGGTGGTGCTGCTGATGCATTTCTGTGCAGAGCAGAGAAGATGCGCGCACGGTTCCCCCTATGAGCACATCATCATCATCATCATCATCATCATCCTCCTCATCATCACCACAGTTGGTGTTTCATTATGCCTCCATAAGAGTTCTGCAGGGACTCCTATGGAGTCCGTGGAGGAGGTGGTGGAAATGGCAGTGGGAAGAGAAATCACATAGATTTCAATTGCTTTCTGTGGAACACGTATGCTTGAACCGGTTAGGAGAAGAGGTAACGTCAAGCTAGAAAAACGCGTAATTGCCGCCGCTAGGCAGCGCTGTGAGTACACATGGACGTCTGTTTTGGCGTTGAAAAGGACAGAACTCATTTTCGAGCATCTTGGGCAAAGTTCCAGTAAGGGTCTAGAATCTCTCTCAGTGAGGTATCAACCATTTTATTCCGTAAGTATAGCATTGCTTATACTTACATATCTGTAGTGATTGCGAAATATTTTACCTGTCACACCTTTACGAACAACGTACAAAGTTTTCTTCGGTTACTTCAGTGTTGCGTGGCTGCAAGCTCTCAAATTTGGCTTTATTCAAGGTTTGGACGTAAACCCGACGACTTGCATAATAGTCTGTGTTTGAGTTACGATATTTCAAGCATCGACCGGGAAATGCCGTAGCATAAATTCAAACTCTGACTACTCGCTTGAAGGCTTGATCTGGTAAAATATTGTGTCAAAGATTGTAAAAAGTGTGATCCAAATGGACTCACTCTTTGGTCCTTTAGCTTTGTGACCAATGCAGATTGAAAATGCATTTTTACGACAGCTGTTGCATGCAGTCCATGTTTTATTCAGTTCTGGAACCCTTTCAGTTCTTCAGATAGCATTTGTTTTTCCTGAAGAGAATCCAGTCGACACTCGGGCCCTAAAATAGCTCGTCATTGTTATTGGGGAAAATGCCTTGTCTCCTTTCTCCTGCTTCTGCTCCTCCTCTTCTTCACTTTATATATCAGAGCTAATCTGCCTTAAGGGGCTCTTTGGGCTTTGAAAATCCAACAATATAAGACTCCACATAATGATGCTTCTAAAACAGTCACAGATATGCAAAACCCTTCACACTCTTTACGTCTGAGCCTCCCTGGACACCTGTCGATTCACATTTTGGGCTCCTCGTCGTGTTCTGTGGAGTTAGATGTACTGTGGCGGAGTCTCGTTTACTCCAGTCTAAAATTAAAGCAGCAGTGCTTTAGTTTAAACATCACACAAATGTGCATATTCTGTACTCCGTACAGGATGTGTGTGCAGTATGAAATATGTGTCCCAAGAGTCACATCGGATGTCACATGCGTTAATCCAATATGATATCCTAGGATTTGGGGGGTTTCTTTTGGGATATGAACTTGTGTGAAGGTGAATCCTAAGACAGTGAGCACCTGTAGATTCAGATCTCTTCATCTGCACCTCCTTTCATCTGTTTTATAAGGACAGAATCCCTTTTGTGCCGATTGTGTTGCTAATGTGAGCAATAAATACTGGAAAAAAGAGAGTTTCGGTGTAAACTAGGGGGACAGCGGAGTGTTGACGTTGGTGAGTCGTCAGTGCTGCAGGCGATGGTCGCTGTGTCACCAGAAGAGAATCTGGTCGTGCCGGTTGCTCCAGTCCTTCTATTCTTTCCTTGTGCTGCGGCGGAGAAGGAGGAGGAGGGAGCGAAAGCAGCGAGGGTGCCGGACCTGCTCTGCATGGTAGAGAGAGAGAGAGATACAGAAAGAGGGAGGGAGGGAGAGAGGAAGGGAGGGAGGGAAAAGGAGAGTGAGATAGGGAGGGGAAGGAGGTATTTACATTCAAACTGCATCCGCCTCTGCCTGACACAGCAGTGAGACTGTGGTAGTAGACACCGCTCACGTGCAGCCGTGGAGCTGTGTGAATGTTCTGTTCACATACTGCACCTCTGACCTCTTCCCTTACCCTCCATACAATGTCGATGTCTACGTCACCGCCATTATAAACACCACATTCCCAGTAAGGTGTCCTCTAAGCTGCTGTATCGTTAGCAATTGTATGTTTTATGATTGATACGGTTTAAACTACAGGTCCATGTTCTTTTTTAAGGCACAGTCCCCTCAGTTTTAAACAGACATTTAACCATCAGTGAAAATGTCTCATTACAGCGTCCTAGGGTTCTTTAGCGGTTTTCAGGTCAAAGCGGAGGTTTTCTTTCCATTTCTTTGAGCTGCAGCAGATACTCTCACTGAGGTTTGTAGACGTTTTTTTTTTTATTTTTTTTGGCGTGACTTGTCACCCGAGCTATCGCAGCCGTGGTGCTGAGGGCCAAAGCCTGAGGTTTGATGGCGAGCTTTGGGAATCATCTCTCATCTG
The DNA here is from genome assembly GCF_000523025.1 of Cynoglossus semilaevis. Classification (NCBI taxonomy): domain Eukaryota; kingdom Metazoa; phylum Chordata; class Actinopteri; order Pleuronectiformes; family Cynoglossidae; genus Cynoglossus; species Cynoglossus semilaevis. The sequence continues at coordinate 13,461,142 of NC_024321.1, forward strand.
TTCAAATTTGAACCACTCATATGTGGCTCTGAGGGAAAGTGGAAGGGGAAGATAAAGAGAAGGAGGAAGTGAGGATGGAGGCTGCAGAGTGTCCTGTCCGTTCTGCACATGTGGGCATAAAAATCAGAGGGGATCTGAGGGGAGCCGCGTAGTGTTAATGTCCGTCATTAAAACTGGAGCCATGGGGCTGGAAGTGGGTTTAGATGTGTGAAATGGAGGCGAGTGCACGTACGTTCACATCGCCGCTCTACAGAGAAAAGAAGACCAGACGCCTGGTCAGAGGCTTTCACTGCAAGTTTTATTTGTGGCAACACAATAAGAACACAATAAATTAAAATAATATTAAAAAGACTCTTTAATGACTTTTAAGGTCGTGCCCTTTTGACTTTTATTTTTAGAACTCTGAGGTTGAATGTGCAGAAACTGAATTTGGGCTTTTATTTAGGAAAACAGTTGTTGAGCTTTAGTTTAGTCAAACAGAAAGTGAAGCATTTGCCTGATTTGTGGTTAAAAAAATAGATTTTTACATTTTAACTGATGACATAATCACACTTGATAGTTTTTTTGTAAAATGAAAAAAAAAAATCAACTAGATATAGAGAGGGGCTCAACTTTAATGTTTAAGGGTAAAGTAGAGGTGGCTCATTTTTTCAGGATTGTAACACATTTTGAGTCAGTTTTCACACCTCCTTTTCCCTCAGGAGGATATCAGGAGACACAAATCCAATGATGTTAAAACATTGATCCAGCAGGGGGAAAACAAAGACATTTAACTCAGGAATTTTTGAAAAACAGTAACAGTTAATGGGTCGGACAAAGAAAAGCTTTTGTCTCTTTTTATTCCTGATGTCATGTACCTGCCGTTGCTGTCATCATATTTGACAGCATTGATTAAAATTGCGATGGCAGCGGTGATGGTTGCAGTTTCATGTTTCCTGTCTGTCGAACAGATGGACCCATGTCCTTGTTTCCTGCTGTAAATGGGACTAAAAGCTCTTTTATTGAGCCGCAGTTTTATTGCGCTATTGATTTCTTTTTTTTTCCCCCTTTGTCTGCTGGGCTAAAAATCAGTTTGATGCTTTTGAAAGTCGCCGCTCGCTCACTTTCACACCTCTGTATGAAAACATAACGACGGCTGATGATGCAGGAGCAGAACTAAGAAACAGCAACGACGGCAGCCGCGGTTTACAAATATGTTTAGGGTATTTCACAGAAATTTAGTTGCAGCTTACATTCTGAGTTTACAAATTGTGAGCGCTCATATACACAAATACCACTTGTTGTTGTTAATGTCTCCCATATATATATATATATATATAGATATAGATACCATATATAGAGAGCAGACAGTATAACACTGTATGTCATCAATATAAAAGTCAAGTCACAATTACCAAATAAAGGAGCAGGAGTTGCTCAGGTTTATGTGTTTATATATGAATACACTGCTCACTCGAGTCACCCAGGTGCCCTAGCAATTTAACAATAATTAGCAGTTAGCACAGACAAGCCTCATATATTGAATGGAAGCGATTTATTGCAGGTCTTTGCTTCTTGAACACTACAGTTTTCCAGTAAACTACAATAGCAGTGCAGTTGAAAACAGGCTGGTAAAACGCCAAACATGAAATACTTTATTTTAAAAAATGAGACCCCACATCATTTACGGTGACTTAGCGTTGATGCCTCTACTAATTCCTGATTAAAACCTGGCTTCAGCATCCATCCATCGTTCAAGTTAGACTAACAGTCTTATGTCATTGCACTTGTGAGTGAATGTGAGCAAACAGACCTTATTTGTTTAATGAAATCATCTAATAATCACAATGACGCAGGTCTTACACAGCTCATGAATGTGTTAGTGTGTTGTGTGGCTGTCAGGCAGACTGACCACAGGAAATGATTGCCATTGGTAAACTGCTCACTCTCCAAAGCATGATCATAAAGACTTGGTCTTTGGAGTGTGTGGCTGTTGTGAGTGGATGTCTTAAAGAGACAGTACTTCCGGCAGTACTTTGTTAGAGTTCTTAATGTTTTTTTTTTTTTTTTTTTCTGGAAGTTTTCATCAATTTTTTGCCAAACTCCATAAGAGGAAACTGAATAAAGGATTTCTACACAGCAGCACTATGTTTTGCTGCTGTTCAGAAGATTCAGCCTCAGTTCAACATGTGGAAAAAATATGCAGTTGTGTATTTGAAACACAGCAGCCTGATTTTCTGCACTTCATGCAGCCTGCTGTTCGTCTGCCATCCATTCCCATGATCCCCTGTTGCCATTGCTGCTGCTGCCAGAGGATCAGCGTGTGTGTGTGTCACCAGAAGGTCACATGTTTGATCCCTGAACCAGTCGGATTTCCTGTCCCGGTGCCTCTAAGCAACAGCAGCAGCTAAAGACGCCACAGTCTCAGCTGAATGAAACCAGTCTAGAAACCAGTGGACCATGTGAGTCAGCATGAGTTCATCTTAGGTTTCCTGTGTGACAGTGAAGTGGTCATTATATGAAATGACACAGCCATACCTTTACACAAGGTGTGGGCACCATTAGGGTGTGTTCAGGTAGAAAAACATTTCAAACCTAAGCTGTCATGTCAGGGCCCAACACCCAATAAAACACACTTAAAATCTAATTTTTATAAATTGACTATTGACAAAAGGTAATAGATACTTTGGGAGGAATTGCTTAGTGTGGTCGTTTTAATCAGTTGACTAGTTTGACCATAAACTAGGAATGGTGTCTCATAATTTAGTCTGTAGATTGGTTAGATCTTAGACTTAGACTTTTTTCTTCTTTTAAATAGCAAGGTGCTGTTTAATTGCAAATTAACTAAATGTAGCTAAATTAAAAAAAAAACAAACATGTTTTTTTCAATGTTATTTTTAAGTTATAAAGAGACTTTGAGTAATGAATGGACATATACTATGAGTTATTACATTTTAAATTTGGGTTTTGTATTTATGATATAGAAAAACAAAAAGTAAGACTATTGTTACCATGACAATGTTCTGGGGATGGGGACATAAGAGGATGGGGCTAATTAAGAAATGTATAGACTGTCATGTGACAGACAGGAGGTGTTTTAACCTTACCTTATCTTTTGAGTGATGTTATAAGAAATTAAAGCCCAGATGACAACAAATGCAAATACACGCAGACAGGCGCGTGCACACACAGGTGGCGTCAGACAGTTGGGTGTTGCATTTGAATAGTGTGTGTTTGTTAAGCTGGATCCAACAAGAGTAGTGAATAGAGTAATCCCCCTTTGTGCTGCAGGCCAAGGGGACCACACACACACACACACACACACACACGTATGTCTGTCTGGACTGTCCGACTCACTTCAGCCATGCACGTCCATCTGGGTTCTAAAAACAGACATCAAAGCATCTTTTGATTGTTAGTGTGTGTGTGTATTTATGTGTGAAGGCACAAAGCCCTTGTTATTCAGGTTATTTCAGTAAATTATGTGTGTTTCCCGATGATAAACACACACCTGTATGGCCCAACAGAAACCCACACAACTGGTTCCTGCTGCCAGGATTTTGCGATCCGTCAACATATAGTAAGTGTTTTGACAGACTGACCTGTTTTTATTTGTAACTGTATTTTAATTTTTTTTTCAACTAGTCCAGAAGGAAAATCACTCCTGAAAAGGCACAAGGGAAACCATTCTATGTACCTTTTTTTTTTCTTTAAAAACTAAGGAAAAACTAAGTACATTTCACTCGGAATTCCATGGGAACATGTTTGCACTGGTGGGTGTGGTCAGTCTCCACCAGCATCCAATAAAACACCTCCTCATGAAGTTTGGGGGGCGGGACTGAAGAAATGGGTGTTATTTTTGGGAAACTTGACTTTATTGGATGGTTTGTTGTGGTTGTGGCTCAGCACAGTTTCAGCCCTGACATCTGTAAACTCACATCGGCTCAGTGGGAACATCAAAAAGGTCAGGCACTTATAGTTTGGTTAATTCACTCTTCTGGAAAGAAGAAGAATATATAAATATTATTATATTTTTAAATGTATTCTTCAACGTTTTGTATTGTATGTCGTCAAAGCTGATGCATAATAATGATGTGCACAACTACTGTTTATATTAGTGTGTTCATGTGAAGCTGCAACTCTTAGTTGATATCTTATAGATTTATTAAGGTTATATAAACTGTGGCAGGGATCCATTTAAACTGTAAGAGCTTCACGTACTGATGGGCTGTATTAATAATACTAAAGGTTTTTACACTGGAAATCTTCTGAGTCAATTATTCAATTCAGTTTTCCTTTGTTTTTCTTTTGCTCACCCTCCACTGACATTTGCAACGTATCACTGTTGCTGGATTTTGGCAAATTTGTTCATTGTAAACAACAATGAACTTTGAGCCGTTTGTTTAACAAACTGAGAAATTGGATGGCATCTCTGCCAAATATGGGAGCGGACTGCCTCAGTCATGTAGTAATTCAGTAATCATACTACATTAACAATCGCACCAGTTGTGAAATAATGAATTAGTTCATTAGTTTTCTTTTGTTACTTCTCAAACTCTACACCCCAATATTCAAGACAAACCATGTACAATTTGTTTTTTGTTTTTTATGTCCTGCCCATGCCTGGGTCTGTATAGTGTTCTTACAGCTGCATATTGTGTCAGTGAGTGTAACTGAGCAGATGGCTCCTGTAATGTGATGTAGTTTACACATTAACATGTTGACACACACACAGAGGCACTAAATGTGAATAGTGAACACACACTGCGGGTGGTAAAGGGAACATTTAGCTGCTTTGTCGTGTACCATCCAAGACCCGGGTGACACCCCAAGACCCGGGTGACACCCCCCCCCCCCCCCCCCCCCCCCCCCCCCCCCCCCCCCACTCCCCCCTCCATATTAGGTCTGTGAGTCAACGACTCAAACAGTCGCTGCCTGCACCATAATAAAAAAAAAGAATGGTCACTGGCCTTAAAGGCCTCACCGGGTCTTTGAGGACTCTGGAAAAGTGCCACCACCCACTGCTCAGTCTTTGTCATGTAACACATGGAGAAGTCCACACTGCGTCATTATCATTCAAACGAGCCTGCGTCCAGACGTGTTGGAGGTCTGCATCAGCGGTAATCTGTGTCCTCAACATCACATCTGAAGATAACAGATGACTTGAACATTTGGTGCAGGTTTATACAGGTAGTAGGTTGTACGAATAGAAATAATGATAAAGAGTAACAACAGGGGCAGGTAATGTGGCCAGATACAGGCAAAGTTTATTTAAGTCAGGGGTGAAAACCCACCAATAGTTCACCAGTTTTCTATACTGTGGTACAAAGGCTAAGTACACACACAAAGGGTGAACAGAAAACACACCCGAGATCAAACTGGGACCTTTTTCTGTAAGGCAGGAGCACCACTGTGTGACCACAAATAAATACATTTTACAGTAATACCACTGTGTTGTATAGGCACGGTCACTGTTTGAAATACTGTATCATTAGCAAAGACTCTGCAGCTCAGGTCTTTGCATGTATTTCTGTGAGGGAGTAGGATGTGGATGTAGCATGTAGACAGATGTTCAAACACACACACACACATAGAGCACAGGGTTGCTGGTTTGTTGGTTGCTGAGAAAGTTCCAGACTGTGGGAAAAGGGATGAACTGGGTAATTTCCAGCTCTCCCGAAACCGTCCCAAAGGACAGACATACACACACATATATGTGGACAGAGCCGTGGACATGTGTTCATTAACATAAACAAACAGGAACTAACTGCTCTTTGATTTAACCCCAGTTATATTTGGATTTGGAAACTCTCACGACCCAGAACTTAAAAAAAAACATGTTTTGATTCAAATAACATGTGGAGCAGAGCAGCAGTGAACTTCAGTTTCACATTCACAGTCTCTGGTATTGGGAGTACTGCGTCTCAGGGTAAAAGAGCAGTTCAGCATCTCTGTAAAGCGAGGCTGTACTTTACAAATGACTTAACTCGAACCGTGCAGTAAAAGTGAATGGAAACCTCCTTACTAAGAACATGGCTGCTATCTGGTCTACACACTATGTTGGTCAAGTCTGTGGCTGTGGGTTCGAAGATCTATATTTAGATTTTCCTTACTGGTTCAAGCCCCATTAAGCAGCTATAGAAATTGTACAAGATTGTTGGTGTCTCTCTTTGCTCAGTGTCTGTGGGAAGCTGCCCCATGCATGTATTTGGATCATTGTTTCTACAGTGGCTGTAGTTTTTAAACCATTCACGCATACTCAAGAATGTACTCAGGACCATTTCGAGCACCGGCTACTCGGATCGTGAACGCTCAACATGGTGGGGACATTGACCTGTATGCTTTTAGCTGCTTTCACAAAGTTATTTTGATTAAATCCTTTAATATTTTTCACAAACCTTCAAAATATTTATCTAAAAAATATTGCAGACTGAAATTCCGTCAACCTGTATGGCCTGAGTTTCTGTGCAGACTGGACGTCAGCCAGCTCGCCCTATTGTTCCAGCTCTGTTTCAGCAGAGACGTGTGAAATAGGTTCAGAGGTCACAGGTCAGGATCCAGGGGTATTTGGCAGTTTCAGTGAAAAATGTGACAAAAGAAAGAGGCACACACACATAAAGTTTCTAGAGTGTAAACACACAGTTTCACACAGTATTCACACAAACTGACAGAGCTACGCCCATGCGTGTACACACGCACCCTTATTTACAGGGATGCAGGGGTAATTAGGTCTTTGTATGAGTGTGTTTGTTTGTGTGTGGGGTGTTCTGTCTGTGTCACAGCAGGGTGCAAAGCAGCTGACACTTAAAATAAACAACTGGACAACAGCAGCAACGTGTGGCCCTAAAGTCTCTTTTGTTGTTGTTGTTGTTGCCATGCTGTCATTTCTGCTTGCTACATGCTAACATTTGGGACATTTTTGTCGGCGGTTAGATTTCAACAATAACATGTAAACCTTTCATATAATACATCATAAGAGGAACCACCTTCAAAGAGCTGTCACCAAAGAAAGTGCATGTTTAACCAATGAAACACTGACATTTAAAAGACTTTGCACCTTATACACAGATTTAACAGAAAATACAATAAAAAAATTGGTTTGGCCTTCAAAAAAACCTTTGGAACATTTGGCACTTAAGTGCAGCTGTATCAGCAGATCAGTACTGCTTATCATCTACAACTGCTTTATCGACTTTATGTCAGCTTTGTGAAAGTTGGGAGGAGCTTTAGAATAATTGGTAGAGGAAAGTATACAAGGTTCAGTTTGCTTGTTTTTTTTTTCATTGAATGATTTGTAATTTACTCTCACTCACATACACAGTCAACTTAGTGTTGCAGTCAGAGGAGGAGTGGAGCATCAAGAGTTTGCTTCCTGCTCAGCATGCTGATCCAAGTGTGTGTGTGAGATTCAAGGGTTTGGCTTGAATCAAGGTCAATAGGAGAGTGTTCAGAAAAAAAAAGCCCGTATGTGTAGCGACCTGTGGTGGAGAAGGTTGACAGAATGAAGGGGCAAAAAGGCGAGGAGAAAAACACTGTTAGTGTATGCAGGTATTTTCAAGAAGGAAGTACGGTAAATACTGAACAGCCTCACGTGTAGAGACAGTTTGTCAGTGAAAAGCACAAGAATCGATCCAACCCCGTCAGAGATCTTCTGGGAGTCTGGCAGACCTGGAAAAGATGGATATTCACTAAAAAACAGATAAAAAAATTCAACATTAAACTCCTACCTCAGGGTGTTGGCTGGCCCTGTGCTAAGTCAAGTGGCACGTTGAGTCTGAAGAGTCTGAAACTGCAGGCTAACAAAACTATTGGCAGTGAAAAAGGAGGTACAGAAAGATATCATCATTGTCATCATTATGTTGACAAAATAGCTAACATTTCAGTTCCTGATTCCAGAGATAATCATCTTCTTTTTCATGGTAATAATAATTAAACATTATTGTCAGTAACAATAATGTTGTTCTTCAGTTTACACTCACCTAAATTCCAATTCCAACTTCCTGCCTGTTGCTACAGTTAGCATTGCTTCTGAGAAAGTTGGAAAAGAGGATGACACAAGGGCAGGAAATGAACACTGAACTGAATGGCTGTGGGGAACATGTTCTATTATTCATTAAGACCAGTTTCTTCTTTTCCCCAGTTTTTGGTGTCTTCTTTCCCACTTCTCTTTAAGGCAGTTGTGTTAACAACATTTTGGCGTACACATTCATTCATTACCTACTCTGTGTCTCTGTTCCTCATCTTCCAACTCTTGTTCTCAAGATCACTGCAGATAATTAGCTTTTATTAAACATCCTAAAAGAATGAAGCAACAGTCAACAGCTTCTTGGAGCCAACATTGATTTAACAGCCCAACCCCTTCTTTATTTAATCAATATTTTGATTGTTAGTCATGTAGAAAAGTTTCTTGGTGTTCTTTTGTCTGTTGAACAGTCAAACAAATGATGCAAATGACAACAACAGTAAATAAGCAATTGTACATTGTCCCTCTGGGGCGCAGGTGCTGTATTGTGACAGTGTTTATTTGTGAGGCTGTGTCACAGCCGGAAGTTTGTAGTTGTTGACTCTCCTGCTTCTCGTCAGCACATTGGTGCAGAGGTTCCTTTGTCATTTTTCTGTGAATTACAGCAGCAAAAAGTCATCGCTCTGTCAACACTAGTCTGAAAACCCAGTCACCTACATATCTGACCAATCCTTCGCAGTAGCCTGTATTTGTCTAGGTAAAAAAAAGATTACAACAAACTTACCTGATTGAATTTTCTCTTTATATTTTCAGAGCGGTGCTGTCCTGCAGCAACATGGCGGCACTCAGGTTGAAGGTTCTCTCAGTTCTGGCCTTCTGTCTGCTGATTTCCTGCAACGCTGCTTCTACTGACATCCTCTATCGGGTTCCAGAGGAGCAGCCGCCAAATACACTGATTGGCAGCTTGGCGTCAGACGAGGGCCTGCCTGACACAGGCCACCTTTACAAGCTGGAAGTGGGCTCACCCTATCTGCGTGTGGATGGCAAGACAGGTGACATCTACACCACAGAGACACCCATCGACCGTGAGATGATGCGGGACTGCCGCAACCTGTTTGAAGGCAGAAAGTGTTTCCTAGAGTTTGAAGTATCAATCACAGACATGGTGAAGGGCATTGGGTCGGGGCCACGGCTCATTGAAGGACGCATCGAGGTGCTGGACATCAACGACAACACGCCACAGTTTTCTTCGCCCATCTTGACCCTTTCCATCCCAGAGAACACCCACATTGGTGCCCACTTCGCTGTCCCAACGGCCACAGACAAAGACTCTGGCAGCAACGGCGTAGCTGAGTACTCACTGAGCACCGGGCCTGAGGCTGACCAGCTCTTCAGCCTGCAGATGGCCGTGGACACAGACGAGATGTTGCCACAACTAGTGGTCAAGGGCAACCTGGACCGTGAGAGGAAGGACTCATACGACTTAAATATCAGAGTGGTGGATGGAGGAAAGCCGGCCAGAGCGAGCAGTGCTTTGCTGCGAGTCACTGTTACTGACCAAAACGACAACGCGCCAAAGTTTGAGAGGAGCCACTATGAGGCTGAACTACCAGAAAACAGCCTGGTGGGCCACTCTGTTCTGCAGGTCAGTATGTGGACCATGATTACACCTAAACACTAATTATAAAGTTAGTTCACACACACATGGTCAAAACTATGCATATCCTTTTTAGTCCAGGAACTAGAATACAGTAACCAGCTGAAGACAGAATCCATTTGGACTTGAACCCTGGACAAATCACCACCGGCTGTTGTCTCAATGTCAAATTGCCCTTTTAAAGCAATCATTTGAGGCATTAAACCAACCTTTTTTCAATACCAAACTTCATTGAGAAAATCACTATTTTCACTATTTCTTTTTTGCTTGCTGGAACATACTGTACACTAGGAGCAGGCGAACTACTGCTGCTTCCTGTGATAGAACTAGGTCACTTCGGTAAATCTGAACATCAAAGTCAAACTCTATCAGGTCTAATAGGACTGTGTTTGTCTCAGCTTGACACAGTGCTCCTGCAAAGTAGCCTTTGCCTAACGAGTGATAATATGTGAAGGAGATTGCAACAGAGGAAAAAAGAACCTCATTTGGGGCATTCATAAGTAATAAGCCTCAAGGCTAATCTCATCAGTGACATAAATTAATTCAAGCACTGCATCCCAGGTGAGATAAAATAAGAAAACTGTTTTTTGTTTTTCATGTTTGTAACCTTTCCCATTCTACTTTGTTGTCAGTGTTCTCACATGCCCCCTCCCCCTCCCACACCTTAGAGCACAAAGGTGATGTTGAATTAGTGGTTAATATGTGCCTACATGTTCTGATCCCACGCCCCAATTTCACCTCGCTGCACCATCTGTGTGTACGCGTGATTGAGCAGCAGCGGCGGCGGCAACTCATTTGTCCACAGGGTTCCTGCTGGATGTCTGCTGAGACCAAAAACAGCAGCAGATTTTTCTTGGTTGAACTCACTGCTTGGTCTTTCACTTGTCTCGTGTGGGTGCACAAACGGGCAGAGACGCCAAAAAACAAATATTTGTTTGTAAACTCAGTCCACATTTGAACTTTGACCTATAGAAAAAACCCTCAACGCGTCACTATGGGGTGTTACACTTCAGTATCACTCCAAAGGATAAAGTTGCACGTGTGTATGTTAGCTAAAAGCAAGCTAGAATATCTCAATGTGTCCCTTGATTTATGGACACCTTTTAATACAAGACACCAATGCTCACTTAAATTAAAACCTTAGATGCAGAGTTGAGATGATTTGAATATTCATGACTTCATGGATGTTGAATTAAAAGATAGAGTTTACGAGACTACATTCAGATAGATTAATTTTATTAAAAGATGCCAAAAAGTTGACTTGTGTTTTGTGAAGTAAGAAGTAAGATTGAAGTACTGATCTAATCTGCTGTGGTAGAAATGTGCAGGCACAGATCTGAGGGACAAAAGAAAATTGGAACAAATTTGGACTCAAGTCAGAAACAAAAAAAGAAATTATCTTTGAGCAGACGTGTTTGAAAACATACTGTGAGAGAAAATGAGTTTTACATTTTTTTTTAATTAGCAGAACATTCAATTCAAAACAATTTTGTCTGATGAATGAAAAGTTTGTAGAAAATAATTCTGTCTCATTCTTTTAGTGCTTCTGTCCATTTATAGCAGAATATGGATCAGATCTCCACCATCTCATTAGGGATTATAGAATATTCGAACAAAGTGACAGATTAGACACACTGATAGTGATTAAATCCCTCCAAAATGAATTGAACAAATCCAAGTTGAACCAGGATGTAATGATAAAGTCAGATTTAATTTTAGATTCACACAACAGGCTGAAAAAGACAGTAGCCCTGTCTGCTGTAGATCTCCATTTCTTATTGTACATTTCAAGGCGAAATTTGCAATTTCTGTGTTGTGTACACAGACACAAAAAAGAAGACAGCCTGAGGACAGAAAAGGAAATCAGTAAGGTTGTAGTGTAGTTTCAGGTTACTGCTGTCTTTAACCTCAACCTCTGTGACATGAATCAGTGACTCTGAGCCCATTGGAAGAAAACTATTATTTATGATGTAAAGTGTGGATGAAATAGTTGAGGGTCTGATTATTTTTACATTATTACATGTCAGATTTGAAATAGTCTGGTCATCAATATGGATTGACTGGCTAACAGCTAGTCTAACTAGCATGTATGCTACAAAAGTGACTGCAGCTATAATTACTAATACTGTTTCAGTTATTGAACTTTATAGTGATGCTAAGCAAAATACATTTTAAATGTTTTTATAATATAAGTACAAAACAGAGGTTCCATAAAGCTGGCTGACAAAAGATTGTTTTATCTTGGTTGGAATTTCTTTTCAGCTAAAATCCCACAAATATAGCATTCATTAATTAAACATTTATAATTCTTGTCAAACAGAAAACTGCATTTCCCAGAGTATTTGCAATCACAACGTCAGTTAATGACTAACCCCTGTGTCCTTGGCTCAAACAAAACTGTTTTATAAATAGCTCAAAATAATTCCAAACCCTCAATGTTTGTCTTGTTTTCTAAGCAAAAAAATATATATTTAGGACTTCCAAGTATTCAGAAGATTATTTTGCTGAGTGCACGTTTGGCTCATACCCAGCTCTGCTTTAAGGGAGTAAATGGTCTTAAAATGTTTAAAGGAAAAAAAAACCTAATTACATTACAGCAAGTCCCAGGTGGAGGCTGCATGAACGCTGAATGAGCAGCACCTGGGACATTTAAATCAGCTGTTCAACAACTGTTCATTTAAAAACTACACGCTGTCGACCTACATTTCTTCAGAGCAGCAGAGGCGTTGAAATGAATGCAATTAAAAGAGTATTAGATCTGTAGACAGAATGGCCACGTAATGAGTACATCCTAAATGACATTTTGCTGAGTGCTCCTAGCAGCTAACTGACTAATTACTTCCAATTACTTTGGGTTTTTTGGTGTTTGAAAGCTGGATTATGTCCCGTACTGGTCCATCATCTATGGTCTCTTAATGGGCCTGAAGGAAACCACAGCTTTTTTTTTCATAATGGTTAGGACATTAACATTCCCTTATCAGACTGCATGCACTGCCCGTTAGATGTTGCTGTGTGGGTGTGTGCACGCAGCTTTGATGCTCTGTTATATCTCACACACAGCAGATGAAACTCCGCCTTCTGGGTAAAACACAAAGGACTCTGTAGAGTGGCATTAGCAATGGTTTGGAATTCAATGATTCTAAATACTTGATAACATTTAACACAGGTTATAGTAGGTGATGGTGGGTTCTTCATGTCTCATCAACACACGCCATCAGAAAAGAAAAGGAATTTGAAGATTTTAGTCACAATAGGTTAACATTTCTAAAATATATTTTTTTAATTATTGAGGAGAGTTTTGTTTACCTGAAAAGCTGAAACAAAATCAGAAAACCCCATGTGAGACACAGAGAAGTCTTTTTCTGAATCGTACGTCCCAGATAGTATAAAGCATGTGGAAAAGCCTTTGAGAATTGAAAAAAAAAAGTTTTAGATGGAACAAGACAGTGTGTCCACAGACCATTCTGACTGTAATGTACCGGGCCTGAAATTGTTTTAATTTATGTTTTTAAATCTTCCCTCCAGTCAAAAATCTCCTTTTGGTTTTTGTCCCTGTAGGTCAGAGCCAATGACGCTGACATGGGAATCAATGGAGAGATTGAATACAGCCTCCACCAGGCATCAGAAACTGTTCAGAGGCTTCTACGCATTGACCGCTCCACTGGCATCATATTTGTCAAAAACCCAGTGGACAGGGAAGAAGAGAACTTTCTCAAGTTCTTCGTCGTAGCCAAAGATCGTGGGCCAAACTCCAGGAGTTCAAAGGTCTTAGTGAACATCAATGTCAGAGACCAGAATGACAACGCACCCGCCATAGAGATCCGTGGCATTGGCTTGGTGACACACCATAATGGCGTGGCAAACATATCAGAGGACATGCCTGTTGGTACCCCGGTGGCGTTGGTCCAGGTGTCTGACCGAGATGAGGGGGAGAATGCAGTGGTGACGTGTGTAGTGGCAGGTGATGTTCCATTTCAACTGCGCCCTGCAATTGAGTCAGCCAATGATCGTAAGAGAAAGTACTTTCTGCAAACAACCACCTTGCTGGATTACGAACGTGTAAAGGATTACAGGATTGAGATTGTTGCTGTGGATTCAGGGAACCCGGCCCTGTCCAGCACAAACTCACTGAAAGTCCAGGTTACAGACATGAATGACAACTCGCCTACCTTTTCCCCTACATTGCTTGAGGTTGACTTTGCAGAGAACAATCACCCCGGTGACAAGGTGTTGGACGTTGTTGCGACAGATGCAGACAGTGGTACCAATGCAGAGCTAGCATATAGCATCATTGAACGTTCGGCTACAAGGCTCTTTGAGATTGATGGCAACACTGGTGAGGTTCGTGTGAAAAACCAGTTAGATCGAGAAGAGACGGAACGTTATGAGTTCCGCGTGGCAGCAGCAGACAAAGGTGTTCCAAGCAAAACTGGCACCGCCACAGTGGTGATTAATGTCCTGGACCGCAACGACAATGACCCCAAGTTTATGCTAAGCGGCTATAGTTTTTCTGTCATTGAAAACATGGCTCCACTCAACCCTGTAGGTGTGGTGACTGTCACTGATGCAGATAAAGGTGACAATGCAAGAGTGAGGCTCTTTGTGGAACCGGACAATGGCAAGTTCGTTATCCAGAATGGCACAGGAACCATTCTTTCCAGCATCTCCTTTGATCGTGAGCGAGAAAGTACCTACACATTCCGTCTGAAGGCTGTGGATGCTGGTGACCCTGCTCGATCCTCCTATGTTGGTGTGACCATTAATGTGCTGGATGAGAATGATAATGCTCCCTATGTCACCAAACCTTCAAATTCCTCCTACAAGTATTTGACACCTGTCACACCACCAGACACCCGTGTTGAGGTTGTGGAGGCTGAGGATATTGACTCTGGGCCCAATGCTGAGCTTGTCTACACCATTACAGGTGGTAACCCATATGGGCTGTTCCACATCTCTCCCACCACCGGAGAGATTACACTGGCACAGGAATTCAGTGGCAAACACAGTGGACTCCACCGGTTGGTGGTAAAAGTCAGTGACAAAGGCAAGCCTCCACGCCACACTACCGCCTTGGTCCATGTTTTTGTAAATGACACCAAGTCGAATGTCTCTGTCATCGAAGCACTAGTTGGACACAGCCTCTACACCCCTCTTGACCGTGACATTGCCGGGGATCCCAACTATGCCCATGGTCAGCGCAGCAACATCTTGTACGGATGCCTGGCAGGAGCAGCAGTTGTCATTCCGATAATTGTGGCAGTTGTAATCATCAGGCACCGGCTGCAAAAGGAAACAAAGAGTGGCTATCAGGCTGGCAAGAAGGAAAGTAAGGACCTGTACGCTCCAAAGCAGGGTCCCAAAAATGGCAAAGGAAAGAAAATCAAAAAGGGAAAGGCTCCTAAACCTGCAAAACCACTGGAGGAGGATGAGGAGGCCAGCCTGCAGAAAAGTCTTAAATTCAATCTCATCAACGACGTTAACGATAGTCCCAGAATCCACCTGCCTCTCAACTACCCACCAGGAAGCCCTGATCTGGGCCGCCATTACCGGTCTAATTCACCCTTACCCTCCATCCAGCTGCAGCCTCAATCACCATCTGCCTCCAAGAAGCATCAGGCTGTTCAGGACCTCCCTGCCACCAACACCTTCGTGGGAACAGGAGACAACAACTCCACAGGCTCCGACCAATATTCGGATTACAGCTACAAGGCCAACCCGCCAAAATACAGCAGCAAACAGGTAGGAGATTACAGCAACACTGCAATGTACCACAGGGACATCTTTTGGACCAACCGGGTGTACTAGTGGTATGCTGGGATTCACTTTGGCGTGGTGTTTTCTTCCACCAAAGTTGCACTGATTTCTTCCTACATAGCACCCACCCACAAACTGACATTTTCCATCTTAGACATTTTTTTATATTATTTTTTTGTTTATCATCTCTGTTCTGTTCCATTCTGTTCTTTTTTTTTTGTTCACCACCACATGGACACCAGTAATCAAAAAATGAAGGATTACACCAAGGATAGACCACATATGGGCTTGCATACAATTGAGTGCAATTCCTAGGGGCTCTTAGTTGGTAAAGCTAATATTTTTTGTTAGTGGCAAAATATTTGATTTCCCTAATTTGCATTGTACACTGTTACAGTTGCTTTCAGAAGTTTAATACAGGTCGAGTTCACACTAGTATACCCTATTTTTGAATTTTTTTGATTATTTCTTTGGAACAAAAGCAAATGTTTCAAAATTGCTTTTCTAGCTTTTAGCACTTCGGTCATTTCTGTTTTATGCTCACTGCATATTAAGACACAAGTGATACTTAACTGAGAAAAGTACCAATGAATGAAGTAGGAAAATAACTAAGTGACTTGCTGGTACACATATCTTATTGTTAGGCTAACATTAGAAGGCAAGGGACTTGACTTGCGATTTTCTGAAATAAAAGGATTTCTTTCAGTCACCAGCATAATGTGAAGCAATAATCACATTTATTTCAACAAAAAAAGTTTAATTTTGCTGATTTAAAGCAAAGAAATTCCCTTCCTACATCAACACCACAACTTTTGACTGCTGATATAAACAACCCCATATATGGGTCTATCCTTACTTTTTTGTGATCAATTTTTATTTTAATTTATGATTTACTTTCACCTTTTCATGTTTGGTTTGTGTTCACCCTTCCATGGTGTGCTGAAATGAATGACTTTTTTTTAATAAAACACAAATGTCCGGGATATTTGTACAGCTGTTGAGAGATGCACAATGACTCGCCCATTACATTTGATTTTGTGTCTTTGTTCTCATTCTTCACCTGCTCTGTGGTTTCTTATATTCTCAAGAGCTGGCTCAAAGTAATGCTGCTCTTTGCGTTTGGATGAGTTTGTTAAAATGTGACAAAAATGTGAATGTGAGTTTTTTTCTACCCCTTTTGCATAGGGTTTCTTTTTTTTTTTTTGTTTTACTAGCCCAAGAACTAGTCTGACTGAGTAGCAAAGTAGAGAGGAAGTGAAGGAAAGACATTCAGAAGGTGGTAGGCTGCTGTTACACTTTTCAAAATCGAGGGAAAAAAAGGTACACGAAGACTAAAACGTCCATTTCTTCACCTCTGCACCTCCTGTCAGTTGGGCTGAAATACGACTTAATTTTGCCGTGTTCCCAATCAGCAGGGCTGAAAAGTCAATTGTTTGCACAGATTAATGGCAGGTAATTTTCCAGTCGCCTGCCTTCTTATTTTACCCAGAGTGCCTTGCTCTATTCTATTTAATGTAAGAGAAACAAAGCAGGGGGAGGGGAGGTTGGTTTTGGTGAGGGCCATTAACTACGTGATCGAAATTCACGCCACATCGGCTGTTTTTTTTTTTTTTGTTTTTTTGTTTTTTTTTTACTTCACATTTTGTTTAGTCACTATGTCAAACCCGGGGCCAATGAAGATGAGGTTTGTCACGTGCACTGTGAAACCCCATAAAGACAATCACGCGTTGTTAACTTAGCGACTGTACATATTTATATATACAGTATATATTTGTTGCCAGAGATGAGGACGACATGTTTTGTTTGTTGATAATTCATCTGCTTTTCATGTTGCAACACTATTGTGTTTTTACTTTTACCAAAGACCCTCACAACACCACGGACCTGATCGCTCCGTGTGTCTGTAAAGTCCAAATGAAGCCGAAGCTGAAGCTCAGGTTGTATCGGTCAGTCCAGCAGAAATACTGCCATTGTTAGAGGCTCTGTAATACTACCACAGGGTTAATGTTTAGCCTGTTAACATTGGAGCCTGCGGGCTTCACACTTCACATGAATCAGACTAAAAAAAAACGTCAGCCTCATATCAAACTCAGCTCCAACACACACGAGGATCATGTACTTCAATACTCTCTGAGGGGAAAATTGTGTTCCTGTTTTTGCTATTAGTTTTGTTGTGTTTTTTACAACCAGAAAGGATTCCAATAAACATGTTGCTTAAATGTTCAACTGACGCTGTGCAATGACTGAGTGGCAGGGCCACATAGGTGAAACTAATTGCCATTTTATTTTCCTAACAATTAATTAGTTATGTGTCTTATTGTTTACTAATTAAGGCTTCAGTACCGGAAAAAACACAAAGTAGACAACAACAAACGCATTAATGAAAAAGCAACAAGAAACGCTGGATTGTAAGTATACAATAGTCTATGGTCGAGACTTATTGGTCAGTAGTCTCTAATTTTGATTAAATGATTAAGGAATGATCAACATTAGTAGGGTAAGGCAAAGTAAAAGGTAAAAGTAAATGCGAGTATCATCAGAAAATAAATTTATTTTTTTAAGTAAGAATTTAATATTGTGGTTTATTGTACATTTGATTTAATCTGGTGGTCTTATTGAGAATAAAATCACGCTCACATGCACATTGGCACAACTATCTAGAAAACTGATCTAAGGAGTTTTGATTATTAGTGGTCAATAGTTTTAGCCCAGCCTCAGGCAAATAAAACAATATTGTCAGCATAGAGAGTGGCATTTACACTATCGATTATATTATTGATGGGTGTTGTTAACTCAAGAAGACCTGTGTTAAAATGCCAGTGGCCACACATTTCTGTTGTCAGCATGGACGCAGTTGCAGTTCAAGCTCTAAAGCTTCATCATGAGGGTCTGTGTAGGGTGTGTGGCTGTAAGGAAGGGGTTAGGGTGTGCACACAGTGGGGTAATCAATAACGAGGTCAAGACAATAAAATGCTGTTCCATTTATTTTTTAATCATAAAATTAAACCTGCAGCTGACACTATACAGTGGGCAGCGCTGCCATGTCAGTTTAGCAGAGACCACTTTAGACCATTTTCTACAAACAATGGGCTTAATAACAATCCCTGTGTTTTTCTGCAGAGACTGGGAAACACAAGAGGAGATAAATTAATATTATTATTGTTTATTTCCCACGTGTACTTTTGGATAAAGTCTAGCTTATCTATGAAAAAATATATATTCTATGTAGTTTTAGAAAGTCGGAAGTAAAGGAAGGAATTAGTTATAACATTAGTCCAGTCATCATCATTTAATTCAATCATTTCAATTCAATAACATTTTGACTATGGACAGAATCATTGATTTTGAACAACATGCAGAATTATTACTTGAGATACTGCACAAATATTTAACACTTTAGTCCAAGACAAGGATGATGAGAAAAATGATAATAAAAGTTTCCTTAGAAGGAGGATTCAGTGTCCTTGGCGAAGAACCAATAAAAACATCTGAAGAGTTGAATTGCTGACTAAAAAAAGTACTTAGCAGAGCACTTAGCAGAGAGGAGCTCCCAACAGCAAATAAATACATATTCACAGTTTGTGAATGACTTCACATTGTGTCCGTTGACTGTGCATCTGTTGAAGGAGAGACTGGAGCGACCCTCGCTCAGCAAGTCACAGCTGCGGCAGAAACATCAGAGCAGACGCAGAAATGAGCCACTGCTATAGCCATATCACAAACATGAAAAGGAGCAAAAATACATCTGTTTATGTACATGTGTCCGTGCAGTAATGGAATTCATGTAGACGTGGCCCGATGTTGTGTCAAACAAATCGCAGCCGACATAAACATCAGGTGTAGGGTATATTTGAAATTAAATGTGTATGTATATATATATATATACATATATATATATATATATATGTCATACACTTTATCTAAATAAATGATTATATTTATATGCTAATAGTTGAAACAATTACATTTCTTAACACACAATTTATATTTCTTCCACTGCAGAGAAGCCAATTGCCCTGTTGTGAAACCGAGCCGAGGAAGTTGCTGATTAACATGTACATCAACACAGCAGTGGTGTTTAGATGATAAGCAGTCATAACATTAACAAAGCACTGAGCACGTCACACCACGCCACTGCTCCCAGTCCTCACATTCATGACTCCCAAAATAGAAATGTCCAAATTCAAAGAGCTTATATGAACGTATAGATGGTCTGCCTCTATAAACCCACCATCTCCGTTTGCCTACCTGCTGGCATGTGGCCCACACATGGACACACGCAATGACGTTGCTGGACTTTGAACCTGCAGTGAAACACAAGATCAAAACGAGATAAAGAGCAGGTGCTGGTTCCTCTCGCAGTCAGAGGTCAAATATCACTCAGGGATGGTTATTAGCAGCCCAAAGTGAGGGGTCACAGGTTAATGAGGTCAGAGTTTTACTGTGGCACCTCCCCCCCACCACCACACAGACCTAGCCCCGAGCCCCAGTCTGGACTCCAAATTAACAGTTGGGCGACGACAAGCTTTTTTGCTTTTTTTTAACCAACTTTGTGGTCTCTATGGTAACACAAAGACCTGTGTGTGTGTGTGCTGACTCACTATGCTGACCAAATCTCCCCCTCCCACTTGTCTTCCCCCCAGTCAAACACAATTCCTCCTCCTATGAAGAGCTCTGCCCTTTAAAGTGGAGTGCGTGTAGGTTTGCGTGCGTCACACTCCTGTTAACGCACCGACCCTGTAGGAGCATTAATGGAAACAGTCGTGAGATTTTGTTCAATATTTGAGAGGTAATAGTTGAGAATTTTGGACAGAAAATCAGCCTAAAAAACCTACAAAGCGACAAATGCTGTAAATATTTTATCAAACTATCTCCGGGCGCCGAGCCCAGTAAGACAGCACTGTTGGTATGACATAAAAAGGCAGGAATTCTTTATAAAATAATTTTTAAAAAGTACAGCGAATACACAGTAAACTCTGATTTTCCTTGTCAACCTTCCAATAACAACGGGAGTTCTCGCATGTTCTTTCACATAAACTCTATTTCCATTTTAGATTTGTTCCAGTTGTCTTAGAAAATCCAAGT
Source organism: Cynoglossus semilaevis (assembly GCF_000523025.1). Taxonomy (NCBI): domain Eukaryota; kingdom Metazoa; phylum Chordata; class Actinopteri; order Pleuronectiformes; family Cynoglossidae; genus Cynoglossus; species Cynoglossus semilaevis. The sequence continues at coordinate 13,481,580 of NC_024321.1, forward strand.
GCAGACGTTGTTCTGTGTGTTCCAGTTTTTGGGGAACTTTTTAAATAACTTTATAGTTGATGTATTAACTACAAAAAAATAGTTAACTAATCTAGAACATTTAGAACACGTACACTCCATCAATGCACCTTCCCAGTGCAGTAATGCGTGTTCGACATGAAGCAGTGTTAAACAAAATAGTTGGAGCAAAAGTTTTTGCAGCTTTTCAAACTTGGAGAACACCTCTTAAGTCCTGAACTTCAGAAAAAGAAGAAGACAACTTTTCTTGAATTATGTTTAACATGAGGTAGCGATTATTGCTGCGAGACTCTGCAGTGTACGTATTTAGAGTAGATTCTGATTGGAAGAGATTCAAACTACCTTTACTAGGTTAAAAATGAGTGTGCTCCAGTTATTTGCTGTAAATCATCTACTCCCAGCCGTGCTGGAGTGTTTCCGTTTTCTGTTCTTGAGTTGCCGTCAGAGTGGAAATTGTAATCCGTCCTATACTTTTTCAGTTTACGACCAACAGCAAAATTGATGTCACTCCCATCAACCTCAGCCGCAGTCTGTGTTTAGTGCTAATTAGCAAATGATGATGGTGGCAATTAGCAAACATTAACATGCACGGACTGTCGTTGTGAAGAGCGTTAGCATGCAGATGTTGGCACTTAGCCATGCTGGGGGTGTGCACTGCCTCACGGAGTGGACTCAGGGTGGAGTCATTTTAAAGATGCCTGAAAAAAAAGACAATTTTATTGATGTGGACGTGAATAACGATGAATGGAGGAAATAATATTTCCATAGGTTTGGTTAGTTATTGCTAAAAAGATCATTAGCACCTCGTTAGCCACATTGGCGATACATCTGCGTTATATTTTCCCGATAACATCTTGTGTATTGGTTTTGGTAAATATCCAGTTTATGAGTGAGTGAGTGAGTGAGTGTGTGTGTGTGTGTGTGTGTGTGTGTGTGTGTGTGCACAGGTTGGGACAGGTAGGATAAGAATTGCTGATATGTCCTCTGGTGTGTGCAGTGGTGAAGGTCACAGAGGGGAGTGTACTTTGTCACAAAGGCCCTTTTGTAACGCGCGCACACACACACACACACACACACACACAAACAGAGATGTCAGCTCACATTATTTTACTGACAACACACACATTCCTTAACATGGACATCACTCAGCGGAAGGTAATCCTCTCAGTCTTGAGAGAGAGGGAGAATGAGTATGTGTGTGTCTGTGTGTGTCTGTGTGTGTCTGTGTGTGTGTGTCTGTGTGTGTCGGTCGAATCACTTTAGTTTAAAAGAAAACACAAACGAACTTGAAAGACTGAAAGACATGTGAGTGGTTTTTTGCAGAAAGGTGACTGGACTGAATAGCTTGGCTCAGTCATGTGATGTTAGACCACTGATGGCAGACACTACAGTGGGTTGACCCCTGACCTTTCTCAGTTCCAGTAAAACTCTTGCAAATACCAGGTAAATTCCACTGACATGAGTATTTTCTCTGACAGTCTGGGTTTTTATGGCTTTACATGAATATAATGTAACAAGAGAAGTAAAAGAATGAAGTCATTCTACAGTAAACACATTTTATGTCAAAATCTCTTTTTAAATAATTCAACAGACTGATTTCAGAACCAAAAAAAGTTTTTTTTTTCCAACCATAAGACTGTTATAGGGCCTCAAACTTCATTTACATTTTCATTTATTTGTTCAGAAATACTAACAAGTGTGTGAACTTTAAAAAAACAAACAAAAAACCCAATATATATACAGTATATATGTATACTGTATATATACTGTATATAAATATATGTGTGTGTGTGTGTGTGTAAAATCTACGGATTAGACTGGATTATAATTGACTGCATCTTAGTTCCATTAAAGGCATTCTATTGAATAATTATCAGTAATCCTGGTCAATAACATCCTGTTGTCTATTATGTAGTCTAGACAAGCCTTTTAGGCCACACCCACATTAATCCACCTCCACGTTGAAAAACCTGAAACACCGTCCAGGTGAATGTGGAGTGCTGATCCGTCTGTCTGCACTTCTGTGCTTAAGTTGATTTCAGTTAAGCCTCACAAAAACCCCGACAGTGAAAAAAGGCAAACAGGATGATTCTTAACAACAGTGCACAAAGACTTCACCTTCACTCTGACTGTCATAACTGTCAACCGTCCATTCAGTCTGTAGCTCTGTCAGAGAGGCGTCTGGCTGAGGGACCTCCTGGTTCAGTCCATCAGCCCACTGTGGGCCACATATGGAGACGAACAACCACCCACACTCACATTCATAATGACTGTGTGGTCAGTTTAACTCAACCCAATCCTGTATGTTATTGGAGGGAGTCAGTAAACTGAAGTGCAAGTGGAAAAACTACACACACAGGGACGACATCTTCTTACTGTAAGGCGACGCCACCACCCACTCATCCCCCCGTATACAACCAGTCTGTAAATGTTAGACCTCATATCTGGGCCGAAGAATTTGGACCAGACAATCATTTAAGACAGGTGTTTTTCAACAGCGGTAATCAATAGAACACTCACTTCCTGTTGCCGTCAGTTTTCAGTCTAAACCTCAGTGAACATCAGACGTACAGTGAGGTCATTGCAGCTCAACAGAAAGACTCTCAGCTCATCTCCGTGTTTTTGTTCAGAGGTTTTTATTTTTTTAACCATCTTTTGAGAAGCAAGAGAACCATGAAGAGACAACACCTCACCCCCCCGCCCCCCTGCTCCCCCCACACTCTCTTTTTCTACATCTTTGTCTCTCTCTATGTCGGTCGCCCCCTCAGGGCTGTAAATTGTGTGTGAGCCACTGAGACGACTCAATACACAGATTATGTGTGTGTGTAGCCAGTGTATCCAGAAATCAAAAACACAAGGAAGGGAAATTTGGTGGTGTGTGTGTGTAAGACAGTACGCTAATATGTGTGTGTGTTGCCACCGGCTCCAACTACACAAGTGAAGTGGAACAGAATCGTGCCTAAGGCTTTGCATACACACACACAGCATCACACACTCAGGCGACATTAAATGTAGAGTGTGTGTGTGTGATTAGTGGGGAGGAAAAAAATGGGTGTAAAGGCAAAATGAAAAAGGAACACAAAACACACACACACATAGGTAGTATAATACCAATGTGTGTGTGTGTGTTTAAACAGACTGGGTAGCAGGTGGTATGATTCACAGGAAGAACAGGTCACTGCCCTTCAACACACATGCACGTACACGCACACACCTGAAGGCGCAGTCAGGAGGTCAGACTCTCTACAGATGTTCTGTGTGTCAGGTTGCTGATCTCTGCCAGCGAGTTCAGAAGCTTCACACACACTTAACCACACACACAGCCAACATTAATGAAGAGTCTCGTGCTGAGGTGAAGTTCAAGTCTGGTGAAGCGTGATTGTACACCAAGCACAAAGAGAAAGATTTCCACATCATGGAACAAGAAAGGGTTACATTTACTGTTCAGTGACACAAACTGAAGCGATCCTGTTCACTTCAGAGCCAAACTAGGAGTAAGAGAGTGTACCAAAGGTCCCATACAACATTAGAGTAGTTATTCCTAAAACATAACAGATCTAGGTTTCATCACGTAGTCTTTTGTTGAAGCTGTCAAAAACTTTGATTTTGTCTGAACAGTACTGAAATACTACAAATATACGAATCAGAGAGAAATAAAACCTTTATTTTACAAACAAACCATCACTTCTTCTCTATATTCTCCATTTAAGTCTAAACAATACTGCAAGCGGACTTTCCATTAGTGAAGTCCTTCACTGTAGAATACTGTAGGATGTCTTTGGCACCGTGTTGCGACAGGTACTAAATATAGTACCCTTTAAATGCGACAGTAACACCTATTACGAAGCCTTTTTATCTTAGGTTGGTAAAATAATAAACTCAAATTTTTACTCATCAAAATTAGACACAACAGGAATCCATAGCATCTGTCTTAGAACCGTTTGACCTAGCCTACCCTATGATAACAGTGTTTGTTAATGTGGTGGTCAACTTTAGTCGCCATTAAAGTCACCTGAATCAACAGTACCATTGGTATAAACAGCGTATGTTCACACTTCCATCCATTTCTGGAATCACTGTAAACAGTGGCTACATTGGTAGAACCAGTAAACTATCGGTTGTAGTAGTAATCACAGTAACAGTTGACCTAGTAGTTGTAGCAGTAGCACCAGGAGTAGTAGTAGTATTAGCAGCAGCAGCAGCAGCAG
>NC_024321.1:13485840-13539400 GCF_000523025.1 Cynoglossus semilaevis
TAGTAGTGTAGTAGCAGTAGTAGTAGTAGTAGTAGCAGTAGTAGTAGTAGTAGTAGCAGTAGTAGTAGTAGTAGTAGTGTTAGCTGGGTTTTGGGGAACAGTGTGTGCAGTAAATGGCAGCAGATGCTCGCTGACACTCGCTGGTCTGTCAGCAGCAGCAGTGAGTCTCTGGGGAAACGCGTCTCCAGGACCTTCTGCCAAGTGTACAGTAACTCAGGCTCACTGTGGAACCACGTCCGTCTGCCTGGTGAATGACAGGCCATGGTGAGGGATGTGACAGCTGATGGTGAGAGAGGAGGAAGAGGAAGACGGGGGCAAGTACAGACACGTGCACGTTGAAGGCTAATAGAAGCTCAGCTTATGTACATCGACTGGGGTTTAAGGTTTAATTCCGCTTGGTTTCTGTGTCAGGAGACAAAAGTTAGGAAGAGGTTAACTTAAAGCTTGAACTGTGAAAACAGCAGTTACAACCAACTAACTAATTGGTAATTAACATTGTAGTAGTCATTTCTAAACTATAGAGATTCAAGTTTGTGCTTCTCGCTCACCTCTGATGATGGTGCAGGAGACCTGAGTTCAAGTCCCTTTGGTCCAAGAACACTGTAGCACTTTGTAACAAAAGTAGTTTTTTCGTCTGAAGACCATGAACTAGTTTCACCAACCAGTTAAAGTTCCTCGCAACTCATTCTCCATGGCATTAGAACCCTGCGGAACCCATCTCTGACAATGGTACAGGAGGCGTTACAAAGTCAAATATTGGAGGAACAAAAATCCTTGGAGACCAACCCTGGTGTCCTGCACCATCATCAGAGTTTATTCCATGGGCTATTCTGATTGGCTGAAGTTGGATTAACTTTGAATCTTAAATATAAAATGCAACTCTTAGACATGTGCAGATATAGTATTATTCAACCCTCATCTACAATACTCCTAAACTCCCAAAAGCTTCTGGAGGTTCCATATTTCCAATAACTATGAAATGTTTTGTTTTTTCAGTTACTTTTTTTTTCACAGTAAAAATCTGTAAAATAAACCGTTTAATTCTATGAATACATATGAATTTACATGCAGTTGTCTTTATCTCTCTTATTCACTTCTTCACCATCATTATCATCTTCATCATCATCTTCATCATCTTCACTGTCCTCCTCTGAGCTGAGCAGGATTTAACTCTCTGCAGACTCACCACCATAAACACTGTTATTTTACCGCTGTGCTACTTTATGTCCCTGACACACACACACAGACACACACACACACACTGGGACGCCCTGTGCTCTCGTCACGCTCTTCTTTGCAGGGTCCAGAGATTTTATGAGTGGCAGAAGGATGTGTGTGTGACTGTGAAGGGAAGTGTGTGTGTGATGTTTAACTGCTTCAGCTCTGAGGCAGAAAATGATGAGGTGGTCAGCTGAGCTCAGAGACAGTTTATAGAGTGTGGGATGAAGGGTGTGTGTGTGTGTGTGTTTGTACACTCTCTCACCTTCTTTTTCTTATCTGCTGTTTTGTTTCCACCATCCTTCCTGGCTTCCATTTATTTTTCACCTCGACATGTTTTTTTTTTTTTTTTGTCTTTTCTTTCAGAGCCTTTCTAATTTTTTTTTTTTCTTTCTTTCTTTGGTTTATTCTTGTGCACTCCTGCTTTGTAACTTTCAGAATTTTCCTGTTCCTCAATGTCCTCTCCCTATTCCCTCCCCCCTTTTTATATCCTCATATTCTTCCCTTCTCCTGAGTTCCAGCCTCTCACCTCTTTACCAGCTCAGTCTACTGCCTTCCTTCTCTTCCTGCCGACTTTAGGTCTGTCCTTCCCGCCTCTCTCCATCCTCCTAACTTCCTTGTAATTTTTCTTACTTCTACCCACTTTACTTTACACATCTCTCCTTTTTTTAATTTAATCTCCGCCTTGCCCGGCTCTCTCCTCCCTCCTCTTCCTCTCCTGCTCTCTCTTCACCTTGAACCACCTCTCCTTCCTGCCCTCAACTGTAGAGAGAAGATAAGAGGAGCGAGGCGTTCTTTTACGAGGCGGCTTCCTCTCACCGTGTGTCTGAGTCGGATGGGAAGTCCTTGTGTTGCCTTCCCTCTCCCTCTCCCTCCTCCTCTCCCTCTCCCTCTATCTCACTCCATCATCACCTCTCTGTTCTGTGTTTATCTACATTTTATATCCTCTGCGCTCTCTACCTCTCGCTGCTCTTCAGGGTTGCAGTTCATCTGCAGGCGGCTGCAGGGAAACAGTTTTACTCTCGTGGTGTGGACACTTTTAGCCTTTAGGCTTTGGTTATTCTCCTCTCTGCTCTGTGTTCTTACAGAGAGGCTTCTCACGTCTGCAGGTGAACACTGGGCTACAGTTCATTTTTGAGCATGGCGTTTTACTACATGCATTTTGTATTGACTGCAGTTGCAGGTCTTTCTTCAGAGATACTTGTACAAATGAATACATTCTTGTACAGGGGTCCTCAAGATATGTGCCACATTACCTCAGTTTTACCATAAGTCTGAACCCACATACGTACCAATGTTACTCACCTATGCTAACAAAGATCTGTCTTTAGGATGTACACTTCAACAAACTGTTTTACTGAACGTCTCCTGAATGTAGCACAATGTATGGCTTATGACCCGCGAATGTAAACAAAGCCGTCTTCCACGTATATCATCACATGACGACGTATCCTTCCACTTTGCTTACCTACTAGCTCCTGTGCAAAATTTGTCTTAACACTGTACGTCGGAATGATGGCGATGGAGACGTAACCACAGAACGCTGTATGTCGAGGACATCTTAAACCGAGGACCCCTGTAGTCTGATCCAGTGTGTGATGAGGTTGAAAGGCAGAGCGCTTCTAGCCACTGACATGTAGTCGGGGAAGGCAGGTGGGGCGGAGCCTCAGCAGTCATCAACATATAAATGAATAGCTAAGAAGATACCAAACACCAATGTTGTCTGCTGGTATTTTCTATGGGGCTGTTTTCTGAATGATTTCCAACAGTTTTGCTGAGATTTTCTTTCATCGCTGAAATTTGCCAAAATACAAAAACTTTTCTGATTTTATTACAGAGGAGAAACTATAGGTGAGTCAGCCATGTGTCGAGCTTCAGCATGGACCGTGTTTGTTTGTTACTGTCTCTGTGTCGTGTAAATACAGACAGCCGTATGTTGATCTTAAATTTATCAGCCAGAGATTCATTTGTGTCCCAGACTGATTTTATAACAAATATGAAAGGCTTGTTCATTCACAGTGAAAGTGCTCATGTGATGGAAACACTTTCATTTTAATATTTGGAGAAAAATGTTCCCAGGGTCAGTGAGGTCACCTCGTGTCTAAGGATTAAGGAAGGCTTCAGTTAGGTTCTTAGACACAGGGCTGTGAGTGTGTGAGCATCACGTGCACGTATGTGTGTGTGTGAACAGCTGTTTTTTTTCTCTCGCACTAATCCTTTGGCCGACATCAGACCACCATTATCTCCATTTTATTTTAATTCTACTTTGGCCTGTTTTATTTATGGAGAATAGTATTTAACTTTCCCCAAACATTGTTCGAACAACGAATAAGTAGAAATACACAATAATTCATCAGAGTCCAGATCTGGGCCCAGGCCGCTTTGTTTGGATTAGTCCTAATCTGCTGAGGTTAAATTGGAAGATTGAGGTCAGACAGCTTCACATCTGTGACTTTTTTCTTTGCATTTTCTTTTTGGTGATGAAAATTTCCCCGCAGGCTCTCGGGAATCCTGTTAAACCCCTAGAAGAAATTTAAATAATAAAAATAGTAAAATAAAGATTTTTTTTGTAATGCTTTGTTTGCCATACAACAATAAGACAATATAATAAAGTTTATAGAGTAATATGCATATTTAATACAGTTGTTGTAAAAATTCTTATTTAACAGTTGAGATTTTACAGTTTCTCCATTAAAATACTACACACTTGTTAAAGGATATCTTTATTTAAAAAGGAGAAGAAAGCTCTCGGTGTGGTTGTAGAGCAGAACAGAACATTAAATGTTCCACCTTTCACTGTGAGAGTTTAATCATTTCGTTTTAAATTGTCCCAGGTGGAGTTTGAGAGTGGTGTAATAAAATCGCGCAGCATATGTCCAGACAAAACGGAAATCACAGAGTCAGCGTATTGGTTATCTTCACCTGCTTTGTTGGACTTGAGATTATAGAGGTGTCTGGGTTTGTCAAATCAAACAAAATCTTCAATCGGATTCATCACAGGTTAGCTGTGGGTTTGTCCATAATAAATCATGGTTAATTTTAATTCATCAACGACCGTAGAACTCAATGTTGTGCTGTTGCTTCTTTCATTGCTAGACAGAGGCGATTGTAGATTGTAGTGGCTTTTCTATTTACTACATCATGCATGTTTTTGCAGGCTTCTTCGAGGTAAATTACTATTGTATTCGTATTTTCTCTTATTATTACCCATCTACCCTAGAGCCGTATTGCAACAGTCCAACGGGGAATAAAGAGCCCATTGACTGGGTCTACATTTAAGATCAAGAACTAATAATTTTCATGGTTGGGACACAAGCTTGTTATGTTTAAAGGAATGTTTAAATGAAATATTTCACAGAGAAGCTGTGTTCAAATGATGTGCCTATATTTAGTCTCTGTTTAACTGCTATATCAATGGAGGTATTAGTTAAATATATGTTTTAATACAGTCACCAGTCATTCGTTTGACAGCACAGCCACAGAGTTGACATTTCATTTCATGCAGGTAGTATTCAAATGTCTTAAAGTCTCACATTTCTCCTGGAACCCCCTGAATGCAACCTGTTTGAACGTGTGTCTTTGTGTGTGTGTGTGTGAGTTTGTTATTCTACCTGTCATTCCCCAGCACACAGATAAAATGATGGAGGAAGAGCAGAAAGAGACAATAGTTGGTGACAAGAGAAGGGATGAATGAACTGACGACAAACCTGGAGGCTGCTGTGGAAAAAAAAAAACCCAAAACAACACTCCAACTGTCTGTCACAGAAGACAGACGCCTTGAGTTTCTGTGGGGAGTAGATGCGTGTTTGGGCATGCAAGAAACACACACACACACACACACACACACACACACAAATGCACATACACTGTTTGCATGACACTTTGCCTAGAGCCTGAGGTCACACTGTGATGCCATGTGTTGCTGTGACAACGTGTGTGTGTATGCGCGTCCTCGGTGGACTCATCCTTATTCCGTCCCCCACCATCCCGGCGACTGTGTTCAGACTGTTCCTCTTCCTCTGCCGACTCGTTTTGCGATGTTGCGGGTGGCCGAGCAGCCAATGGAGCATTTGCACCAATCTGATAAATAAACACATGGAGAGTCAGCAGGCTACCGCAGGGGCTGCTGGGTACTTTTTTGGTCTGGCAGATTTTGCTGTGCGGACCAACCGTTGCTCGTTTGTCTGCCTGAAATCACAAAATACTGTTTGTGCTCCGTTTGTTTGTGCCACGACACAACAGGTACCGACTGTGGACAGACTGTAGAGTTATTTTACTTTACTTTATTTTACTTTACTGCAGCACGGAATACATAAAAACCCCTGGCGTCTCGAGTCAAACTTCCCGTGTTTCTAAAGAAAACTCTTCTTCATTAGGTTTCCTTTGCCATTTAAACTCTGTCAAACTCTGTGTCCCAGTTTATCCTGCAGTTTTAAAACTAGTGAAGAAGGTCAAGTGTCTGGAAACTGAAAGCTCACAGTCTGCTTCATGCACTGACTAATAATGGCAATTTTAATATTAATATACATGTTCACTTTAAAGACTTTCATATACTTTTCAAGTTTCAAAAAGTATCTTTTGTCTCATGCAGCCCAATGTGTTAAATTATCAGTCCCCAGTTAACCCTGCGAAGGGTTAGAAGAACCAGTATTTATAACTTTAAACTGAATATAGAGTTGTTAGCTGAAGTCAGTAGCTCCTTGTAGTACGGGGTATTTGTGGTGCATTAACAGGGTGGGATTTAAACCTACGCTCTCTAACCCAAAACCTCTTACTGTTACATCTCAGACTGGCCATGAGACTTCCATGTGAAGACAAATAAATGAGGCCTGATGTCAGAGGACAGAGAAGTCCCATGACTAGTAGAGATAACTGCATGCTTCATACTTGTCCATGCGATAATCGTATCAGAACACAAGTCAGTCAGATGTGATATATTTGCACAAATATATGATTGTGTCTGACCCCGCTGACATCATTGTCGAGGGGGGTGTGACATATCCATGAAGACGTTGTAACTGTGATTTTTTACATGTTTGATATGCCGTAGCTTATGATGTTGATTTTAAAAAATAATAATAGTCAAACACTATTCCACATAAATGTGGAATGTTACAGTTGACGCTCCATGTACGTGCGAGCACTGCGTCGTAACTGCAGTGTGTGCTGCTGTGTATATATTTTAGCTCTGCGATTAGCCACGGTCTGAGGGCTGCCTTAAAGAAGAACCGAGTGGGTTTAAAGCAGAAGTACACTGAGGCAAGAATTAACTGGCTTTACTGTGGGAGTGTGTGTGTGTCTCTGTGTGTACGTGGGTGTGTGTAGCTGGAGAACGGATGCCACACTAAATTGGCAAAATGAGGTGTAAACGTCTAGAGGCAGATGAGCTGCCTTTAGTGAGCGCAGCATTGCATATTTCACAAGCAGCTTCAGGAAAGATTCTTCGTGTATGTGTGTGTGTGTGTATATGCATGTGTGTGTGCACGCAGATCTTGGCAGTCATGGCCAATCATCGTCCATCATTCAGTTTTGGTTCTGACAGCTGCAAGAGACGTAGAGTCCCTGAACCCTTCAGAGAAACATTTAACTGCTTCCAGAGTGTGTTTGTGCATACGTGTATGTATGTATTAGGTTTGGGTGGGGGGGGGGGGGGAGTGTATATTAGCATTAAAGGTGAAGTGTACAGAGAGTCACTGGCTCATTATGTTCTGTAATGATCTGTAGCCTGACTTACTCCAGTGACATTGACTGACACCTGGCGTACACTTCATCTACACCTCAGTGTGTCCTCTTTATGTCTGAGTCTTCCGCGGTTTGACCTTTGACATCTGAGCTGACATCTGAACTCTTTTCTTTTTTGGCCTTTCAGGATAATTTGTGAAATGGTGACAAAGGACACATGAATTCACGAACAGGAAGTGAATGATAATGAAGCTGTGTGAAGTCATAATATGGAATGGAGGTCTTTTAAATCGTCTAAACTGATAGGATTACTTTTAGTCTCCTTAAATGACCTACAATTAGAGGACAATCCAAAATGACAGCAGTGATAAAAGTACACTGAAGTGACTGTGGTTATTAGGAAGGAAACTGCCTGACTTATAATTACTAATACAAAGCAACATGAACTGCCTCTCTTGCTAAATATTGAGTAAAACAATATATACATATATATATATACACACACATATATATATATATATATATACAAATACAATATATATATATATAATAAACTGAGAAAGGAAAAGAAAAACTCCAACAATGGAAATCTTTTCCATTGTTGGAGTTTTTCTTTCCTTGCTGAATTGTAATTATGTTCTTTCATTCACAAGTTAACTAATCCATGCTTGGCCAAATACTATTTCTATTTAAAAGTTTGTGAAGTGGGATCAGTTCCAACTGCTTTCTTTAGTTTACATGAATACAATGTGCTTTTCTTAATTAATGAAGTATAAATGTTATTTAACTTGGGTCAGTTTTGCCTCAATAATTTTCTTTATGGTATCAGAGTTTTCGGTGTTCTCCTGCCGCTGATCGCTGAGGGGAGAAAAAACAGCCCAAAGCTCTAATGTTCAATAAACCTGACTCATTGAGGTTGGAATCAGCTACGGACCCTGAAAAACAAAATAACAATCTAAAAATCAATAGAAATCTCATAACCTCCTTTCTTTTTTCCTCATTTGGAATTAAAAGTTCTCCTGAGTCAAAAAGAACCCCAAACAATCCAATTAAGTTTGAATGAAGCCAATTCATTTGTGTGCAGTACTGTATGAAACCAGCTGGCTAAATGTATTGACTTCCTACTGAGACACATTTTTTAATCAGCGCAAGAATGGGTTTATTTGAAAAAGAATCAGGACAGTTAAAGATGAACAATAAATATTCAAGATCACTTAATTCAGATGACAGAAATCAATCAAAACTACTGTTGTCTGTTTTCTCCATTCTGTTGGAAAATAATAATAATAATAATATTTAAACTTGCAAGACTTTGGCTCCATGTTTTGCATTCTTTCTGGAACGTTGTCTTCGGGGCTTCACGTCTTCCTGCTGCTGCTCGGTGTAAAAAGAAAAGAAGGAAGAAGAACAGCAGACTTAAATAAGTTAGGAGCTTGCAGCGTGTCTGATTAACTTTAAATGAGCTCTGGTTTCAGGATGATTTTCAGGACACAGACACAGACACACACACTGCCTCCCCTCTCCTCCGTCATCATCGACACTCAGGGTCTCAGGAATGTTTGTCCTCCTTTTGTCTGAGAGCTGTGTGACCTGGGACATTTGACCTGGGATGTGTTCCTGAGGTGTGAAGCTGTTGACGTGGAGCTCTGTCTCCTAATGACAGAAAAGAGTCACAAATAAGAGTGGAATGTTAAAACAGAAAGAGCGTCTTTCATCTCTGACTGACACTCGCTCTGTTTGTTTTTTAATTTGTGGAGGCTGAGCTTTAAAAATATAAACAGTAAAAACATGCAGACCACCTCTCGACCCTTTACTCTAATGAAAGACTTCCAGCTGTTTTTTTCAGTATGAAAAGGTAAATAAATAATAACCACAACCAGGCCAATCAAAGCTTTGTAGTTTAAAATAAAAGGTTTTGTATGAAAAGGAAAATCAAATTTGAGACACACGACAACAACAACAACAACCTAACAGAGTTCAATCATGGACCCCTTCACAAAAACACTAATAATAATATTTTAACAACTAGAGCTAGAGCTAGAGATTTTCATTTACCAAATGTAACCAGACGATCATATACTTACTATTGTAAACTATTGGATTATTTGCAGATTCAAGTTGTGAAACATACATTTTTGTTTCCACAATATACAGAGAAAAAGTATTTTTTAAATGCTGTTTGACGGAACAATGAAGCAGTCAAAAATATGACAGGCCTCACTTGGCTTGATCCGTCTTTTGATAAGGAACTAAACTCTTTTTTTTTCAAAATGTTTTTACTCCAGTGCACCTGCCATATCTGTTGTCTTCATGACTTTGGTCGTTATTCTGTTACAGATTCTGCTGTATTAATATTAAGTGCTGTATTCATTTACAGTTTCCTCTCAGTGTTCACTGTCTTTCCTCTGATGATCTCTCCACTGTATGAAACGTGGAAGTCCTTGAGTAAACTGTGGCATTAATCAATCCGAGCATGAGTAAACTATGCAGCTCTTTGGGCAAACGCCACCATCGATTTGTCCACATCATGACAAAAGTCCCTGAGTGTGTGTGTGTGTGTTTGTGTGTGTGGCTCTGTTACAGTGACATCATTACCCTGTGAGGTTCCTGCTTCCTCCTCGTCGTTGGTATTTTTTCCATCTGATTTTCACCTCCCCAGCAGTAGCTGAAGCAGCTTGATGCTTCCAGTGAAGAGTTACTGCTGCGCTGAGTGGCCACTCTCATTTACAATGCTAATATTTGCCTGCAGGAAGCGCAGTGAGAGAGTGAGTGTGTGAGGCAGTGTGGCTGAGAGGAACACAGACAGAGCATATGATACACATTGAAAGTAGTATTAAAAAACAAACTCCTGCCTGTGAAGTTTGGGTTTTCACTGGCGTCGGACAATTTTATTGAAAATGGGAAATTAACACTGCGATCGTTCTGCCATGTTACCTGCACACGCACAGCTACTGATGTGTAGGTAGTAAGTCAGGGGGAGGACTGAGTCACTCTGATGATGGTTCTGTATTACATTTCCCTTTACTAGAGGGATAATTGGTTGGCTTCATAGAGACATCATAATGTCACTGTCTTCTTTACTCAAAGGCAGCAAGTCATTCAGAATGAATGATGGGTAATTTGTTATCAACAAATTCAGATGTTAAAAAAAAACATAATTTTCAGGAGGTTTTGTGAGCAACGAGCGTACACCATAGAAACCACCTTTAAAACTTTCAACAGTTACTCATTACTGTCACCATAGCAACCACCGGGTGACCATCTGTTAGTGGCCCCCAGATTAGAGGCTTCAGTTAAACATATCTTGACATACGTGTCAATGGAAGTTTTAATAAAAGCACACAAAAAAATCAAAATATTTAAAAATATATAATTCAATTTATTTACCCACAAAAAGTAATCTATCCTAATATTTAAACATAAATACCAAACCAGACGATAAAGGCCAAATATTATGAGCTGTGATATCCTGAGATAATCAGCGTTGCAGCCAATCACACGTATGATTTTATTTATTTTTTCCAAGCTGTCATCCAAGAATTGCATTGATTGGACGTTTGACATCGATCAACATGTATGTCTCTCATTTACTCTCTAAATCAAAGAGGAGTTGTTTATTGATTCTTTTATTGATTTTTTCCCCCCACATTATTGTTAGATTCCTGGTGATGGAATCAGAAGCTCTAAGGCTGTGAGGCGGTGTGAGACGGTTGTGTTGCTCATTGTTCAATGACTTCATATAGATGATAGAACACATGACTGCTTTGGTATTGTGGAGGATTGCAAGGCATGCAAATTTCATTTTTTATTGTTTTCTTTAATAGTCCAGTTACAGACAGGACCCACTGGCAGCACTCAAGAGACAACTATCAGTAGCAGACATTTTTTTTACTGAAGTCCAAATGGGAAAAAGTCTGACTGGGCAGGAGCACAGGGACAAAACAACACCAATCAGGAACAAGAAATACAGGAACAACATAGATAGAACAATGATCCGTCAAAGACTGACTGAGGGTTAGCGAGAGGTATATATATATATACCCCGGGCACCAGGTGACATGAGTGAGACAAACGAGAGAAACAGGCAGGAGGGAGAGGAGACAGACTGACCTCACCAACTATGAAATGGAAAATTGCACTGATTTGAAATTCAATTTTCTTTTTTCAATGTGTCAGGCTGGGGCTGAACAATAGGGGTTGCAATTTTCTTTTTCTTTGTTTGATCATTGTCATTGTTATTAAAATGTCACATGTATTCTGATGTGTTGAATAGGCTTCAAAAGCCGTACAGGCATTTAAGGACACAAACCTTTCTCTACATTGAGTGGCTGTGGAAAAAAGTAGAGCCGGCTATCCGCACATGTCAATCACATGTTCTGCTGACATTGTAGCAATACGCTCCCAATCAGTGAAGTGAGTGGGAAATTGTCTATGATTGGTCGAAGTCTGTGGAGGCTGACACAGGAAGAGTCGTCTGTAGTTTGTACTGAACTAACCTTTCAGTCAATCACTGGCTGTGTAGTTCATGTGGTAGGAAAAATATGAAAAATAGTGTGGAGTGTTTTCGACTGGCATCAGGAGACCACCACTTCCTGTGACCTTCTTTCATGACCCTGTTTGCAACTCAAACAGTTATTCAGTATGGTCAACATAGACTCACTAACTCCACAGATACTCCATCTGCAGGTTTTTGACAGAGGAATGAAGATGGATTGTCTAAAGAGAGCCCACACACCCAGGAGTGATGACACACCACGTCCATTAAGGTCCTTGTTGCTTTAGGCTAAGATAGCTAACCTTTATGTCACTGTGTCACTATACCACAGCATCCACTGAGGGTCAGGCAGCCGACCACGGTGAATCACATCCTCGCTGACTGACACTTGCACTGACATGACTCATGTCAGCGTTTCAGGCTGACTCAAAGTATGTGTGGAGCAAATGTCAGTCATGTGTGTTGGTTCCAGCTGGAACATGTACTTCTTTTATTTGAATCAATGCATTAAATGAACCATATCATTAAAGAAGACTCACTGATAACAACAGTGTTCCACTGAATGTGCCGGGCGTTGAACCAGTGACCTGCTGGTCCTCCTGTTGCTGCCACTGAGTAACAACTGGGTTTGTCCTATAAATCTGGACGAACACTCTGCACCAGGAGTTTCTGGGTTTCTGGTAGTGAGCACACACAATTACACACTCACATTGACAAATGGACACAGGAGACAACGCAGTACATGAATGACACGTGTGTGCATAGCCCCCGGGGGAATCTGATTATCGATTGGCCTGGAGCAGTTAACCATCCCAGATCAGTATGTGTGTGTATGTGTGTGTGTGTTTATGTGTGTCCTGCCGAGGAGATCATCACATCATTGACAGACTAATGGAAGGGAGGGAACGGTTGGTCAATCACACACACACAGACACACACACACACTCTGGTGTGTGTCCGAAAACAGATCAGATTGAATGATTGAACCTTTGATGTTGTCGATGGAGCTGCTGACTTGTGTGGTTCTCCGTGTGTGTGTGCTACATTTCATTACAATTAAATGATTAACTCAGTGTCACTCAGTTCTTCTCACAACGTCCCAGCATGTCATTTCAATCACTCTATACTGTTATTAGATTATAATAATCAGTCATTGATCTCTTTTTATGCAACTTTTTTTAATTATTATTCCATTCAACAATATGCATGTTTTTTCATCTTCTGAGAAAAAAGATTCTCCTAAAAACAGACTGAGCTTCATTACCAACCCTGTCCATTAATGTTCTAAAAGCTGAATTAGCACTGCATTAAATCAGCAGTGTGGAAAAATAAGACGAATTATTTCTAAACCCCATTCCTTTCAACAGAAAGCAATTAGAAAAATCAATGTCCAGTCATTTAGAAGTACAGATTGTGTTTTATTTACTGACCATGAATTCAAATCCACAACATCAAACACCAGCAGTGTACCTTTAATTAAACCTAGTATTTTAACTAGGAAAGTGAACTGCTTTCCTCACAACTGCACACAACCAAATGTGACCTCTGCTTTTTACCCATCACCAAAGTGAGCAGGGGGGCAGTGTGTGGGGACGGGGCCATGCTCAGAGCATCTCAGTGGCAACTTGGCAGCTGATGGACTCGAACCTGAAACATTCCATAATGGGGCACAACGATGAACTCATCTTTTAGACATGTACCTGGGCAGAAACACAGACCAGGTTTCTTTTCAAGTGTGAAAAGAACTTTTTTCTTATTATTTTACCATCATGTGTTCCACCGACTAGACGAGAATACATTTTCCAGGGATTCTAGGGATTTGGACATGGATTTACAAAATCACCAAATCTTAGACTGTGGGAGGAAGAAAATCCCACAGACACACAAGGACAACATGCAAATCATGGCAGAGCTCCCCTGCTGGACGCTAAGATTCGGTTGATCAGTGGGTCTGTGGCTCAGAGGCACTGTGGCAGTTCAGTCCATAGCTAGCCTGAAGTTAGTGCTTTGGCTAATGTAAAACACTCTCCTGAGGCTGAACACAGGAGGATTGTCTCCTCTTTACTGACCTCTCAGTGTCAAAAAAAATCCAGGCCAAAATTATTGCCTTCCCACAATCCAACAGAGAAAAACTCAGCAGGACAGAGAAATAGAGGAAGATGAAAGAGAGTGAAGAAAAAAAAATCTGGCTTGGCTGGCTCATTACCGCAGCAGTCCGAGTGTAGGTGTGAGTGACGGCTACTCAGCTTGTTACCCAGCATGCCGTGGGGGTTAGTGAGGTCAGAGGTTGTGGGTGGCGACTTCCTGTGCATTAGCAGAAGAGGAAAAACGGGAAAAAATTAGACCCCTCATCAATCACCCAACACCTGGTCACTGCAGGCTACGGTAACAAGACGATAACCAAGACCACCTGCAACTAACGCCACATCAGAAGTGAGTCAGGGTCTGTCTGACAGCGCCAACCTGATGGCTGTGATGCAACAAAATATCAAAAAAAAAAAACCTGACAAAATGGTAGATGATTCAGTAAGTCAAGAAAGGGCCCAGATATTTGAGTCCTGGTTTTAGGGGATATAAAACAACGTCAAACGATGATGAAAATGTGTTTTATATTTTAAGACAGTTGGTGTCAACTTTAACAAACTTAAAGACGTATATTCTTCTTCCCCATTTCAAAAAACATTATACAGTATAAAAAGGCTCCAGGTCTAAATATGCCAACAAAAGGAAATAGTCCAATATTTACCTGTAGCTTGTGGGACTTTTGTTGATAATGATTTCAATGGAACAGTCTTTCATTTATATTTTAAAGTAACACATTACAGCTTGATATTTTGGTCAATAGGTAGAATTAATGAAATGCAACAGGTTTAGTGACAGTGACAGCTCATCAATAACACCATCTTCCAATTACTGATGAGGAGCTAAAGAAGAAGGGAGGAGGTGGGCAGAATCCAGTGATTAGTCCGGTCCCCAAATGAGTGCCATTAATTAACCACGGCAGGTAAACAAGAAGGCGGGTAAACATGGGCATCAGTGTGTGTGTGTGTGTGGTTCCCCATGAAAAGCTGCTTGTTAATTATTCAATTTATACTGATGAAATACAAAGTTGAACCCTGCAAAAGAATTAATTAGCCAAATTGTTGCTGCCTGTCTGTGTATTTTTCTCTTTCTCAGTCTTTCCAAACACAGTTCAGGTAAAATAACTCTGTTAAAGAAAATTCTACAGATCTGTTTTGATGAAATTAAAACATCAGGTAAAAATTCAACACTGAGACACAGACTTGTATAATCCATCATCACGACGATCAATGAGTCCTTTACTTGCCAAAGAATACCTCAGAAAAAAAATTTAAAAAAAATTACAAAACAAAACCCCAAATGGCTTCAAAATCTAATGGCTTCAAAATCTAATCTAAATCTAATTTATTTATTTTTTAAATTTGATACGACACCGCTGCAGGCTCAGTCATTCAGTTGCTGCATTGAGACCCCTCTCTCACCCTCTCTCACCCTCTGACCTCTTGATGTACCTAATAGAAGCTCTTTTTGGTCCATAATGTCGCACAATCACTTCTTCTTGTGCCCTTCGCACTTGCTCCTAATGAGACAGAGGAAGGTGGCAGGGTCAAAGGTCACGCCCCGGCGCAGTGGTCGACAGGCGGTTACAGATTCCTGTCTGCAATGGAGGTCAAGGGTCAGCAGGCATTTGACAGACAGGTCAGAGGTGACACGCTGGTGTGACGGGGTAAATGTAGCGTGTGCGTCTTTGTTGAAGTCACTGTTGGTGTTTGTCGTTTCTGGATTGAATATTTTTCTAACATAAGACAGAGTAGCCGGCGTGTTCTCTTATTGAATGTCTACAAACATCAGATAATGGTTTGAATTCAAATTTTTCAGACCAAGGACGTCTTATCTGATAAAGAGATGGAGCATGGACATTGTGCTATTGTATCTGTATGAATAAAAGTGTCTTTTTTATTGAACAAGACCTGGTTTCATATAGAATGCCCTTTTTACCTAGCATTCAGTTCTAAATTCTAAACAACCTCTTATCTTACATAGAATACACAGCAGTTAGAATACTGGATACTTTCTGTTACAGTACGTTGAAAAAAAAACCTATGCAATACTTCCACCTGTCCCCTCGGGGGTGCAGATATTTAAAATACAAATTCAATTGTAATTCACTGGAATCCTTTTAAACAGTTAAAAAAATGCATTAATCCGAGGCCTGCATTACATGTACTTAAAGAGTGCATTGTAAAAAATGTTGGATAGCCATAATCCTTACATTGACTTCTACAAACAGTAAAACAACTTTACTTTTGTGTTTTGAAAGCAAAAGATATGAATGACCTTAGTGATCTGTTCACTTGCTTTCAGAAACTTTTTATACTTCTTAAACTTTTCTTTATGGAGTTTACATAATGTTCCTCTGTGAATGTAAGCGTTCTAAGATTCTGACTTACATAGTTTCCCGAGTTGGTAATTGGGCAGATTGAACTTCTAGATTAATGTTAAATATATGTTGCCATGTGATGGACTAATGATGAAAGTTCATCTCAACTGACATGACCTTAAGAAGTCTTTAAAAAAAGCGCATTTTCAATCATGATCTCATTTAGTGGGAAATTGAAGATAAAGCATCAAAGGAGATGATACACATAGATTACAATAACAACGTGACAGTAGAACCAACCAACCAAACCCTAGTAATTAGTAATATCTTTTTTCATAATATCTCATTCATAAAAACATTGTCAAGTTTCTTTTTGTTGCCCCATGCTGTTTACTGTCTATGTTTTTGGTTGGCCTGGCATTTGGGTTCCACATTTGTGGCAGTGATTGGTCTCACCTTGTAATCTTTACTTTTTGTCTCTCTCCTCCGTTCGATGATTGTGTGCGAGTGAAAACTGGCCAAGCAGATTTTGGAGTTAAAGCACCATCTTTAACTGGCCGCATGTGAAGCGAGAGCTTTTTTTTTTGTTGTTGTTTTTTTTAAACCCACTCTGCTCTGATTTAGAACAGACACCTGCTGCGTGTCAGACTGAGCCATTTGTTGACCCATCTGTAGCGTTGTTGTTGTTGTTGTTCACATTTGTTTTTTGCTTCAAGCTCACAGTTTGAACAGAAGCTGCCAATTCAGCATGAGGTAAATGGCGGATCATTTCAGTAATTCTCTAATTTAGTAATATATATATATATATATATATATATATATATACTGTAAATATTTACAAGATTTCTTTTATTTTTATTATTTGGCAGTGGCTTCAAGAAAACACAGATTTCCATGTGATTTTCCAAGGGATTGGATTTGATCAGAGACTGTACGAATGCTTTGATGCTTCATGCTTGATTTGTTTTATCCTCCTAGAAGTCCTGGACTGATGATGTTCTCTGGTGTTACACAGTGAGAGAGTCAGATCCTCGTGCCTTCTCTCGCAGTAAATGTGGGATTTACAAGGGCAGCTTTCAATCTGAGCCTCCTCCAGTCAGGGGCCGACTGAGGTCGGTGTCTGTCTCTGCTGACTCAGCGGATCCTTCCTGTCTTTCATGCTTTCTTTCTGTTTCTCTCAGAACCTCTGCAATGTGTAGCCTGCACACCCCCGCTATATTCTCTCCAAAACAGATTGAATCATCTGCTTTGTTTAGTAATCTCATCTGCCTCTTTTAATGGTTTCTATGCAAACATTTCATTTTCAGTGATTTTCTTGTAAAGGAAAGTGTTTCATTTTGCTCCGATTCACATTTAAAATTGAATTTAAAATCTGGCCAAACTTTTTTGACTATCACTGGTTCTTTGGTTCAGTGTGAGGTCAATGTTCTGTGTGTATGTGGATTTCTCTCAGTACTTCGGTGTGGTATTCAGCTTGGGAAAGAGATTCAAAAACAGAACGGAACCATGGACAACGGCTCTCTTAAATCTGTTCTATTTGTTGCCTCCTACCAAATTCAGAGAACATTGGCAGATGTGTTTGGTGTTTGGCTCATGCTCAGTTGCTGCAGGACAAACGTGTCCAGAGACCGACCCATGAGGCTTTGCTACTTTAGAAAGAGTGGACGTGACCAATGAGGTCTCTTCTTCAGATGTATTATTAATGGTCCACCAGCACCATCAAACAGAATAAAGAAGAACACAAGTCCAGTGTTTGTTAGCTTTCTCCTGAAGTCAAGTTGGCAGCAGCATTCAACAGTTACAGCAGCCATTGCTGCCCAGTGCTGCCCACTGCTGCCCACTGCTGCCCACTGCCAGTTGCACACCCCAGTAAGGTCAGGTTAAGAGTTTAATAAAAGAAACCTAATAGTTTAAACAGATATGTACTGGCAGTCATTTAGTCAACAAACAACATAATGCTGTTTTCTCTTTAGCTCCCCATATAAATGACACTGTTGTTTTGCAATAAACCAACACACACACACACACACACACCCAAAAAACCACAACCAAATGAGATCCAGCATCCATGGTTTTTCTTCTCTCTCTGAAACAAACAGCACCCCTCCCAACTCCCTCAGAACTTGTGCCACCTGCCCTGTCATTATTACACCCTCCACCTCCCCCTCCACTACGACCAGACATTTAACTACCCCCCCACTTGCATTCCTCTCATCCTGCCCCCTGCTACTCTGACCACTTCTCCTATTCAACCAAATGGTTTCCTTTTGTGGTTAAACCCATTTGTATCTCCACAGGATGCTCAGGAGGAGAGCCACCGACTCCTCCTTCTTCTCCTCCTTTCCTTCCTCCTCTTTGTCTTCCTCAAGCTGTCTGATCACCATAGTGACTGCAAAATGTTAATACTTTTTAGAAACTCACAGGGAGGGTATCCCCTTGACTTTCCCCTCCTCCTCCTCACCAGAAGTCACAAAAGCAAAAATGTCATCACATGACCACCTGAAGAGGTTATACGGTAGTTAACTGCTGTTAGGAAGATGGAAAAAAAAGTTTTAAAAATATTTGACACACTTTATCTGTCAATCATGGATATATGACAGTAGCACTAGCATCAGCAGGCTAAAGCCGATGTCCATCTGTGACGTTTCCGGGCCGTGGATGCTGTCTCATGCTATGCAACGCACACACTCAGCATGTCCTATTCTGTCCTCTGGTGTCTATATTTAGACATCATTGGATTCCTTGCCGTGTGTCGTGCAGTCGATAGAACCAGCTGCTCATCAGCCGGACATCGTGTCTGAAACTGATCCTTCCTCCCCTCAGATTACCCCCTCCTATTCATCCTCCAGCAGGAAGTGGCACTGTCCATCCGAACACTTCCTGCTCTTCTCATCTATCTGTAGGAATTACAAAAAACAAATATGAACACTTGCTCTGAGCTTTGGGTTTCAGTCCGCTCAGGTGTCAAGAGGGAAGCTTCTTCACAATCTGAGTCAGCAGCAATCAGCCAGTGGCAGGAAGGTCAGAGGTTACAGTATTGTATATTTGTCCGAGTCGGAACTTTGACTGTGTTCACTTTTTTAAAAATGTATTACCATAAAATAAATACAATTCAGAACAAAATCCAGCAGTCAGACGTCTAATCTGTCAGACCTGCTGGTGCATCTGTGCTGCCTTTCTGTGGGAGTAGATATGACCAAGGCTGGTTGAACTCCACGGCACAACTGAGGAAGATTTGTCTCAAAGACTTTAAGACGTCCAGCTTTACGTCTTGGTCCAGTTTTCTCTACTTGAGCCTCACAAAGCTCAGCTGAATCTCACAGAGTCCTGTTCTCTGCTGTTTTTTGTCTGACAAACATCCACTGTGAGCTCATCACAAATGTCGGAGCAGAGGTTGCTGCTGATGACATGACTTAGACTTCTCTCAAAGTCTGACTTCACATTTCCAGCCAATTGTTCACTTCTGATTGTTTGCAGAGACTTGGAGAGTTGACAGTGTTTTGAGCGTTGGCCAAGTTTGTCCAGGTTGTTTCCTATTTGGACAATGTCATTATGAATTGATTCTTTGTCTTTTATGTGGTGAGTAGCTTTAATTACAAATTGAGTAGATCCAGTGAACCAGAGATTCTTAATGTGGTCTGGGTCACAGTGGGGCAGGGGTTAGCACTCACATGACAGACATTCTATGTTGCAAATTATGGTTTTTCAGATTGGGGATAAGGACAACTAGAAATTGACTATTAATGTAAACCTGATTGGTCCTTTTGTCTTTATGAGATAAACTACCAAACTGACTCTTCAAACTGTGGTTCAAATGTCACTAGAATCTGCTTGAGTATCTTCAATATAAGTCAGTACATTAGTCGGTGAATTATCTTTGCTTCACATTTCAAATATCAGAAAATTACATATTGAAGTTAACAATGAGAGCAGCAGTAGTTCAAAGACCCCAGTGTGCTGTTGTGTAAAATCACAGATTCTCTTTATGGACTTCTAAATCTGGAGTTCAGCAGTGGGAGCACATTAATAAAGGAACAGGAAATGTACGTTTTAATACTTAGTTTACTTCACATTGAGGTATTTTTTCTAAATGTATGACATTGGCTAAAAAGTGTTAATGGTTTTAATCTAATCATGTGAGTCCGAGACCAACTCTATTCTACTCTGTTCTATACTACTATTCTATTCTACTCAGCACTATTCTGTTCTGTGCTGGTGGGTGGATGGATCCTCGGTGTTGCTGTGTGGACAACATGGAGCCACTTTGTCTGCGCTCATGCCTGCTGCTTCTTCCCCCGACAGCCGAGCAGCTACATGGACACATTCAGTGTGTGTGTGTGTGTGTGTGGAGAGAGAGAGACTGTGTATGTGTGTTGTGGCCGCATACAGTACTCTCACACTTTTTAACTGTCAGGATGTAGCTGAGCAGCTGAGCAGCTGAGCAGAACCTGCTGTGCCACTTTCACTCATGTTTGTGTTTGTCCCTGTCTTCCTTGTGTATATGTGCGTGTGTGTACGCATACGTGTGGTGTCGCCTCAAATACACTTGAGTAATTAATTTTCAACATGGCTGGGCTTTTGCTCTGTGTGTGTGTATGAGGGGAAGTGGAGGCTGCTGCTGTCAATACTAATTTGGTACGAGAGAAAACAAATGTATTTAATCCTTGGTCGTCTTGTCCCGTTTCCCTCTTCTTCCTTTTTCCTCCCTCACTCATCTCCCCCTCTCTTGTGTGCCCTCCCTCTCTCCACCAACACCCCCACCACCGCCGCCACCCGCCTCCCTGCTTCTCCGGGCTGATAGCCATTAGAGCTGCAAAGGGAATTTTAATGCAACGCTGGCTTTAGTGGGAAGCAATGAATATTTAAAACACACTCTCTGACTATTGCAATAAAAAGGAGAAGGACGAATCCTTCATTTGGAGAGCACACACACGCGCACACCCGCGTGCACACACGCATGCACGTACACACGCACGTACATATGCACGTATACACTGACTCTATGTTTTGTCACCTAACCAGTTGAGCTAGTCAGACTGCAGATCAGTTTTTACGTTAGTTGCCGTTTGTTGTTTTGTCTGAGCACTGCCTGCGTTCAAGTCCCATCAAGAGTGTCGAGAGAGAGAGAGAGAGAGAGCGAGATAAGAGGTTGCCAAGGTTACCACTCGAAAGCTTTCACGTCAGGTGTCAACGTGCAACCTGAGGCCAGTCCCCCTGCAGCTCCCCTTCCCTCCTTCCCCACTGCTGTAGATCATATTCATTCCTCTTCAAATACCTGTCGTACTCCAAGTATCATCTCCATTACACTAAACTGCCGTTCATAAAGCGCTAGTAAATTGCCGTACTTAAACTCACATAAAGTCACCAACAGTCATACACATTATTGCTTAAAGCCTAATTACATTTACTGCAACAGCAATTAGATTTGTATGATGCTGAGGTTCGGCTACTGTTTCGAGATATTTTTTTTTTTAAGCGCGTTTATGGAGATTCTGAACTGAACTGTCAGTAAATTACAGATGTATCAGGGTGTTGTTAAAGACAGTACTGGCATTGTGCCTTGTCTTGTGTTTTGCTTGCATTCCCAACCACTAGGAGGTAGCATTAGGTACATTTAGTGTCCGTGTAGAAGAAGAAAGAATTAAAGAATCCTTTTAGTGGAGCATCATTTATCTATTGACATATTCCTCTAAACTGATTAATATATTAACCCATTTAGAGAAAAAGATCCTGATCCTTGGCAGAATGTGATTTCAGCTTCAGGTTACTTTTTGGTGATGGTCTCTCATTGGAACCTCAGGGCTTTTCCACCTATTTTACAGTTCACTGACCTGCACTAAACTTAATAGGCGATACATGTCATTTAATATTCTGCCACATAGAAAATATTAATCAATTACTATCTTCAGATAAGATCCTTGTAGTCATCTTATACACTTAATCCATTTTGAAATGATGGAAAGAGTTGGAGCGGATCCCAGTACAGTAAAGTACAATACATCCTGGACATGTCGACAGTCCAGTCCAGGACTACACACACACCAAACAAAAAACAAAAAACCCATCACTCATCTACATAAGAGTTCGCTTGACCTGATCCTGCATGTTTTCAGGCAGTGGAGAATAAAGATCGGACCATCAAATATAGGGGGATTTGAACCAGCAGTAAGACCACAGACCACTATTGCTAGTGCCTGTTTTTCTGTATATGAAGTATGTTCAAATTTTTGAACTACATGTTTTTTTTATTTTGACGGGAACAAATATTAATGTCTCTGAGTAAGTCCAGAGTATCAGGACTGATATCCACCAGTACGTCATGTAAGTACCGCCCACCCTCCCAAAAAAATAAACCCTTGTACTATCACTATATATTACTCAGCCTTGGAGTAGAAATAATGCACAGGAACAGTTCATACATCATGTACACTAATGTGACAGTGATGCATTGCTTTGGTTGAAACAACGCGACAGACTGGACTTCAACATTAAACTGCTGTTCTGAGCGTAAAGCACATCAATCATTTACAATTCAGTAACTTTTTTTTATATTCATATCTGGAGGATCCACGTTTAAATTTTATGTAATGCACTTTGTTGAATTAGTCCACCTGAATATGGCTGAGCTCCAGCACGATTTGTGGTTTTATCCTAAATTGTTATTCCATTCGTAGGCTGCTCGAGCTGAATATCAAATATGTTAGAATATTTTGGGAACAGGAGGAAAACAGCACAGTTACGTTGCTTCTGATAAAGAGCTCAGCGACTGTAAAGCAAAAGAAAAAAAAGTGCACAGGATAGAAAGAGCAACAGGTGAGCTGCAGTGATGGTGTGTTGTTATAGAAACAGGGCGTGCTGTCTTTTTTGTTGTATTAATCTCCACTGAAGGAATATAAAATGTCTCAGGCAGCACTCTCCTCCCCCCGCCCTCCCCCAGAAACAGTCAAATTGAGACTTAGTTTCTCCTCATTCACAACATTTAAATATGAGTCCTGAAAATATCCCATTTAAATGTAGATTGAAACACAAACCAACTGTGTCCTATTTCTTAAACACTGAGTGTGTGGTGCTGCATCTTGACTGGATGAGTTCGTCTGGATTTTTGGTTTGATTTTAACCAGTAATGTCTGCCATTGAGGATAATGGACACATTCACTTCACATCCAGGGTCCATGACCTGTTTGTGTGGTATTTGGATATATTGTATTTAATTCCTATCTTACTATTTTCAGTACTAGTATCAATAATGAAACATTATGGGTGCAGTTCTGCAAAGGTTGGGATTCAATCTAGTGACCCCTAATTGGGCTACTCCACTGTGTGGACAGTGGTACAGTTGTACCGTACCCTAGCACGTTTTCCCATAAATTCCTTAAATTTAGTGGCAAGTGTGTATGAAAGCATACCGTGCCTGAGTACGGCACTCTTCCCTGGAACAGCATGGTTGGGAGAGGTGTGCTAAAGCACGGTACACTTGGTCACACGTGCACAAGCGTGGTTAAGTACGTTTCTGCCAATCGCTGCATTGCGCAGTCAATGAAACCAGGTGTTGGTGAGGGCTGACTATTTTGAAGACCATCACAAAAAGAAGAAAGTCCTCGCAGTGTTGTTGTCAGATTTACTTTCCCTAGTGTAAGTGCAGCCTAAATCTCTCCGTTTTTTTCGATAATGCTTTGTAATAATGTTCATTAAAAGTCATTGTTTACCTACACACACGAACATCCAGCCTCATATTAGCACTGAATGACTATAAAGTGAAGGATATGACCAGAGTTCCTTCACAGCTTATCTGCAGACTGTTGTGACAAATAGTGTGTACAATCATCACACTGCAGGTCACACAGGAACGACTGCTCACTCAACTGAAAAGTGTGATGCAGTGAAAACACACAGTTATTGGGTTCATGACCAGACGTTGTGTTTTGGCTCTGAAGAAACATGACACCCTCACGAAAACATGTAGAAATGAGCTTGACGGCAGGTTCCCATGAGCAGAGATGGAGGTATGTTGCAGAACTGGGAGAGTGTGTGAACGTGTGTGTGTTTTTTCAGATAGAAATCTCATTGTTTCACAGGGACTTATCACAGGTCAAGAGGTTAAAAGTGTCTGTGATGGTAGGATAACAAAACAGGTGAGGGATGTTTGTTGCTGGACTGGAATGAAACCTATGTGTGTCAGTGCCTGTTTCAAACTTGAATTGAAACCAGAGATTATCAGAAAATCACTGAGGTATGAAAAAGATGATTTACAGCTTTGATTGATCCTGACTCAAGAGGTTCTGCGATCTGATGTGTGTGTGTGTAAGACGATCTGCTGCAGGTGTATAGGGTGATAGATCAGTTTTCGTACACTGTGCTCCCTGCCTCTCAGCTTCCTGTGCAGAAGGGAAGTCGAGCTTGAAAACGGCAGCAGCTGTAAACTGATCTGGGCTCAGATTCCAGGCTGCTGATGCTTTATCACCTGATGACACCACTGACACGAGAAATGTTGCCTGCTGATTGACAGGTGAAGGTCTGTTGAAAAGTTGCATATATTTAGACTTCCTGAAGTTTTGGTCTCGGCAGTGATTCTGTCACAGTGTGACAATGGATAACAATTTTAAAGGAAAATCTTTTCCTTAATTGTCCAAGTGACATATCTGCATCAGTGGTGTGATGCTAGTGTGCTACCAAGGTGACAGGCAAAAGTCTCACAGCACCTTCTAAACACACCAAGCTATTAATGTTGGAGCGCTGCCAGCAAACAATGTGAATTTTCACGCCTCTCCTTCCTTGGCACAGGTGAGAAAAAGTTTGCCGTGATTGTTGACTTGGCATCCACTTGGAATGCCGTTCTGCAATGAGAAAGAAAATCACATTGTTTTGCTGAGTGCTGCATAAAACACTTTTCACAGCTTTTCAGTGTCAAAAAATGTAATGAAATAAATAAATAAAATAAAACCAAAAAATATGACACCTTTAGCATCAAATGTCAATCCAAAACCTGAAGACAGACTGACATTTTACTTCCGCAGTCTTGTATCTTGTTAGCATGTTAGTGTACTTGTGCTGAGATGCTGTCAGTCTGTTCAACTATTATGTTCAGAGGTGTTTGTTCCAGACATGAATTTCTGCTGCGTGATAAAGTCAGGTGAGACACCTCCTCTCCTTCCTCCTCCATCTCTCTGTCTCTGTGCCGTCCGTTGTTAACGGAGTGATTGAAGCCGGTTCATTAAAAAGCTGGTGGATTGGTGGCATGCTCGTTCACCCGACTCCCTCGGCATGCCGAGAGAATCTGCTGACGGCTGCACAGCGAAGGAGCGAGAAGGCAGGAAGATGGAGAGAGCACAGAGGAGTGAGCGTCCTACATTCAAACAAGCAGTGAGAAAGGAAGAGTGTGGTGACACACAAAAAAAGCAAAAAAAAAAAAGAAAACCATATTCCTGTTATTTTTCCTGCATCACCCTCCTTCATTACTGGATGACGATCTGCTTCCGTCTCTGCTTTCATGTGTCCGTCTTTCCTTCCGTCTCCCCTTTCATCTGCATGTATTTGTATGCATTCCTTTCTCCCTTGCTTCCTTTTTGCATCTCCTCTTGCCTATAAACCTCATTCCTGCCTTCCTCACAGTTTAATGTATCGCACAGAATCAATCAAACTGTCCGCCAGAAAGTCCCCACTTTAAGGGATAGTTCGGTTTGGTTACTGGAGTGTGGTTGTGTAAGGTACTGACACATTTAGTGCTGACTGCACTGCGAGGGCCCCCTGTGCCAAGAACAAGTCACAGTCATGGAGGTTGTCTCAGTGAAAAAACATGGCTGCCAGAGGGGGGACACCGGGACATTTTTAGACAGAAGGCAAGAGGCTCGCCTCATAAAATGTGTGTCAGGTTGAGTCTGCACTGACACAGCAGAGAAAATATTCTTGGCTTGTGTTCGCCGCTTAAACACATTGTTAGAGATCATTAAAACAAAAGGAAAAGGAACAAAATAGCACCGAAAAATCAGAACCAAAACAGTGCCCATAGGCTGAACGTCACTTGACAATGACAAAAGCTGCTGGCCTGCTAATAGTTCATGGTCAACTGTGCCAATAATAAGTCCCGACAATGTTGCATTTAACAAAAAATAATATAGATGAAATAAATACCTTTCGACTTTAATAGTTAACATTTAAAGACTGCTTTCCTCCTCAGACTCAGACTGATGGTCTCTGTATGGACTCGCATGGACTTGCTTAATATTTTTAACCTGGCATGCTGTGGGTTCCATTCCAGACTCTGTGGGTTATATGTTACCCCCCTGAAAGCCTTGCTCTGAGTTTTTAGCGTGGCCAAAACTGTGGTATAAAGAGCTTTAGAGTACTGTGCATTTACAGACAGTCCTGTACAGCAGGTACTGCAGTATTCTCCCTTTGAGTTCGAAGCCAGATTGAGGATTAGGTTAACTGGACTATTTAATTTAATCATGGATGTGAACCTGTGAATGGTTGTATTGGACGGCTGTGACCCACTGATACTGGTCCAAGTTGCCCTGCCTTTGCCAGACGACTGCTGTGACTGGCTCCAGCTTGATTCATGATGAATTGAGCAAAGGACATACTGTAGCTCTACAGTGACTGTGGATGTGACCATTACTGGTTTACAAAAAACAAGGTAAATCAGAAACAACCATAATTCGACATTTGGACTTAGGACCAATCAGAGGGGAGTATACTTTATTTGCTGAACTTTTTTCAACAGCTTCTCTTCTTTGTGTCCAAGGACTGCGGTGTAGAGGTTGCATCACTGTCTGTGATTCTGTCAATATATCAGAAAAGCACATTGTAAATCTGCGACTGACAGACAGATGCAGAGAAAGTTTAAGGAAACTACAAAACTAGACCCCCCACACACACCTACACACAAAGAACCCAAAATGCCATTTTTGCAGTTTCAAATCTGACAAGTGAAACATTAGCCTGACAGGCCAACAAACTGCAAGTCAGCAAATCAGGAGGCTGCAAGTCCCAGCTCTGTGTTTTTAAATACAGTCACATATCCCCAAAATATAAAAACAGTTTCTCCAAACTGTCATGACTCACCAATGCTGCGACCAGAACTCTCTGTGTGTATGTGTGTATGTTTGTGTGTATGTATGTATGTATGTATGTATGTGTGTGTGCATCCATGTGTGAGGAGATGGAATGCCACTGTAACTGAATCTTGCTTCTCCAAAAAGCTGTGACATTATTGTATTAGACGGAGGATAGTGAAGCTGCTCAGGCCTCAGAATAGCAGAGCAGGGGGATCGAATTGCACAAATCCAAGTGCAGTTAAACACTGCGACATCTCCATCCTTACAGCGTGACATCTTCACACTGACTTTGTGGATTCTGAGTTGAGGTGACCAGAGTGTGAAATATTTGCTAGCTGTAATGAGAGCTGCCAGGTGGGTGCCATTTGGTTTAGTCAACTTTTGGTACGGGGCAAAAAAGGGTCAATGTCTGCTGATGAGGAAACCACAGAATTCCTCCACTGAATGAAGTAGGTGAACATTTTGCAAATAAGTTCAAAAGTCTAACCAAATGGGGTTGTAAATCGGCAGATAGTGGCATCCTTTATTGACAGAATAAAACTCTATCTGGTTCTGCAATAGTCTGCGCTTGGACTTTAGCACCCCCTACTGGTCTCCTACTTGTTAAGGGAAACCACAATATGTACTAAATAACAGCCGTCAACGGAATCTTTTAACTGTGTTTAAACTACAGGAATTAATGGCAGACATGAAGGTTCTGGAAGAGGATGTACAGTCAACCTTGACCTTTGTACCAAATAGCAGACAGCAGTTGTGTTTGAAACTTTTTTATTGTATGTAAAATGAACAAATTAAAATGTAGAAAAGTAGAAAGTGACTTTTCAATTTAAATGTTTATTTGTCATCTCATTTATAGTAATGTTATTTGCTAAGAGCTGTTCTTAAAGTTAACATGATTGGATCTGGCACCTGGTCTAAATGCCATTATCAATGTTCATTATACGTTAGCATCTTAAACGTTTTCCTAAACATTTTTTTCTTTCTATATAGCTAGGTAGAATTGATGCTCAGTAGGACAGGAAAATTAGATCATTAAAGATAATTCAATTTGAGGTTTTTGAGAACCTTTTCTGTGCTGGCTGTAGGTTCTGCTTTTTAAATGAACAGAGTTGCTATCTATTTCCATTAAGAGCAGCCTCAGGCAGTAGCTCTCTCCTAATTTATCTTTTAACATTTTGGAGTTTTTAAAGTTTTGTGGTCAGAGGAGCTGCGGAGAAAGCTTTTTCTCCTGTCCATACCCCGTAAGGTGAGACACAGTCTGTCTCGACTTCCTCTACCTTTATCCCTTGCCTCCTTTAACAGGTGACTAGTGGCAGTTTGTTAGCCAAACCTGACCTGCAGAAGTTTAATTTGAGCAGAGAGGAGGAAGGTGATCGCACAGTCGTCCCTGAGCGTCCTTTGTGTGACAGACACGGAGACGGAAAGAATGGTCGGTTTCGGCTAACAGGGATTGGTTTTCAGCCAAGGGACAGACGCGGGGCAGGCAAAACTTGCCCACACATATATACACTCATCGCCCACTGTGCTGAGCCCACCTTGAGTCAATATTAGTCTGTTTGCACACATTGACCTTTGACTCTGACAATTTTACCTGCTGGGAAAAAAGCACATGATCAGAAGATGGTAGGAATGGGAGAAAGAGGACAAAAGTGGGGCCAGAAGGAGTGAGGGGATTACCAAGGGGGCCCACAAAGTACAAGCTTAGGGGCTCAACCCTTTAGCATATGTCCCAGAGACACAAGATCAACACTAAAGAAATGTAGTCTACACACTGACAGCTTGTTATTCTTACTTATTCACACAGTAAATACACAAAATTAATGCCGAACAAAGATTCAATGACCACCAAAAAAGTACAAAAGCCAGACTTTGTGTACATGTTGTACTTTAAAGTAAAGAATCAAAGAATAATGACAGAAAAATGGTAACAAAACCAGTCAAAAAACAAAAACAAAAAAACAACTGGAATATGGTAAACACCCTAAAGGAGACATGAGACAATATAACATCAGACCCACAGAAATGCACAGTAAACTCCATGGGCACGATATTGATGAATATATTTTAAAACAAAACATATAAGAGGATAAAAGAAGATAAAATATATATTTCAATATAAAAAAGACAGGAGGAAAAAAAACAATAAGGAGTTGAGGAAATGCCCAAAAGGGGAAATTGACACAAAATGTGACACAGAACTATCTTAATCTAACATAATGTGTGACAATTGGCAAAAACCAGCCTTAGGAGAAGTACGATAGGAATAAAAAAACTTCAAATGACTGAAAAGAGCCGTTAAAGAACTACAACAACTACTGTACATTGACACTAAATGACCATAAAGGGACAGAAAAGTTCAACATAAAAAGGTATCATAAGACAATTGTTGGGAAACAAAGCAGCCAGTGTTTGTCTTTGGGCTATAGACAGTAAATGTGCATGTAACAGTGGTTGAGGGGCCTTTTATTTTTGTTTGTACCCAGGTGTCCATTTTCTCATAATCTGTCCAAGGAGGAGAAGAAGGAGGTGATTTATGAGATAAGAGGAGGTGAAGTGGAGGAGAGTGCTGAAAAAACAAGGCAATATTAAAACAGCTGCACTTCGTTTACACATCTGGACACTGTTCTCAGCGTGTGTGTGTGCATGTGTGTGGGTGTGTGGACTGGATATGAAATTCTTGTCATCTATGACTGAGATGTTTGAATTTTTTAAAGCGACAAGGATGAAGGTGTCATTCACAGCTCAGTGATAGAGAGCCAAAGAGAGGTGTGATTGTGTGTGTGTGTGTGTGTGTGTGTTGTGTGTGCGCGTGCCCGTCCTGTTTGAAATTCTGCTCATCTGTTATCTGACTCCATCCAAGAAAACCCAGAGTGGATCAGAGAAAATAGAAACAGAGAGATGAATGAAAGGCAGATGCAGCTTTTTTAGTCCTTCACTTTGTTTACATTCATCTTCTTGATTGGGACCCACGGGTGGGACACAGGGGTACGGTCACCTGCAGCCTCAAGACAAAGACATTTCCAAGTGATGGTGAGACATCAGATCTGCAGAGAGTGAGAAAAGACATGAAAATGAGAGCTTTTGGTTCAGGGTATCAAACCTGAAACATACATGTTTTAAATGTCACATTAGCATGGACTTAAACTTTAGTATTTAGGAGAGCTGTCTCCATCGTATGTATCTTATCATAGAAGCCTGAACATACACATCGTGTTTGGGTTTTAATTTAAATTGACCAAAAGTAGAGTAGATAAGTATGTCCATTTTAAATGCTCACATACTCCTATGTATGTATGTATGTCTTTTTTGACTTTTCTGTTACACAATCATCCACTGGGGGCAGTACTGAGCTTTTCATATGTTATCATATTGTTTCTTGTGCAACAGAATATTTTATGCCCGCACTTAAGCTATACTGCACAACATCGCTCCTATGATTTTGAATGGTAATGCTGTGTTTTGCAAGCAATTTGAAAGAATTACCAAAATACCCAAATAAAAAAGCAGTGAAACGACGATGTAGCCTAGGACAGTTTTGTGTTTAGGGATGGGGTCCTGCTGATATTTTCCATGTCAAGTGAAACAGCAGTGTCAGGATACGTAACATTTATTTGTGTGTCAGTGTTCCCATCAGACATTGAGGATTTCGGTTTCCGTTGGAGCCCATGTGCATTCTGTTTATTTTTTCACCTGTTTTCTGCTCTTTGATTGATTTTCGTTTGGTTTGTTTTCCCCGTCAATTGACTCCATGATTGATCTCCCGATCGCTTCTTTGATTCCATTGTTACCAGACACTTTTATGCCCCTGAAAACAAGCGTGTGTTAATGACTCCAAAGTTGTGAGCAGCTGAATGGTTTTTCTTTGCTTGTAGTTTAATGAGGCCTGAAAGGTTAAAACTCATCTCACATGAATCATTAGAGAAACCCTCCCCCAGACAGAACTGTTGTGGATATTGATCAGTGTTCACTGGTGCAAACGGGGGCTCATTTTACATGAACGGCTCATCATGGAATGTCATGATGTCAACTTCAGGGAATATTAATTTTAATCTTTACAGTTTAATCCAAGGAACGCTGATCTTAGACCACGGGATAATTTTCAGCATTTCAGAGTCAGGAATTTTATCTAGTGTCTAACTTTGTTACTTGGACCTTTATTATGAAGTATTCTTAAATTAAATTAGGGAACCTCATATCCAATATCTTCAACGTAATGTTTTTCTTCATGCATTAAAACCAAGAATGTGATGAATCAGAATTAAAATGGCTTTTCTAAATCAAGAAACATAAATGTTCACCTTTTAAATTAACATAGATTGACCCTGGAGAAAAAATCTTCAGAACACTAATTACAATGTTACACTTAAAAAGGAATTTGATGTGAGGGAACATTAGTTTTTAATATCCTGATTTTGTTAAAAAAAAAAAAGTATGTAGCGAGTTCAAGGTTAACCTGAAAAAAACTTTTTGGAACATATTTTTGAAGGTATTCTTAAATTCTTACAAAACCAATGCTTCTAAATAGCAGTGAACATAAATTGTTAAGTTGTTATTTACATGTGGTTTAACTTCAAAGATGACAAATTCTGGCTTTTTTTTTAGTTAAAATCAACTCAAATTTTAAGATTAAAACATTCAGGAGGGAAAACCATGTTTTTCCGTGCGTGACTGAACATTACTTGAACTTTAGGGGACATTAAAGTGTAACTTGGTGGAACTTAGTTATTTTATTTTAGCCTAGGAACATTTTCAATTAAGCAAATTAAAATTCTTATGAAACACAGATTTGTAACTACAGAATAGGTTTCCTCTCATTTTGAAGTACTACCAGAAACATGGATTGTTTTATATTCAGAATTTAACCTAATAACGTAGGATTCTAAAACTCGGGGAACATGCATTTTTAAAATAATGGGTGGAGCGCTGCAGTATGGGTTTTTACACTCAGGATTAAACCCAGAAAAGTTTTTTTTTGTTGGGTTTTCATGGCACAACTTCCCTTCTTTTTTATCTTTCTATTTTCTTCCTCTACCATTAACATCTCCTCTCCCTGTCAGACGCTTGAAGGTCAGCCTTTTTTATGGTTGACTTTCATAAAACCACAGACCGGAGTGGACTCCACCTCCGTAGACCAGTTAATCACTAGCGACTCACCAGTTGAACAGTTGACACCCATTCATCTACCGAGTGTGTAAATGTGCACGGTCGTGTCACCGAGGTAAAATAAATAACATTTAGGACGAGCACGTCGGAAGGAATATTACTCTGATCAAAGCCATAAAACCTGCATCTGATGGGACTTTTAATGTCTTTTACCAGGTGGGTGGGGCTTAGCACTCCCCAGGAGACATGCGTTTATTTATCACTCTCCTCATCTCTTCATCCATCTCTCCTTCTGTCCGTCCGTCCGTCTCTGTCTCCCTCTCCCTCCCTGGCAGATGCCAGCTGGCAGCAGCTCTGTGAGCTCATCAATAAGAGCGACAGATTGGAGATTGATGATTCTGACTAACAGAGAGGGAACTGTCTGTCTGACGGATTATCTTCCTATGGAGAGAGGACGCAACAGACACACTGGGACGCACTCAGCTCTCTAATTGTACTATGTGTGGCCCCAAGTTGAGGCATCTTCACGTTAAGCCACACATTTCAGCACATTTGAAAATATCCAAATACAGTAACTTGGCTGTTCTGCTGCTCAGAGTTTCTACATATAATCCAAAGTCAGAGGTAGATTCTCTCAGTGCAGTTGTTTTCTCAGGTCTGCTCCATTTCACTCTGTTTTTCTTTCATTAAAATCGTAGATCCTACTCTGGATAGGCCCGGAGTCCAAACATAGAAAGAGAACAGTTAAACATGCAGCGGTCTATGTTTTGGTTTGATAAAGCCAGTGCTGTGAAGGCTAAAACAACAGTTCAACAAGAATCAGTTAAACTGTTAATCCCTCACTACAACAAGGTTCTTATAAAACTGTCTCTCTTTAGGCTACTGTTGCTAATTGTTGGTTGAATGCTAGATTGTTTGGTGAATTTAAGCCTGTGAAATCACTTCAAGAAAACCCCACCTCTACCACCCCATAAAAGTAGTAGTAGTAGTAGTTAATGTAAAAACAGGTTGGTTTTTTTTTATATGGGGTTTTGTGTGGGGAGATCTGAGTGGTTTACAGTAAAGAACCGAGAAGAAAAAACTCTTTGACCGCAGGAACCAGCAGCAGAATATTCTTAAATACCACAGACTTCAGCATATTCTATGAAATTTGATCTCTTAATTACCCAAAAATCGTTTTTCTACACAACTCCAAGACCTCAAACAGGTTCATGAAACCAGTGAAGTAATCAATGTTAAAACCCAAACAGTCCATACCGGCTCTGAGCTGTTAGCACAGCCGAGGAGCATAAACACATGACATCATCACGTCTGACAATGAATGAGAATGAAAACAAACTGTTAACAGAGGAAAAACAGAGCAAAAATTAATTATTTAAAAACAAAAAAAAATTGGCACAGGAAGTTGTTCCTGAGCCAACTGTCCCATCAGACTGAAGACATCTATTCAATAATCTTAGTGTGTGGCCTGAGCTGACGTGGGCGTGTTCCTGGATCAACTTAGCTAAACTTCTGGGGACATTTTGTTACATTTTCCTTGTGGCGACATTTCACCCATAATGATGTGTTGAAGTTCCAGACTGATTTCGGGGTTAGGATTACAGTTAGAGTAAGGATTGGACATAGTGCTGAACCATTAGTAACAGCGAAGTTCTATGAAGATGAAGGGATGACGTTGACTGTCATTTGTCTCTATAGTTGTCAGTGTATGTTGGTCGGTTTGTGTGTGTGTGCGGAACAGGTGGTGTGTGTGTGTTAGTATGACTCATTGTGTTAGTGGTTACAGCTGTATTGTCTGTTGTTTGAGGGTAAACAAAACCACAGGTCACAATAATCAACACACTGCAATAAAGGGCAGTCCAACTGCTATGAATGTGTGTGTGATAATCAACACACTGCAATAAAGGGCAGCCCAACTGCTATGAATGTGTGTTTTTTTTTATTTTTTGGTTTGGTTGGAAATTTCAAAATCTCAAGGATGTGTTCACTTTTTGATCCAGTCCTGTATTTTGAACAAAGGAGGACATTTTGTTTACTGGTGGAAAGACCTGTTAGCGCCCACTGTGGGGTTTTTATCCTTCACCAAAGGAGAAAAGAAATAGTACAAAAGCTGCAATTTTGCTTGGTAGAAATGAAACACGTTTGTTAAGATGTTGCTTTTTTAACTACTTTAAACACGACATTCACATTCTCAGGCGTGCTCAGTAATGTGCTCCCAGTGTTGTGTCGTCTGCTCCCTCCAACCCATTTGTAAATATTTTACACATTTGTGGTCCCACATTCTGCCTTTAAACACTTAATCTGCCCGTTCTCCAAAACATTTTCAGTTGGGAACAACAGCAGCACAGCCGTTACTCTGTGATGTGGCAGCGACCACCGACACACTCATCACTCCACAGTTGGAATCTGGTCAGGTTAATGATGATGGTTACGCTGCATCACAGCCACTGTCATGTTTCTAACGTGTGCGAAGTTTACACAACACACAGTGTTTGCCCTGGTTGTTACCAGACAACACAAACCCAGTCACATACACACCTCCCTCACCCAAAAACACTCACACACACACAAACACAGAACTTCAAGGGATTCCCTGCAGCAGGACAGGGAGCGCTTGTTTTTTCCTCCTGCAGCTCTGTGTAGCGACTCATCCATTGTTGTGCTCTTCCTTCCTGTGTATATGTTAGTATAAATGTACATGTGCATGTGTGTGTTGGATGAGGTGGGGGTCCTTCCCAAGAGAATAACCCCTCCCTTAATCCAAAGCCCACACACTTCCCGAAGCTGGTCTTGTTTCACACTGCTGCACAGGATATTCTGAGGTCACTTCCTGTGTCTCGGAACGCGACATCACTGACATTATGAAGAAAAATAAGGATGAAACTCTTTTCAGGAAGTCCACACATCCTGCTATTCATGTGTCCAAAGAAAAAACAAGGTCTTAAAATGAATCAGGCCAATAATAATGGTGAGGTCACTGATGTATGAGCGCCCCCTGGGTAAGATACACTGCATCAAATAAATGCTAAATTTTAATATTGATATTTTTTATGGTACTTTCACAGGTTTTCCTTGCCGTTTTGTCACAAACACATTCATCTACCACGTCTATTTAAAAATGTGTCTGACAAGAACATTTCAAAAAAAGTACAAGTAAATGACATTTGAGACCCTCTGCTCTACATCATGAGATGTGACGTTTTAGAAAGTCACCATATTCACTTTTTTTTCTGTTGAAAATGCCTTTCGGGAAAAGGAAAAAAAAAAAGTTCTTGTTTGTAGCCATGTTTGCTACCACTGGACCTTCATGTGTTAGGCAGGTTTTTAGAGCAGGAAGTGCTGTCTGTGCAGCTGGTGCTATTTATGTGACACTGCCTCATACTGTACAACCACACTGGACCTAACAACTAAACTCCCTTTAAAGGAACACATTCACTTGCTAGTTAGGCTAGTCCCCCAACGTAGTTAAAGAGGCCAGCCTGAAAAGGCCTGTATTTAATTGTAATCAGATTACCTAAAATGTACTGCAGGTGAAGAATAAACATTTAGAGTGTTGTTGGGTTTCTTTCCTGACAAAAGTCTGAATGGAGGAGAACCGCTGCTGCGTCAGTCTGAGCTCCAGTGGAAGGAAGACAAACGATTTCAAATGAAAACAAACTGCTGACCTTTGAGAGGTGTGGCTCAGAATCACACATACAAGTGTGTCGGTGTGTGCGAGCACACGCGCACACGTTGGTATCAGCCCTGCTGCTGTGTGTTTCTGTGCAGGTTTTAATGACTTTTCCCTTGTGCACAGGCAGAGTTTGGCTTTCAGCTGCTTCTCACTTTTTACTGCTGCATCCTCCCTGTTTACCCTGTGTGTGTGTGTGTGCAGTTCATTGTGTGTGTGTGTATTCTGTGCATGCAGGTGATTTATCTAAGTCAGTCGGCGCTGGGGTGACCACCTCTGTTGAATCCTAATTCTCCCTCTCTCTGTCAATGACCTGCTATTCATTCAGAGTAGCTAGAAAGAAGGAAACACCAGCTTTTACTCCTTTCCTTCTTTTCTTCCTTTCTTCATTCCTTCTGCTGCCCCCCAACACCCCTGACTATTTTTATTTCTAAGGTATGCAATGATGAAACATGACCTGACATTCAAAGGTAATACAAAAAAAATGCAAGTAGATATTTTCCATTCAAATTGCATAACTCTAATGCAGTTATGGAGGTAATGGGCAACAGTAGCAGTATAGCTTTACAGTACAATGGCAGGCTGATGAGAGTGAAAGAAGGAGAAGAGGAGGATGATGGAAATTATAATGAAGAAAAAGAAATGGTTGGAAGTGGAGAAATGAGAAAACATCACTTCCTAAAAATATCCACAACACATTTATGCACTTGGTTGCGCTCTAATAGGAACACAAAGATTTTAGCATTAACCTAAAAAGAGTAAGGTTGTGTTTGGTATAAACGTTTGGGCCTTGGTAAAAACATAGCGGTGCATGAGGGCCTGTGTGAAGGAAGGCACTTATCTTAAGTGCATACAAAATAGCTTATTCTGAGTCTACAAAAACAAATTAGCAATTATAAACTAATTTAGACAGACTTGCGGGTAGCCTATACTGTATAATGTCTGCCAATAAATAGTCATCTCCCCCGACATAAACCGCACAATGGAACAAAGGAACATTCTACAGCACTTCTCATCCTTCCTTTAGATCTGACAACTCTCTCTCTCACACACACACTTTTCCTTAACATCTGTCTTCCATTATTTGTTCCTCTCATGTCATCATTCGTACGTGATAAACTCTCTGCAGAGTCACACAGGAAGTTGTGGGAACAATGAAATGAGGAATGTGCCGCGGTTGTTGCTGTCCTTTCTTGCCACTAGCCACAAATCGCCATTACATTTTTGGGAAATTGGGGCAAGTAAATGTATTTGGTGTGAAAGTTATTAAAAATGATCCACAGTTTGGTTTCGCTCAGACTTCTGTTTCCCTGACCACGTCAGGGGTTTTGGAAGCTTGGCTTCAGTTTTAACCGATGCACAATAACGATTGGGAAAAACCATATATTACCACGATATGAAATGCTGCTGTCCGTGTGATGACTGAGAGAGTGGTCATGGCCCGGCATGTGTGGTATCAGACTAATTAAACACTCCGAGAAGATTTTTAAAGAACACACTAAATTAAAATGGTCATCAGCAGCAGCAGTGGCAATAAACAACAACAACTCAAAGCGTTTCAGGCATAGGCGCCATATTTCTGCCCAGATCCCTGTCATTATTGCGTCTCTGGAACGCGAGTGCCGCCGCTCAGTTTAACCACAACTTTCTCATGACTCCACCCACTCATCCCCTTTCCTAGAAACCACGAGTCCCAGCACCACATGGCAGTTTTGCCTTAAGTAATCAACACATTCCTGAGCTCTCAGAGTTAGGTTTGGCTTTCTGTATGCAAAGAACAAGGAAGGAAGGAAGGAAGAGATGACGGAAGGAAGTAAGGAAGGACGGATGGCAGACTAATAAGCTAAAAAGAAAAAGGAACAGAGGATAAGAATGGATGTATAAAAGGATAGGGAAGCTAATGCTAATGCAGTCTGATGTATTAATCACAGTCAGAGGTAATTGAGAGGCTGAGCAAGGAGCAAGCGAGCGAGCTGTCCTCCATCACTGTCTCATTCTCTCTCTTCCCTTCTCTGTAAACACAGCTACTAAACCTTCTGAATATTAATACACCCATCCCGGGTGTGTGTATGGGTGTGCATGTGGACGTGCACCTACTTAAAGTGACTCATGGTGCGAGTGTCCTTACAAGAGTCCATGTTGTTACTCTTGTTTCTGGCATCAGTGTTGGCTCAGTGGAAGTGTACATTTCACCGTGTGTGTGTATGTGTCTGCGTGTGTGGCAGCATCTTCAGCTAATAAATACAAGAGATCAGCATTATAGCCTGCTGATGCTAATGGTGCACAGTCTGATTAGCTTGCCCCTACTTTGTGCTGTCATTAGCTAATTCTGTTAAAGGGATAGTACGGGGTTTTAATGTATGTCTGTGGCCGACATAGACCAACGCCTCCAAATTTGATTTTTAACATATTTATCTATTACGAATATTATGGCCACCATATGTTTATTTAGTCTATAATATACTGAAGATATAGCAATATAGGAGTATGGAGTCTTATTTTTGTGACCTACAGGGAAGGAAATGGATGTAGATTGAAAGGCCGTCAAAAATGATGTGATTCCTGTATATACGGTGGCAGGTGGTATCAAACCTTTAAGGGTCTTCAACATTTGTTTAAACATAGTGCAGTACCTACATTGACCTCTAGAGGTTGACTTCCTGTTGAAGACTTTTGCTTTAAAAATATTTCTTAGTTCTTTGGAAATTCAAATTTTGACATTTGTCCAGTAACAGGACACACACTGGATTAGTGGGTTACACTGTGGCCTTTCTCTGTGTAGGTTCTTTGTTCATTCCACCAAGGGCGCATTAGGGAGATTAGGTTATTTGGATATTCTACCTCACTGGTTTGAATGTTGGTGTGAATGGTTCTATTGTCTCTAGCCAGGTCTCATCATGAACTGGTGACTGTTTGCTAATGTCAGCTAGCATTTGCTACAATATGTCGTATCCTTAAAGAGCTCCTGGCTGTAGAGGATGAATGTTTGCTAAGTATATTGAGTTTCTGCCAATAAAACCTCCTACATGTCATACACTGCACCTTTAATCTCGTACATATCAACTGTATCAGTTGTAATATGATAAGCAAAAGGTCATTTCCCGTGGTCATTCCCTTTATTGAATTTACAGATAACGACCAGCGTTTATTCATCATGATCTGGACTTGGATGATGGATATGATATTAGAGTTGGGTCTTATCACACTTTTCTATTGGTTGCTTCCTTTTCCTTCTTAGTTCATATAACCCTCCAGTTTAACAAGCTGTGAATAAGCTCCGCCATTGTGTTGTAAAAGAAAATGCATTTTAGACCATACAAATGCACACATACACATGCACACTCTGGCTTTTATTTCCATCTTTGTGTCTTGGTCTGGTTATTAAATTATCCGCTGGCTGACAAAACCCAGCTTCCTGTTTAGAAGCTGGAAACACGTTTCTTCCACAGACGGCAGCAAATTAACGAATGTTCCCGTAGCGACTCCCGACTTTAATTACACCCACAGACAAGCGGAGGATCAGCTCCCAAGTGGAGATGAGAGGTTTTCAGCACCAAGCTGCCATTAAAATGAAAAAAAAGGCCATATATTTTACACTGGTATTTTTTAAGTCACTAAATTGACTACTAATTTCCCAGTAATTTTCTGCAGCTCTTAATTTTCAGGAGGTGTAATGTAATAGAGGAGAGAGTCTTCAGTTGTTCCTCATTATATTTGAGTTTTCTGGAAATTAGAAGGAAAATGGACGGAAGAGAAGCAAGAAGACTCTTAATGAGTATAAATGTAGATGTAGCAATAAACATGTTAAACATTAATGAGTTAATTTGTTGGTTTAAACTGGTTAAATTACTCCTAATATCTTGGTCAATGCTAGCCACTGAGCTCAAACAAACTGTTGTTATCTACAATTGAGGACAAAATATGCACTTCACATTTTAAAGTGTAAGAGATTTTTAGTCTGGTATCTCTGAATATACCAGCACTGTTTTTTTTTTTTTATTTGTTGGTTTTGTTCCCACTATTTTTTTTTTACAGAGTTAAATGCCAGTCCGATCTTTTACTCCTCACTTGAATCGACTTTGTGAATATTCCTCTCTTGCACACACAGGAGGCACTCATTGCTCCGCTGTCATCTTCCTACACTTCTTTTTCTCCTTTATACCCTAGCTGCTTCTAATTAGACTTGGCGTTAGCTTTAGCATTAGCTAGTCCACTCTGTTCCCTGTGGGCCTGTTGTCTCTTTTGGCTAGAGTCGCAGCAGTTCTTGGCAAGCTAGCAGCTAATCCAGACTGGATGCTAATGAACTCTGGCCATTGTCCACCTCGTTCCTGCGGAGACGTCTGTTTCTTTGAAGCCCAGTGGCTAACTGGCTAACAGGCTGCCATACCAGTGGCCAACACGAAATGACAAAACGTCAAAACCACCTGGAGCAGCAGGCTAACAGGCCCTCTCTTTGCTAATAATAGCTGAAACTGGGCCTTTTCCCTGCAGTTGTAGTGCATGTTACTATATTTGACAGTTAACCAAATTCTTTGACTAGGCTGAACCTTATACTTGTGAAATACCATGATGAAGCACAATGATTCAACAAATAAAATATGACAGGACTCCAAAGGTATTAGTTTCATTTGCATCATTTCAAGCGGTCTTTATCATGATAAGCCAGAG
Source organism: Cynoglossus semilaevis (assembly GCF_000523025.1). Classification (NCBI taxonomy): domain Eukaryota; kingdom Metazoa; phylum Chordata; class Actinopteri; order Pleuronectiformes; family Cynoglossidae; genus Cynoglossus; species Cynoglossus semilaevis. The sequence goes on from NC_024321.1 coordinate 13,526,133, forward strand.
GCTAAAACATTGAGTAAGAAGTAAGTTGATAATTTATAGTTGTTTTTAAACTATGCTGCATTAATCAATGTCACTAAATTACAATGATCCAAGTGAATGCCGTGTGTCATCAGCAGTAGTAGCCATATATCTACTGAGCAACTTTAATGTCAAACCCTGCATTTTTAATCATACACTGCCTTAAGTTTCTAAAACAATAAAAGGGTATTGCCTTTTATGTCTTATCACGGGTTCCCAGATAACATTTGTCCTTTAGCTGCTGATTTTTTTCAGGCTCATAGATTTTTCCTACCACAGGAAGATGTCGATTGTTGTGGTGATGTTAGAAAAAAAAGAATAGAATATGTGTCAATGAATAAACGTTGATTCTTATTGATTCTCAGAGAGACACAGCTGAAGTCCCAAATCAATCCAAACAAGGGACGCAGCAGTTGCCTTAAAACACGTGAAAGGCACTTTACCACTGAAGAAACCACCAACAATGATACTAGGAAGACACAGCAGACAGGGAAAGTCAATATACAAGCAATGCACCAAACAATACAGAGAAAGTTTTTAATCTTTCTTGTGTTTATTGTAAAAAAGACTGTTACCATTGGAGGTCATGGCTCATCAGGTGTAAGTGGCACAAAGCTGTGAGTCATCAGTCACTACCATTTTTTCTTCTGTTAAATTTGAAAGGCGATTGAAAGGATTTTGGCTACATTATTTAACAGCTCTTGGCGTCAGAGTTCTCTGTGTGTCGACAGATAACCCAACGCCAATTCGTGCAGCGGCAATAAACATGGGCAGGAGTGTTCATGTAATGAAAGCAGATGGTACAGATGTGATGCCAGGTGGAGCGCGGTGCCTGCTGCCCCCCCGCCGCCAACCCGACTGTAATTTTTAACGACGTTGTCGTTCTGCTTGTACAGTTGTTGGCAAAGGTTAGTGTCTACTTTTGAAAGAGGGGAGCTGAGAGGCACACATATCGAAACATGACTTCCAAGATTAAACTCTCCCCCCTCAGCACTACAGACATCATCGTGAGGCAGAACTGAAACTCTCTTCACAGATGTAACATGCGGAAGAATGTTGGCTGATGGCCAGGATTCTTTTCTAGCAAAGAGAAAAAGGGCAGCAGCATCAGAAGGGGTCAGGACAGGATGTGGACAAACAGGCAATCAGGTTTAAAGTGTCACTGTTGTAGATTATCCAACGTAGAGGCTTCCCACTCTGATTATTACCCACTCTAAAGCAGTCCTTCACTTTTTTGAGCATGACTGTATGAGTCACTTACATTGTTAGTGCCTAGTTGTCAATATGCAGCTTGAGGTTCACCAGTAGTATAAACATCGCAGTCAGCAGCTAGTACAAAAACAAAAAAAAAAATATTTGGCAACTTTGCACAGTCTAACCACAAGAGGCAGCAGTTGGCCAGCAGAACTTTTATCCTTGTTAGCTGAAAATGCTGATGATGGATCATGGACTTTGTCAAGTACTCCCACCACCACAGAGACATACAGTATCCAACATGTTCTTAAAATACTGTAGGCCTACATTCTATCAGTACATTTTTTTACCGCCTTCCACTGGCAGCCATGGTTTCACTGACAGAGCGAGATCATGGTTGTAGTTTAGCAGCAGGAGACCGTTAGCACAGTCAGCACCAACTGTGTGAAAGTACCTTATGTAACCAAACCTGAAAATCCAAGTCCTTTCAAACTACTTGGGTCCATTTGAAATGTGCAAAAACAAATACACACACACACACACACACACACGTCTCTCTGCAGGATTAAAGATTCCAGAATATTTTTTCGCGCTGTTTGTGGCAAAATTATTTTTTGCTTCTTCTTTTTTTTAATTATTCACAATCCAAGCTCTTTACTCATAAATGCAGAAAATGCTGGAAGGTCGTCAGCATTTCCCTTCCTTCCATTGTATCCTAGACAATCAACACAAATCTCCCCGATTCCCACACTGCTGTGACTATTTTTACTGCCTACATGAATACATACGTACAGTGTGGCCCCTTCACCTCCCTAAGGCGCTTTTGTACACCTGCACATGTCCACATACACACATACACACACAAAGAAGACAGATGTCCTGAGAGTCATCATGATTTATGGTCTTCATGTACAGAGGACAAAAAAGAAAAAGAAACCTGGACCTGCAGGACTGAAAGATCAAATGAAATTACACTGACTGCAGTTTATTTTAATAATAATAATAATAATAATAATAATAATAATAATAATAATTTCTACTAGTTTTTGACCATTTGATTTGCTTTGCCAACGACTGATCTCAGGTGTACTGTTTTATTGTCTATTTTTTGTTTAAGTATCTAGTTGCTAAAATAACCTTAAAGTAAAAATACTTTTTTGATGTTACACCTTAAAAATAAAGAAATCATTCCTCTTTAATTAAATTAAAATGCACATATTTCATCCAGCAGGTCACCACCTAGTGGCTAATCAATACAACTAGTGCTTTCCTCCAAAGTCAACACTACAGCACCCCGGCGGCTTTAACCGATATTGGTCCAAAATTTAAATTTGACAGGCACACTAATTTGTAACCGCACACACACGCCCAGATCCAAACTTCACAGTTTCTTCTTTCTACGTGAAGCTAAATCTGGAGGACAGCTGAGCCAAATCAAAACCAAATACCACCTTCCTTCGCTCGCGTCTCTCCCATCCTTCACCTTTTCTTTTCTCAATCTTTCATCCTCCCTCACTTCATCCTGGAGCCAATTATAACCTGCTGCAGCATTCCTGGCTGCAGGAGGAGGAGGACGGGAGGTGTTTTCAGGGATTAACATACCAGAGCTGTCAGCTGGAAACCACTTCATCCCTCTTTCTGTTTCTCTTGAATCTAAAGTTTGTTCTGCCCATTATGAAAAACAACCCTTTTCACAATGAATAGCAGAACAAGCACATTAATAAACACCACAGGGAAAAGGCCGCGAACAATGTAAACACAGGCTAATGTGGGAAAACATGAAGAGGAATTTGGAGAAAATGTCAAAACAACACAAAGTACGGATACGCGTTGGATTGTGAAGGGAAAACCTGTTTATCTGACATCCAGCAATGAGAAAAATAAGTACTTAAAACATGTCAAACAGAGTAGTATTTGTGGACGTAAATATCTGTACAGTCATCAAGCAGTTAATTAGTCATGTGAATAGGAATTGTAAAATAATAATAATCGGCAGCTCCCCTCCATAAGAGGTCACTACAGCAGATGTAAGCTACCATTGGTTATGACAATGGCCGTTCTCCCTGATGTAGCATTTTTACCTGTTCTTGGAGCTATCATTTGGATGTCATTTAAATTGGATGTAAAACTTAGGGTTGAATGCCTTGCTCAGCAGCACACTGACACTCAGCTAAAAACTAAAATATATGCGGGTGACTATCTGAAGAAGAACAAAATATTAAGGAAGTGATTGCCTGAGTTTTAAAGCATCTTTAAATTTGGTAAAATAATTCAGGAGCTTGGCTCCCGAGCTTTTCTGAACAGAATGAACAGAATTTGCAAGACACATTAGAGTAACGTTTGCAGCGAAATGCTTGCTGCAAGAGAAACAAAGACAGTGACACACTTTACCGTGCACCATCATTTTTATATGGAGAATTTGAATATTTCACAGATCCACTTTTCTACTCTGGAACAAAAAAAAACAAACTTCCTAACATTTGCAAATGAACACTAACCTGGATTTGTGTAAGATAAAAATAATACCATTGACTGTCAGTCAGCCTTAAGCCTCGTCTCGTCTCAGTAAAAACTAAATTTACAGCTTGGTTGACAAACATAATTGGCAAAAAAGTAATATTTTATTTGTTTTGAGAGCCACCTTCTAATACTAGGAGTAATCTGAAAAAACACTGTTTTTAAATTGTCTAGTTAGTTGTCGGTTCCTGAATGAATCATCAAAAACAGTGCTTTTAATATTATAATTATTATTTTAAAAATGAGAAACATTAGTAACTTTAATGCTGCCAGGACATTCGGTAACATGGTCTGTTCACACATCACCATCAAAACCACTGCTGCATTTCTGCTGTTGATTAGAGCAAAAAAATAAATAAAAATAAAAAATGACTTAATTTTTGATGCTGTCCTGATAGGGAACCAGAACTGTACTCAGATTAAGCCTTTCATATGGACTCTGGTAAAGTTAGGAATGATAATTGCAAAGGTGTTATCTTTAAATAGTGGTCAGATGGAAAGGAATGGAAAGAAACTCATGTGGTAAAATAGAGGGGTGTGGTTCCGATTAAATGCCATCTAAAGTTGCTTCAGTGTCCTGACAGGGAGAGTTGTTTTGTGGGTACGTGTGCGTGGCCTCCAAGTTGACCAAATTGCAGCGTCAGTGTGTTTGTCACTGTCAGCTTTGAACGTAGCGTACCCATGCACACACTGCATATCCATCATGGCTGACAGCTTCATGCGACTGTGATTGGCTGTGAGATTCTTGTCTCAGCGACACTGTAGTTTACCTGAGGATATGCCAAGTGTGCACGCAGGTTACCTGCACGCTGTTTATGTGTAAGACTGTGTGTGTGTGTGTGTGTGTGTGTGTGTGTGTGTGTGTGATGTAAGATGCTGAAAGTGCATGTGTGTCTGTTTCAGGGTTATTGTGCTTTGCTGGTATAACTCAGGATTTATTCTCTAACACACACACTAAGTGTATACACACAAACCCCCACACACACCTGGGGGCAAAATAATGCAAAAAATACAAGAGTAAACTCTCAGAAACATATGAGAAAGTCTGCTGACCTGTTTTTTTTGTTTTTTGTTTGTCTGTGTGGGACTGCGTGCATATGCGTGCATGTGTGACTAATGCTGTGTGACAGATACAGAGAAACAGTTTGTTTTAGTTCAACCAAAAACAGAGTACAGGCACACGTCTGTAAGATTTGTACAGAAAACAGTTCTCACCAACCAAACCCAAATACAAATCAATGCCAATCATGAAAACACCATAGAAATGGCACCGCTTTATTCCATCAGAGGTTCGAATACAGGTGCACCACATCCAGTATGGCTCCATCACAGACACAGGCTTCAGTATTTTGATATAAAGGTTGATAATCAGACATTATGTAGTTTTCCTTCGTTCCCCTGCAGGTGGTTCCAAAAACACATCTTAACCCAATCCTGTAACAGTGTGTCATTCTTTCTCTCTTTCTATATTTATGTACGCAGACTAGTAATTTCTCACTTAACACAGAAGCCCAACAAGACAGTAGTCAATTGTCTATATCGCTGGCTCAAATTAGCAGAACGTTCAGCCAATAATGTTAACATTACACTAAATTTTAAACATACACTTAAGAACCTTAAGATTAAATTAAGGTGCTGAATCACCAGAGAGGTGTTAGTTTAAATTTTGATTTTACAAGTGAGTCTCTCCTTAGGCTAAGCTAAGTAGTGCTAATTCCCTGCACATTACTTTTTTCCAGTAGATTTCAACATGTTGATATGTCCCCATTTATTAGAAACAGGAAGTGAAAACAAACAGTTGCATGTCTGCTGATCAACACAAAACCATTTACATAGTTATACATTAAAGCACCAGAGCTGAAGTTTAAGGGATATTTCAAGTTTTTTTAATGGTTTTACAGCATGTTATTGAAGCTGACTGCAGTGTTAGTGCCCCCTGCTGCTGAGAACCAATGTTTAGGTTTTGGTCCAAAATCTCCTCTCCCCATCGCTCTCGCCGTCCTCGGTCTCTTCTTCGTCTTCTTCCCTCTCTGTCTTTTATCATTCTTTCTGTCTGTCTCCCTCGTTCACTCTCTCTCTCTCCTCTCTTTCATCCTCCACTCATATTCAACACAGTTGTGTCGAGTTATAGCTGCCAGCCGCTCTTCACGTGGGCTGAGTGTTTGTGTGTATGTGTGTGTGTGTGTGTGTGTATGCATACTTGATAAGGACAGACTTTTATAAGCATGCACAATGCAGCCTCACACCCTCTTATCTCCCACAGAGGGAGGTAATGAGGATCTCACACACAGACCTACACACACAGACACAAATACGTACACACAAACCCACACTCTCTCTCTCTCTCTCTCTCTCTCTCTCTCTCACACACACACACACACACACACACACAGTTATCTCTCTCTCCATGTCTCAGCTGACAAACAGCCAGTGAGGCGTCGTGCATTTCTGCTCTCACTGGTTTTTAATCATCTCTGAACAATGAAGCCCAGTGACGCCTGCTTCTCCGTCTTTTCCCCCTTCCTCCCCCCCGTCTTTCTCTTTTTCCTCCTAAGTACTCTCGTTTTCCTTCTACTTCTCTACAATTGTCTCTATCCCCCATCATCCCCCCTTGTCACCCACTTCCTTTTCCTCCTTTTCCATCTCTTTTCCCATTCGTTCTCCACTCTCTCCTCCTCCTCCATATCTACTGGGTCTTCATCCTTTTACATTCTCTCATACCTCCTCTTCTTCCTATTCCTCCTACCCTTCTTCTTCCTACGTATCCCCCACCTTCTTTATCCTCCACTTCTTATATCATTATCCTTCTTCTCCTCTGTTCTTTATCTCTCCTCATCCTTATTTTTGTTTTCTCCTTCATTCTTCGTTTTTTTTTCTCTTTTTCTTACCACATTTCTCCTCCTGTCTGTCTCTGCTCATCTGCCTTCCTCCTCTGTGGCCTCACCTTTTCCTGCCTATTTCCTTCACCCTACCCCCCCTCTTTCTCCACTCTCTCCTCGTTCTCCTCTATTTATTGTTCTTTTTCGTTTTCCCTTTTCTCATTCTTTTATCCAACATCCCTCACTCTTTTACCCATATAACTACATTCCTCCCCCTCCCTCTTGTCTCTCCCAGATTCTTCTTGTCATCCTTTCTTTTTGGCCTTTCTTTCTCTGACTCCTTGTACTCCTCATCCGGTTGCTCCTCCTCCTTTTTATTCTTATCTCAACCCTCTTTACTTTTGCCATTCATCTTGACTCCTTCTCCTCTGCTCCTCTTCAGCCATGTTTTTCTTTTTACCTCCACCTTCCCACTGCTCCTCCCCATTTGCTCCACTCTCTTCTGCTTCTTTGTTAAATTTCTTTTGATTTCCTTATTCACCTCCTTTCCTTTCCTACTCCTGATTCCTCTTACAGTGACCTCACTGAATACTACTGAAGTGAATATGTATGATAAGAAGTCAACACCTTCTCCTCCGCCTGACTCCTTTCCATTTTTTCTCACATCTTCTTTGTCATAAAAACTTTATATCTCTTTCGATTCTTTTACTTTTTGTCTTGATGTTCCTTTCTGACAGAATCACAGATTACTCACTTCTTCCATCTCCTGTCGCCTTTTCTTCACCAGAGGAAAAGAAAAAAACTTCTTTAATGCTAACTTTTTTTTTACACTACACTAGATCCTGAGGCATGTTTAGAACCCCAGAGGTTGACTTTGGGATGATGACGATGAAGATGAAGACCAGTTTGTTTTATGTATTCAAGGAAACACTAGTTTCCCAGCCTGCATTGGTTGCTTTACATAAAAATGCTGCAATTCAGCATTGTTCCTCATGTCAAAAGTGCTGTGTTAACACAAGACGCTTTACATTTTTCTTATCTCTACCTTGAGCTTTTAATTATTGACCTTCATCGCTGCCAAGGTGTCGGACGAACGGCCACCGTTATTAACTCACTCGGTCCACAAGTTGATTTTTAATGGAAGAGTAGAAATGCTGAGGGGGGCGAATCAAAACTTTGTCAAGTATCATTAATAGGACAAGGCTACAAATGCTCTTGCACTTAAACCATGGTTGCAGGGATTTTTTTAGGATGGTCCAGAAATCCATTCCAGTTACTGCTCCACCTGCTGACGGCTTTTGTTCTTTATTCCCAGTTACTTGGCAGTTAGACCCTGGTCAAAACACCCATTCTGTTTTGGTCTTTTTAACCCACTTTGAAGGGAGGTAACAGGCTGTGTCATCCCTGTGCCCAGTCTGAGCTCACCAACCATTACTGATTCTTCTAATTTCTTGACCAGCAATTCCAGCACTTGGTTTTGTTGCCTATTTTTCCAACTTTAAAGTAGGTCAGTGTGACTAATATAACAATGTTATTCAATGCCCACGGAGTATATTCCCTTCTCCTAGTACTCACTACTGCAGCGTTCTTGCTGTTATGACCTGCTGCAAACTGGACTGGTGTTTATAGCTGGACTCCTGAACCTGACCCCGGGAAATAGAACTGAGCGCAATGAAGTCTGAAGCAGAATGAGACAGACAGAGAATTGAATCTGACAGACTTCCTGTCAGGAGATGGTGATGAATCACATACATTGTTATTCACTATGACATCCTTCACATACATCAATTTTAAGGGTCATCCCCAAAGCCTTTATGTCTGCAGGAGCAGGTTATAATCTGATTGTACTGTGTCACCTGACCTAAAAATTGGCTACTCTCTTTTTGGAAAACAGCTACACGTCACTGGTGTGATGTAACTGTCTCCTAGGAAATCAGGCTTTGCTAACACATTATTTCAAATTTTAAAAATGACATATAAAAATGATCTAATTCTGGATAAAAATAGACAATACGGGCAAATTGTGCATGCAGAGAAATGTGTTTGATTCAAACATCATGCCATCATATAAAAGTATTTTTAAGAATTTTAAAATAAAATAAAATTTGATAATGTTATTTCACAGTTCATGAGTGAATTCATTCCCAGCTCTCCTGACTATAAATATTCACAACCCTCACTTGCACTGAGAGATGTTTTTTAATTTTGAAACATGCGAAAATTGTACATTGTTCCTATGAAGTGTGCATGTTCTTTTATGGTAATATGTATTTGTAAATAATAAGCATATACACACACATTAAGCCAGACAGCTTATTTACAGCTTCTTCTAATTCATAGTTATTGAAGGTTGTAAGGTAAGGGAAACATTGTATTTTTTTCTCATATTAATTCTCCTCTAAACCATCTATTAGCAGCTTCAAACTAGTAGTCAAGGCTTTTTATATTAAATTTAATTGACACTTTTGCATTTATTAACTCACACACTGACATAAAAAATAAAGCACATTTGTATTGTTTGAAACGTCGCTTCTATTATTAGTTTATTACTTTCAGCAAAGCCATGAGCAGTCACCTGTTAATGGACACATCAGCATGTAGATCAGTAGAGCATGACATTAAACACTGACATTTCCCATAGATGATGTTCTCAATTACATAGAGAAAAAGCTGTGAAATTGAGAACCATCCCATCCAGAACTCAAACAGCTTGGTCTGCAGAACGTTGAACCCTAACCCAGGCTCAGTTTTTTCTAGCCTCTCTTTCCGTCTTACAAGGTCAAACACCTGTCCTTTTCTCTGTGCCTTCTCCCATCAGACACCTCCACCTTGGTTACTCAACTCTCAGCATGATTGACCCTGTGACCCCTGTCATGGCATGCAATTCCATGTCCACGACCTAAATCCACAGGGTTCTGTTGAATGTATCCCTTGTGGAACACATCCCCCTTTGAGCTGTCAATGTATTCCTACTCATCAAAAGTTAATTCTTGAAAGTCGTCATTGAGTCGATCTTGGCAGGCTGTGAACTTGTTTTGAGATGTTATTGTTTTATTTTCCATCGTAGACTCTGATTGAATGACGCTTGTTCAATACTTGTTGAAAAGTGTTCCTAACACTGTTGTACAGGTTTGTTAATACAAGCAGCTCTGATAGTAAATGTGACATTTACATAAAACTGGGACCTGGAGTCACTCTGATCTGTTTAGTCAAAAGAATAGGGAATCAATTTCTCCTCGACCTTTAATCTTTCCGCTTCATTATTGTCATGTCGGAGTATGAAAAAAAAAAAAAAACATCTTAGGGAGTATAGAAGTTTAGATCACAGCCAAAGAGGAATTTTAAAAAAATAAAACCACTGTGGCACTAGCAGCAAGCCAATATATTGGAGTGTAAGGAATCTGAGGCAGTCCAAAATAATGTTGGTCCTTAAATCACCTGCATGTGCTTCGCCTTCCCATGATGCAACCTGCTGAGATGGCATTTCTATTTAAAGCAAACAAACATAAACACACACACATGCTGAAAAATACAGAAAATTTAAAAAAAAATCTGAGTTAATATAAGTGTGAGCATGTCTTCAGAAGACTTGCTGAGCCCCCGTTTTTCTTTACGCGTCGTATAAATATAGCTCTTGCTATTTAATTTGTGAAACTCTCACGAAACAGGAAGTGGTATTAATAACCACCAAGCTGTGAATCCTGCGAGAATCAAACTGAAATAATGAAAAAACAAAACAAAACACACACACACACACAAAAAACCACTGTCTGCTTTAATAGGAACCGCTTCGTTTGCTTGTTTCAGCTCCACAAATCATTGAAAAGCAAAAATAAAATTCCTCCCAATGTGTTCTTAAAAGCTTTAAAACCTTAAATGGTTATCTTACATGTCAGGTGGATTGTTCCTGCAACAATAGACAGGAGGACTCTGATAGTTACCACCTCTGTCGGTGTGTTTGGTCAAGAGCTCAGTAAAGTCAAAAAAATGATTAAATGTAACCAAGTGAAGACAGCTATGAGTCAAAAAGGACTGTTTTCAATATGTATTTGCACTCTACACACTTGTGCAGTGAACTGGACTCTTTACAAACAGAAAACTTTTGTTTTTTGGTTGTTTGCATCACATTAATAATGATGTTTTGTTGTCTAAAAGATTGTTCATTTTATATTTGGGTGATGAGGAAAAGAAAATGAAAGCAGAACATTTGTGAAGAGAACTAAGGTTCTGGATGCAATATGGTTTTCATATGGAAAACACTCCATACCATAATAACTGAAACTTTGACAGCGCTGACCCCAGGACGGACCTGTAATTTCAGCAGTGTCACACAGGAGGTGTGAGACTCTCATGGAGAGCTACAGCCTGTCGCCTGTAGCACGCGGCATCCAAACGGACAGTTTAAAGGACAGCTCCACTGTGGCCTTCACTTTTGTACATTTCGACAACACTGCTCACATTTACTCTGGCTTTTTATAACCTAGGAGATTTAAAGCTGCTGGGGAAATATTTTATCCAAATGTTTCGTAGCTGGAGTTCAGTTATGACATGCTCTGGATCACTTCTGCTGCTGAAGAAAATGAATTCTTTAGGTGTGATCAAAGACAAGGGACTTGAATGCTGCTTTAAGCTGCCAAGCAGCCACCAATTCCCTGGCTGAAATGGTTATATTTATAGAGTATGTGACAGAAGCAACATTCACCTGCATCAGTGAGCTTGTTAAGCAGTTAAAAAAGTAACTAAGTAAATATCATATCAAGTAAAGTCTGGCATATCTTTTTTTTAAACGGCCTTTCGCTCTGGACGATGATTATATCTGCTAATATCCGCTGCAAGGCTGCTCTTTATCTCAGCTTGGATTAGTTGCTCAGGTGTGCGTCCGTGATTGAAACGTTTGACCACGCAGCTGCGTACCTATTGAATTAGGACACTGTTCGTGTGGCTACAATTTTGTGTGTATGCGTCCATGTGTTTCTTTGTTTTTGTGTGTGTACGTGCGTAGCGTCTGGAGGATAATTGCACTTCAATTACAAAACCATCAAACACAGGAGTCAGCCAGCAACCTTCCAGCCGCCCTGAAACACTGGGTAAATGGAGCAGTAAAGTGTGTGTTCAGCTTGCTCCTTTTATTAAAAACCAATGTGCTTCATGATAAGTTGCCCCTACACTGTGGGACCAGAGCCAAACAAACTAACAAACAGGATCCGTCCGCAGACCTTGGAAAAGCCTTTAAAGCACCGGGGGGATAAAAATCACTAAAAATGCTTTCAAAGGTGGTAGACGCAGTTTTCAGATCTCATATGTAACAATTAAATGAGTTTTATTGGCATACATTATGCCTGGTATCAGTTATTACGGTTTGAAAGTGTGTAATTGCTTTAAAATGAAAAATCATTTAGTTTTTACAGCCTTAATCTTTTATAGATAATGTATTTTATGCAACAACAGGCAGCCACGTGGTCATGTGATGTAATCTGGTGTACTGCATCAGCAGTGTGTGCCTGTGTGCGTACGTGTGCAAAATGTGAACAAAATATGAAGTGACTAGTAGAAATTGAACTGGTGTTCAGTGTCCAGGGGCCACAGGTCAGTGAGGCAAACAGACGACGTTTTCAGCTACAGACTGTAGAAGTACAAAGAAGAAGAAAAAAAAAACTAAATATAGAACATAATTAGAAAATGAAAAGGACAGTCTGGAGACACCCTCTAGCAGGTTTGGTGTCAGTTGAGCAAAAAATGCAAAAGAGTGGAAGTTTAATTAGTTTTAGAGACAAAACCAAGACTTTGTGATGTGTGAAGTATAAAAAGCCACCAACATTCAAACAATGTATTTTAATTTTTTAAACTTTAATAATAATGTTTGCTGAGGGGCTACCTTCAGGGTTAATGACATTTTTGTTGCAGCCAAATATGTTTTAGATATCTGGTGAATCTCTGTGCAAAGTTCGGTTTATTTTTACTTAGTAGTAAAAGAAAACTGAAAAGACAATCTTGGCACCAGGTTTTTTTTCTCTGGCCCTGTTCAAGAGATGAAAAGAAAGATGTAATGCCTTGAAAGCAGTGACAAGATGGAATTAGATAAGAGCCAATAAGAGTTAACTGATCTTTGTTGCCAGAGTTGCAGAATCAAAGAGAAAAACCATAATCAGTCAATTCAAGAACTGAGCAGACTTAATAAGAAGTCCCATGTGTTCTTTCTAGTTATTTTTAATTTTCGCTCTCAAACTAATAATTTTATTCACTGTGGACTGTGAGTGAAATAGATTTTTTGTAGGAAAACATTTTCTGTGGAACCTTGCGCTAACCAACCTCCTTCTTTCTTTGTTGTGCTCTTTGTTTTATGTTGATCAGCTCCCCCATCGTCGAGTGACCTTCTCCACAGCCAATCAGTCGCAAGACCTTCAAGACGCATCTCAGCACAGCTACTACGACAGCGGTCTGGAGGAGTCAGAGACGCCCAGTTCCAAATCATCGTCAGGGCCACGGATTGGCCCACTGGCACTGCCAGAAGACCACTACGAAAGGACCACACCTGATGGCAGCATCGGCGAGATAGAGCACCCGGAGAACGGTAAGACCAGGTGGAGTTTCCCCTCTCCCTCTATTCCTCTTTTCACCTCCACCATCTATCCATCCAAACATATACAGTGACAACAAGACAAATGCTGCAGGCTTTAATATAAATATTTAAAAAAAACACTGTTTTTCATTACACTCTTT